>NC_053432.1:9620058-10221877 GCF_007990345.1 Gossypium hirsutum | reverse complement strand
CAGATTAAATGCCTTCAAGAACTGACGATCTCTTCAATTCCTTCAGGAGTTTTTTTGGTTTTTTTTCTTTTTGTTACATTATTCTTTTAAATGTTTTTTTTACACTTATGAATTAAAACCCCTAAAATACCTAAGGGGAATGAAACCTAAGAGGATCTTGTTATTATTTTCTGAATTATATGATAAATATTTGACTTGTTCTTAATTATGAGTTCTTAATTATTGCTTTAATATTTCAGGATATTGATTCAAGTATTAATGTGCTTATTCAGAGGAGAAAAAGTCCCTGTCTAAGAGTAGATCTAGCATAATTAAGCGGAATTTGATTGCACCCTTAGAAATAGGGTGACATAATTTTACCAGATTAGGTGAAACCTAATAAGGAATCCATAGATCGAGTTAATACATCACTAGGGTTTTAATTAGAAAGAAATTCAATTAATCAACCTAGGTAGACGTTGTAGTCTCGAGAGAGATAACAAATAACTTAGAGATTTCTACGGATCAAGTCAAGTGAATAAATCGTTTGATTTAGAGTCAAAATAACAACTGAAGTCTAGGTGGAATTTCCCTTAAGGTATTGTCCAAATCCAATCAGTTTTTCCCAAGAGTATTTCCCCAATTACTTTCTGTGCATTCTTAGTTTAGTTAATTAGTTTAGTTAAAAAAATCCCCTTAATTTTAGGCTAGATAATAAAAAGAAAGTTAATACTAGTACTTTTAGTTCCAGTGGGTTCGACATCTCAGTCTTGCTATAAACTATACTATTGTTCGATAGGCACGCTTGCCTTCATCGTGATAATAGTTAGTTTTCAAGTACGGTCATTATAAATTTTAAAAACTTATCAATTTTAGCCATTGCTAGAACTGTTATTGATGTGGGTAGTGTGACTTTGTCAAGTGTAGGTGATAAAAAGTTACGCTTCAAGACGTGATTTTAGAGTTCCTAGAGAGCTAGATGATACTTTTTTCTTTAATGATAGTAATTATGTGGATCAACATTCTTTACAGAATTTACTAATGAATACGTGTTGAACGTATCCATCGAAGGGAAAAAATCAAGGCGAGTGGAGAGCGAATGGTGCAGCTTGATAAATTAGATGAATGGTGACAAAGGTTGACGAGAACCCAAGGACGGTCAAAGAATAACTAGAAATGCCATAGTTTGAAAGTAAAGAGGACGAATCTATTCAAACTTGATGATAAAGTGCTACTAGACAAGTAGATCCACAAATGTTTCATTCAGAGCTTAAGTCAAGAGGGTCAAACCTATTTGTGGTACAAAACGTATTTTCATAAGGAACCATTGAGGTAACACACCCTGATTATGGCACATTCAAGGTAAATATTTTTCATCTCAAACTTTGTTTTGGTGGTAATACTAACAATGAGATAGATGAGCTTCAGCTCTAAGATCTGCCTTAACCGTTAGCTTGAAAAGGGAAGTCAAGCTTAGACTCTAAATAGTGTTTATGAGAAGTAACCAAGTTTTTTTATTTTACTTATTTATTCATTTTAATTTCATGTTATTTTAGAAAAAAATTGAAAGAAGATATTAAAAAAAGTAGAAATAAAAGAAAATCTAAAAAAACATCTGAAAAAAAATTCAACACAAATTAAAAAAAAAGGGACCACATGATCTAGGGTGATCCTCTCACACGGCCATGTAGTAAACCATGTGCATACTGGAGCTAACTTTTTTTTAATTTTATTTTAACCCATATAGGCACAGAGTGTTACACGGTCTGGCTTGAAACACGGGCGTGTGGTAGACCGTGTAGCCCACACATGCGCGGAGAAGTAAAGGATCATCGCACACGACCTAGCACACAGTTTGGACAATAGGCGTGTCCTAGACTGTGAGGTTATTGAGCTTATTTTCCCTATTTTGAATCACACATGTCTGAGTGATCCACACGGCTGGCCACACGACCATGTGGCTCACATGCCTGGCACATGATTTCATTAGTTTTATTTTTAGTTATTTATTTTATTTTATTATGCACTGTACTTTATTATTTGTCGACAGTTTTTTTATTTTGTTATTCTTTTTCTATTTATTTTATTTATTCTTATTAGTTTGCTCGGAAACATGTACTTCATTTAGATTAGCCTATGATTCCAGTTTCACTATTTTGGCGAATTAATCCAAATTCAAGGCAGTTTCAGTTCTCTCCATCCCTTATGATATCGTGCTTATTTTGTGATTATATTTGTTTGTACATTGAGGGCAATGTACATCTTAAGTGTAGAGAGGATGTTTATATGCTTATGCAATATAATCCCTGAACTTTTATTTGTTTTAAGTAATTTTCACACAACTATCATTGAAGTAATTTCTTTTAATTTGGAGTTTTTATTAATTCGATTTTGGAATAATTTATGGATTTTTATGCTTTGGTTTATTTATACTTTAAGACACGAGAGAATCAAGCATGATAAGTTATTTTTCAGGAATAAATGTTTTAGGTTGTCTCCCTAAATTGGAAAATTATTTTAAATTTAAATTTACAAGTTTAACATCAAAACCTTGATTTTTTGAGCTTTTGAGCCTATAGAGCATATATTTATTCATGCTCATTTTATTTTTAGTTGTGAGTATGTCAACTTGATTTGTTATTCTAGAACTTGCTTCAGTTATGTATATCGAGACCACATTATTGATTTGATATACTGATATGATAGAGGCACTTAGGATTTAACCCATTTAACCTTTAAACAACTTACCTATTGTATTATCCCTTAGTAAACCTCGTTGATCTTAACATATTTTTTTCTTCTAACCTGTCAATGTTAACCCATAACTCATATATATGTTGTAAATTATTTATTTTATTGACTCCCTTTTTTGTCAAGATATGATTTAGTTAGTTGCCTGACTATATTTCATCATTTATATTGTTGAACTTTTCAACACAATATGAAGCTAACGATTCAAGCTCAATCATTTTGACCTTTTCCATACCCTCAACCTAAGCCCTATTACAACCTAATAAAGACCTCTTAGTTGTTGTGTCATCTCATTCTATAGTGGTGGAGATTTGGTTTTCAAGCAAGCCTATGGTAATGACATTTCTTGTTCAACTATTGAGTGCATATTACTTAAACCTTAAACACTTGAGTGCTTTGAGTGAATCTTTAGTGAGGATGTTTTTCTTGTTGAGTTTGAATTTCATGTTATAATTGAGATAAGGGAGATGCCTAATGTTTTTAAAGCTTAAAATTCTCTGCTTAGATTGCTTGTGCTGTTTAGTATCATTTTGGTGTAAATTTTCAATGCATGATTATCTGTAAATTATCTTAAGACATTGGAGGAAACAATAAATTGAAGGAGCTTAATTTGATTGCGGGATGAGGATTTTGCTTGAGGACAACCAAACACTTAAGTGTGGGGATATTTGATAAATGCTAAAAGTATCATGTTTTTGTCTAATTCTTAATATGTTTTTGGATGGTTATTCGATTTAGAATGATGAATTTTATGCTCCTAATCCTTTAAATTCATATTTTTATACTTAGGAGAGCATTTGGGAGCAAAAAGAACGAAAAACAGAAAATTAGAGCAAGTTTCAGGAGCCACATGGGCTGGACACACGGTCGTGTGAGCCACACAGGTTGCCACACGTCTATGTCCCCAACAGTGTGGAAATCACGAATTGCACTCCAAACTTGCGGGAAAGCACATTTTTTTTAGGTTTTTCAGGCATTTTAAGGCTTATATATGACAAAAATAAGGAGATGGAAGTGAGCCGTCATAGAATTTTCAAGAAAACAATTCGAAAAACATCATTAAAGCATATTCTGAAGCAGATTTTCGTCAAGATTAAAGACTCCCAGATGATTTCTTAAGATATTATCATGAGTTTCTTTATTTCTTTTGGTTATACTATCTTTGAGATGTTTTTATTTATTATCATGAACTAATTTTTTAAATACATAGGGAGATGAACCCTAGGATGAATTCTGTTATTTGATTTTTATTTTTACACAATAAATACTTAGATCTTATTCTCAATTATGTGTGCTTAATTTTGGTTTAATATTTCTAGACTATTGATCCATGTTTGATGTGCTAAATAAAAGCAGGAATAGACTCTATTTAAGAGTAGATCTAGTATAATTGAGTGGAGTTCTATGCAATCCTAGAAATAGGACGACATAAATCTACTAGATTAGGTTTAAATCTAATAAGGGAATCCATAGATCGAGTTAGTTGCTCTTATTCTTAAATAGAGATATTACCATAATTAAAGATTTATACGGATCAAAGACATTAAGTGAAGAAATTGTGTAATTTAGATTGATAGTGATAGATGAAGTCTAGGTGAATTCTTTCCTAGGTATTATTTCACTTCTTGGTTGTTAATCATTTGTTTTCCTGATTTGTTATTTGTCGTGTTCTTTAGCTAAATTAAATTAGTTAATTTTAATTTTAATTAATCACTCCAAGTATTCAGTTAAATAATAGAAGGTAATTACTAGTACTTTTAATCTTCGTGGGAACGATATCTTTACTCACCATATCTATACTATTAATTGATAGGTGTACTTGCTTTAGACAAATTTTTAGTTGGTTTACGACTGCATCAACACCTCGCCTAGGTAACATTAAATTCATATTTTCATGTACCTCTCCAAATGGTAAGCATTGAATAAATAATATTACTACAAAAATTTGTTGACGTGTTTTCCGAATTGCATAGGAAAAAATGTCACATCATATGTACCTCTTCGATAAATAAGCGAATGCCTTCAAACATTTCAAGCACACTTTGATTAGAAGTAAAAATATATTATTGTAAAAATTTACTAACGTGCTTTTCGAGTCTCACAAAGACAAATGTCGCGCCATGTTTTTCTTATTGATAAATGAGCGAATGCCTTCTAACTTTTTCAAGCACACTCTGATGAGAGGTAAAAATAAAATATTGTAAAAAATTATTGATGTGTACTTTTCATGTTTTATAAGGATAAACGTTACACCATGAATGCCTCCCTAGCAAACAAGCAAATAGTTTTTCTCCTTCTCAAGTATATATTAACAAAAGGTACAAATATATTGTTATAAAATGGGCATTTTTCGAGCTTTCTCGCCTTTTCAGGCTCTATAACACCTTCCAAGCTCATTAAGGTAATAGTACAAACACCGGTAGCCTCTTAAGGCAAACACCTTTCAATGGAAACTACTCGCTAAGTTAAGAGCATATACACTGCTAGCCTCTTAAAACACTTAACTGAATTCCAATAAATTTTAAAGCATACACCCTTCAATGGAAACTGCTCACTAAATTATAAAATTTTAAAACAAAATACTTTTGTCCCAGATAATGACACTTTATAACCTCTCCCTCGTCTAGAAGTAATTGTTATACATATAAAATATCAAGTCTCATAAGGAGGCCCACCGGCCATAACTCTCATACCCTATGGCCACCTAAATATATTATGTTATCATTGTCGGTATGAAAAAAACAAGAAAACAAGAAAGAGGGACTTTTTCTTCTCCTCTTTGCCTTTCTCCCATCCTCTCTAAGAGAACTTACTTTCTCCATGATATGACAAACAAAACCATCAACTCTCTGCCCTATCCTTAACGAGGTGAATCTACTAACTCTACCACCAACCACACTTTGCATCAACAAGATTTATTTTAATTCCTTCCATTTTTCATCATATTAATCATTCTTTCTGTTAGAGTTATGTGATCCAAATTTTAAGAGATTGGTTGCAAGTCAAGTTAAACAAAATATATTTTCTTTCTAGAAGATTTAGTATTTATTAGTATAATAAATTTAGCATTTATTAGCATAGTTTATTTGATCTAGTAAATTAGCCTATAAATAGGTTCTTTTACAACATTAAAAAATACACCCATTAGAGATTAGAACTCATAACACATTTAGAGAATTTTGTGTTTACGTTTTGAGGGTTCTTTATTTTTAGGTTCTTGGGGTTTAGTTTTTATCTCCATCTTTTGTACTCTTTTTTTTCCATTATAGTAAATTTATCTTTACTCGTGGTTTTTTTATCCTCTTTGAATGAGTTTTTCCACATTAAATTTGTGTGTTCAATTTCTCAATTTATTCCGCTTTTTTTTCTTATTGCTTAATCGGGTTGATCCTAACAAGTGGTATTAGAGCTAATTCAATTTTCATAGATCAGCCTGTTCAAATATGGCAGCAACAAGGTTTGAAATTGAGAAGTTTGATGGTGAGACAAATTTTAATTTGTAGCAAGTTCGGATGATGGTAATTCTAGTTCAAACCGGATTGAAAAAGGTTGTTACTAGGAAAAAGTCTGAGAATCTAAATCAAATAGAATGGGACGAGCTTGATGAAAAGGCCTTGTCTGCAATCCAGTTATGCCTTGCAAATACGATATTTCAGGAGGTATTGACGGAGAAGACCTCATCTGCCTTGTTGAAAAGGTTAGAAACTCTTTATGCGACCAAGTCTCTGGCTAACCGTTTAGTGTTGAAACAATGTCTATTTACGTTTCGCATGAACGAAGGTGAGCTTCTTAGAGATCACATCAGTCAATTCATTACTCTTTTAAATGATTTAAAGAACGTTGAGTTTCATATTGATGATGAAGATCAGGCTATGCTATTGTTATGCTCTTTATCCCCTTCATACAAATCTTTCAAGGAGACCCTGATTTATGGCAGAGACAAACTCTTATTCGAAGATGTAAAGGGTCATTTGTTGAGTAGAGACAAACTTGACAATGAGTTTGGTTTGGATATCAAGGCAGATAGGCAAGCTTCTGTTTTGGTAGCATCAAAGAAATGAGACAAAAGGTGTCGATATTGTAAAAAGTTAGGTCACATCAAAGCAGATTGTTATAAACTACGAAATAAAAGAGCTGCTCAGAGTAACAAGAAAGATGTAGCTGGTGCTAATTGGCCGATGAAAGCGGTGATGATTTCTTGTTAGTGTCAACGAGCGGTGATGATTTTTTGTTAGTGTCAACGAGCGATAACTCTAAACTCACGTCTGAATGGATCCTAGATTGGGGATGTTATTTCCACATGTGTCCCAATAGAAAATGATTCTCCACATATAGTTCGGTTGAAGGTGGAGTTGTGCACATGGAAAACGATTCATCTAGTAAGCTAATTGGTATCGGTACTATTAAAATTAGGATACACGATGGGACGATTAGGACACTCTCAAATGTTAAGTATGTACCTGATTTACAAAAGAATCTCATCTCCTTGAGTATTTTAGACTTGAAAGGATACAGAATCAACATCGAGTCGAGCGACGTTAAAGTATCTCATGGAGCTCTCGTTTTGTTAAAAGATAAAAAAACCAGCAGTTTTTATATTCTGGAAAGTTCTATAGTGACCGGTGAAATTGGACATCCCTCGTCCGTTATTAGAGTCGAAGTCAACTCTTTTAGAGGAGAGGCAACTTGGTCATAGGAGGGAAAAAGGTACGATCGTTTCGTTGAAGAGAGGTTCTCTTTTGGATGCAGGTTTTGAAAAGTTAGGGCACTGTGTTTGTGAAAATCAGACCCGAGTTAGTTTTGATTTGGCAGTGCACAAGTCAAAGGCTAGAAGTCTTCCAGCTTCTAAGCACAGATTCGACTCAATTAATTCCCTGCATAGTTCAAGATAGGCCTGTGGCGGGATTTGGCAAAGATGGCGTTGTAAGAATTCGCATCAAGTTGGAGACTGTTAGAGTTGTGTGACCCAAATTCTAAGAGATTGCTTGCAAGTCAAGTTAAACAAAATATATATATTTTTTAGAAGATTTAGTATTTATTAGTATAATATATTTAGCATTTATTAGTATAGTTTATTTGACCTACTAGTTTAGCCTATAGATATGTTCTTTTACAACCTTAGAAAATACACCCATTAGATATTAGAACTCATAACACATTTAGAGAATTTTTTGTTTATGTTTTGAGGGTTCTTTGTTTTCGAATTTTTGGAATTTAGTTTTTATCTCTATCTTTTGTACTATTTGTTCTTTTGCTATTATAGAAAAATTATTTTTACCCATGATTTTTTATCCTCTTTAGAGGGATTTTTCCACGTTAAATTTGTGAGTTTAATTTCTCAATTTATTTTGCTATTTTTTTATTGTTACTTAATCGGGTTGATCCTAACACTTTCAAATCTATCATATTCTTAAACATATATTGTATCATTAATTATCATCATATTTAACCATATAATTAATTAAGGTAAGTAGAATTCAAAGTGTACTTACAAACTTACCACTTGAAATCACTCTTTTATTTCTTTCTCTTTCTGTTTATAACTTGTTCCAACATCAACTTCATCCTCTTTTTCTTCAAGTATACATATAAACCATAATCATAACAAATTCAATGAAACCAATATATGACTATCTATATGAAACATGAAATATATGATGAATATTAATGCTCTTTCCTTATTCCTTTAATACTCTACACTTAGATAAGCTTCTCGGTAACTTTCTTCTCTATCTCAACTCGCTTTCCAAATAGAAAAGATGATTAATAATGAGTATTCAAAGTTCTCTCTCAAAAACAAGGATGAATTTGATGAGAAAACATTATTTCTCACTTGTTTCAAGCTTGAAAACAAAGATAGGTTTTCTTTCTCTATCATTTTGCTTTCTCTCTTCTCTTTCCTATTTCTTTTTCTACCAAAAAGATGGAATAAAAAATTGTTTTTCTCAGCTCCCTTGCTGCCGTCCAAACTAAGAGAGAAGAGACAAGTTTTTTTTTTCTTCTCTTTCATTTTCAACCATTACCAATCAAATCTCACCATTTGTCACCCTTAATCACCTTTCCTTATCTCCCTATAATACCATTTAATCATCATAAAATTGCTAGTAGGTCCCTACTTTATAAAATGGTAAAATTAAAATCTAATCTCTATACTTTTCACTTTTATTCAATTTAGTCTATAACTAAGATTTTCAACTCACTTTTTTATTTTAATTAATAACCTTCCAAATTTTCCAATCAATTCCTCAAAAATTTTAAATAATTCTAATGCACTTTCTCGGGAAATTTATTGAATACTTTCACAAAACAATGCCTTCTTTTATATAAGAGATTTTAGGGCGCTACAAAACTATTGTACTATGCATAAATCCCTCAACAATATCTTCCTTTTCCTTTTTAAGAAATGTTAAATGATGAGCTTTACCTAAATCTTTGGCAAGGTGAAGCTAAGAATTTGTTTAGGGACCAAAATAAAAGTACACTTTTATGGGGGAGGGTAAAGCCAAAAATGTTGTGTTAAAAATACTTCAATTAAATTATTTTTATTTTTAGAGGTCTAAAATTTAAATTTATCCGTTTAACCAAAAGGCATAAAAGCTTAAATTAAATGTTATACTTATTGGACAACCCTATTGCCCCTTGGCTACACCTTTGATCTTTAGCAGAAGTTGGGTGGGACTTCTTCCAAGTTGGAGGAATTTATATATTTGTCAATTTAATACGATTATTTCATTTAGTTCATTACATGATTACATGATTAACCTATGTTGGCTTAATGTATATATTGGAGATTCTAGGAGTTCATAAATAATTATAGAACCAATTATTGATAAGCAAGTAATTGAAGTAGCTAATTGGACAAAATGAAAAAAATACTAGTTTTAAAACTAAGTTACTGTTAATACGGTGATCTTACAATGTTCTATTGAATTATTTTTGGAGAACTAACTTGGTGAGGACAAAAGTAATCAATTACGCTAATTTTCAATCTTTAGGAATATAAACAAAGTTAATGTCAAACCTGCTCTCAAAACTGAACTTTTCCATGAGTTGTTTGTATAAGAGACAACTTTATTCAATTTTACTCCTATTTAGACATTTTTACCTTAAATTTGTTATTAAGCGTAAACATTTATTTCAGTCATAAATATCTCTTTGTTTTTTCTTTAGATGTAAGACTCCATTTGTTTCATTGAAAATAACTTCTCGAAAAATAATTTCTAGAAAATAACTTACTTTTTTAGAAAAACTAATATTTTCTGATGTTTGGATATGAAAAATAATTTCTGTTGTTTGACAGATTTTCTGAAAATATTTCATAAAAATTGTTTTCAATAAAACAAATGTACATTTGAGATTTTATTATCTTTTCATTGTTTAATTGAATTTATTTCATAAAGCTTATTTATATTTTAATTAATCATGTTTTAGTTTTAATCAATTTTAATTTACTTAATTAAGCTTAATTGTTAATTTCTTAAATTAGGGAATATAAATTTATAGATATAAAATTATGTTTAATTAAGTTGAAAGTGGTAAATATTTATTTTGAATGTTATTTGGATAAGTAAGTTGAAAAATGATTTAATTTAATAAAAAGTGAAGGACCAAAGTGTAAAACTTGTAAATTTTCGAATTCTAAGGGTTTGAGTAGTGAAATCTGAAACATTAATGTAGTAACTAAATTATATGATTATGAAATATGTAAATTTGGAAAGTTGAGCATAAAATAGTTAAGTTTGAAACTATAGGGGTTAAATTGTAAAGATTCCAAGACTTGAGTTCTAGGACAAATTTACATTATTTGAGAATTTAGACTTGAGTTCTAGGACAAATTTACATTATTTGAGAATTTACAATTCTGAAAAAAATAGAATATGAAAGTTTAACTGTTCAAAAATCAAGGACTAATTTTGGAAAATTTTGACAATTTCAGTTGCAAGAACTAAATTATAAATTTCAAAATTTTAGAAAATAGACTGTTTTGCAAAACTGTACAAAACGAGGTTTAGGACTGAACTGTAGAATAAGAAAATCTGTTTTTAAGGAATTTTATTGTAGAATAGTAAAAATTTGGATTTGAAGGACTAAATCGTAAAAATATAAAATTAGAATATAATGAACTATTTTCTTCGACAGTGAAGAGAGCTTCCTTTCTTTATTTTTTCGACAATGAAGACAGTGAACAGAGTCTTAATAGTTTGAAAAATATCTTACAAAGAAAATTAGATAAGACATTTTCCTTAAAAAAAAAGTCTTGGTTTTACCCTTTTTATGGAGAATAATTTCCATTTGTATTTTATTTTCCACCAAACAAACACCTTAAAAACATTATGAAAAAACATTTTACATGTAAACAAATTTAAAATTATTTCAATGGTTGCTTATTTTTCATCTTTGTTTTATGATTACATCTTTAGCATGTCTTACTTTTTATTAATTTCGTGTAATTTCTTTTAAGATTATTCCTTTAGTGAACAAATAATATTTTAGTTTAGTTTAAAAATTTTTATGTTATTAATATGCCTTTCGATACTTTTATAGCTTGCTGCAGAAAATTAAATTTGGATGGACAAAGATGATGTAGAGGTGAGGAAATTTGTACTGTTGCTTTAAAGAATTTGGGTATGTATTTTTTTTGGAGAAAAGGTTAATCCATATTTCTTAATTTTTTAAAATATTTATAATTTAGATTAAAACTATTAAATGTTTAATAAATAATAAAATTAATTAAAAAAATAGGAAGGGTAGCAAATGTGCATAGGTTTTAAGCAATTCAACTCAAAAGTTTCTAAATTCAGCTGTTTGGCAATGTTGAAACAATTTTTGAAGTATCAAACAATATAAAAACTAAGTTATTTTACCAAAATACTCAAAAAAAATTATAAAAATGACCCAAGTTAAAAAGCAATCACTCAAATGATCTGAAATGAACAGTAAAATAGGGTTGGGGGACTTAATAGCCAGCACCACCTTGATTTTTGACCCAATCATTACCTGGTGATTGTGTTTGGTTTAAAAAAATTAATTTTTGGGATTCAGTGGACTTAATGACCGACACCTGGGTATTTTTTTTCCAGACACTAGCACACTGGTATACATTTATACCAGTATTTGAAAAAAAATTAGTTTGGGGGAATAAGTGGTCGGCACCACTTTATAATATTAAAAAATTAATCTTTTTTGGGTACTAGCACACTGATGGTCGACATCCACTTTACTAGATAAAAAAAATTTTAGGTTGGGAGAACTAAATGGTCGGCATCACCTTTTCCTTATTAAAAAATAATTTTTTGTGTTGACACACTAATAGTTGACAATCACTATCAGATCAAAATTTTTTTGAGTGTTGAGACAATAATGGCCGACACCTCCTTAACCAATATATATATGAAAGTTATTTGGTTGTGGTATTGTAATTGAATGAGAAAAAAATTGTTGAGAATATCATATTTGGGAGTATATCATTAAATCAGTGTGATGTAGTGAAATTGCAGATGGGAGTGATTTGGAGTGTACAACCGAACTTTAGGGTTGAATTATATAATGTCATGTTTTAACAAAGTTGAATTATATATTGTCACGTGAACCGCAAATGTTATGTTGTTAAGGGTTGGATTCGCCATAGATGGCTAACTGTGTAGACCGGTGACGATTAAAAAATACGAGAGGCAAACATAGTCGAAATTATTAAATGCAACGTAGACCTACTTCAAGCAGAAGACAACTAACTGTGGAGAAACTATTATTCAAAATGTTCATATTATTTTTGTATCCGTAAATCAATTTTAGTCTATATTATTTGTTGGTTGGATTTTATATTTTCACATATCAATTTTGTAAAATATTTATATCATTTTTGGATGTATAAAAATATTTTAGTTTGTATTATTTATCAGTCAAATTTTATATTTTCTTATATCAATTTTCTGAAATGTTCGCATTATTTTTTTATTTGTAAATAAAATTTAGTAGGTGCTATTTGTTGGTCGAATTATATATTTTTCGTATATTAGTTTTGTAGAATGCTCATATTTTCTTATATATATATAATTTTTTTGTTGCGTTTTATTATTTGTTTGATTTATATTTTTTTACTTAATATTTTGTACTCATCTACGCCCATAAATAACAATGTTAAAAATTTAATTTTCATATTGGAAGAAAAATTACAAAGTAAATATTTACAAAAAAAAATCAAAATTGTCTAGATCCCAACGACATCCTCGGGGTCAGTGTATAACGGTTGGGCTGCCTCTGTCGGCAAGGGTGTGCACCTTAAGGAGGCGCTAGATAGTTGTTCGGGTTGGCCTCTAGTGTCTCTTTCGTTGTACTTAAGAAAGTTATATAATCGTACACCCCATCATCAAAGGTGAAGGGGTATTGCGAGATCAGAGGTGTTGAACCAAAAATATCCTTAATGTTAGGTGTAGGTGCTTGCGGATAGAGCTCCAGGTGGTATGAGGACGACCTGAAGTGTGCCGAATGTTGAGGCTCAGGGTCATGGCCAAATATGCCCTCGAACGAAGGAGCATTCAAATGGAGGTATGCGATGACGATTCAAATGCTTCATATTAGGGCTCGGGATCGAGGGTGGAGAGAGATTTCGTGTTCTCGAATGGTAGAACTTGATTATGACACAGTCATGTTCTAGTCATATTCCATCGAGAAAATTTCAGTTGCGCCTGTTCCGAGATCACCACCCTAAAATATGTTGGGCAATTCGTTTTGGACATACCAAGTTGCATACTCGCACGAAGGAATGAACATTGTCTCTGAGACAAACAAGAGAAGTCACTTCTCATGTTAGACGTTTCACAGAATAATGTATAAAGCATGTTGGTTTGCCCAATTTATTTGGTCCCTACCCATTTTATCAATTCCGTGTATTTCTTTGAAGTCTTGTGGAAGGTCTGAAATAAGTTACATGCAATCGAACTGTCTCAAGACTCAATCCGCGACATGCTACTCAACCATATAAAAATTAATTAATGGCACATTTGTTACGAAGAGAACTTGCTACTCTTAAACCCATGATGGTATGAGTAACGTAATTTCCTGGTCTGAATACGTCACCCATAAAAACTGCACAGTATAAAGCAAACATTTTTAGCTAAGTTTAATTTTTTTTTTAAGAATTTTGTTTGGAGAAAAAAGTCTATTCAATTATTTTACCTTATCCCCAAAATGAGTCTCTATCATCTGGCAATATATTGGTACAGTGTATGATCGTCCAATTTTCGGTAACGTCGCCTATCTGAAATACAAGTTCATATTTTCGATTATTATTTTCATCATTCAAAAAGTATTATACTATATAATTTAGAAACAAAAGATATAGTTATAGGATAAATCACCTATTTACAAATGGCCAGGACAACGGTTGGTAGCTCACTGATGCCAAAAATAACATCTAATATAAAGCCCACAACTACAGTAAAAGGCAACAACCGCCCATGGTCTTTTTGGATGGCTTTGTTGCTTGATAAAGCTCACTGTATAAGCACGCCAGTATTGCAGAGCCCCAACTATAGTTACGAGCTTGGGCTCAGTCTTCTAATAATGAAAGGTACATGATGTGGACTTTATTCTAATTCACGTCCGGCATCAAAACTCCACCTATGAGTTATAGAATAAACATTCTAACAGTGTAGATAATGTTCATCTGCGTTGGACTACTCGATAGATGCTCAAAGTTATTTCTTAACCATGTAAATTTCAACTCGGTTAATTTTCCTTCCTCATCATCAAGAGACACTCTTCCTAATAATCGTTGGCAAATGCCCCATGGATCGAGCACTTTTCCGGGTCTTACAATGTGATTGTTGCTTCCCCACACGAGAAGTGGAACGTGTGTCTCCGAACACAATCGTTCAACCAAGGTTGATATTAAATCAGCCCGTAGGTCAGCAATTCGAATGTACGCGGCTTCTCCAAACCTAACAAGTTCCAAATATGACAAAACCTCCGATTCGAAAAATATCACGGATTATAGAGTCGATGTCTCACAACCCAGTTTCGTTATAGCGGAAAGAGTAAAAATGGTGCGTTTTATTTATCTTTAAAAAACAAATAATAAGTTTTGTTTAAAAGTCAATAAGTGAATATTTTATCACATTGTGAATACACTTAGCAATGTGGTTGTCATGCTTTAGAAGAAAATTAAGAGAATTATCATCCATTTCGATATCTGCATAAAAATAGAAGAAATTATCACGAACGATATAAAAAATTAAGAAATTATTGGAAAACATTTAATCTTGTAAAAATATTTTAGTTACTTACATATTTTAAGGACTGGAAAAAAATCAAGTGACTGACGACAATCGATGGCGTTTGGCGATGGTCGACGTTGGAACTTATGGTGGTTGGTGGTGGAACTTGCGATGGTGGATGGTTGGGGTTCAAATGTGGGTTTATATTAAGGGGACCATTGAGGGTGAAGGAAAAAATTAGGAAGAAAAAAAGAAAAAAATACATGAGAGCACCGTGACCTGTGCCCGAAGGGTCACATCAGTGTAGGCTTAAAGTCGATCACCAATGGACCAAAGCCCCGCTGACAGGACACCAACCATTAAAGGCACGACCTGAGATAACAGGCTGCTTGGGCCTGGCACACTACAGGCCTAACACCGATCATTCCTTTCCCCATTTTTTTTATTTCAATTAATTATTAAGTCTGTTAATTGGTTTATTAATTGGTTTTAATCTATTCAATTGAAATGCATTCATTTATTTTTTTATTTAATCTTTAAATTGGTTTTGTAATTAAAATTAAGAAATTCAATTATTTTTTAATTTAAATTTTAATTATTAAGCTATTTTTTAATTGAAATTATCTATGCTTTAATTGGTTTAAAACTATTCAATTGAAGTGTATTAAATTACTATTTTTATTTAATCTTTAAATTGATTTTGTAATTAAAATTAAAAAAATCATGAGAAATTATCTATACTTTAATTTATACATTAATTAAATCATAGAAAATTAAGAAATCACTCGTCATCTTCCAATTCGGCATTACAAGAAGATTGATCGGGAACATAGACAAGATGTGGGAAACTGGATCGATTGTGGCCGGGTGTTCAGCATATCGTGCATTATCTAGGTTCACCCATCTCCTTGACATCCATGTCATTTCGAATCCTCTTCGATTGTGGTCGACCTTTAAGATGTCTACGGAAATTACGATTCAGCAACATCTAGAAAGTAAGCAGTGGAACTTCCCAGTTGGAGACATCCAACATTATTGGAAATTCATTGCCATAGATACGCAATGTGTGTTGTAGCGCATAAACCTTGTTTATGAATTTTTCGATGTCCAGATTTATACACGCACACGCTACATAAACATGCGCACACGACTATCAAAAAGTCTAGAATAACTCACACTCGCAATGCCTATTTTGCATATCAACTGCGTACGACCTAGACGGAATACTCGAGGGACAGTCGACGTACTCTTAAAACCCGAAAAGTTTCCAAGTCGCACAAATACAATTCTGTGTTCATCTTCCGTACCCTATTTGAGTTGACTTTCATTGCCTTTTGGATGCCCTCAATGTACACATGCCCAGCCTCTATCTGCTTTACTTGTCTCAACCTCATCATTGGCATTAACATGGCTAGTCTATAGAATGTTGCTGAGAAAACAACAGAAATTAGCAAATGATGTGTACGCCTTAAGACCGAGTTAATCTCTATGATGTTGGCCGTCATCTGACTATACCGAAACTTATCATTGTAACTTTGACTCCACTGTCAATTCTCCATACTACCCAACCACTGACGAAGACGACGATTTTTGGATAATGATGACATAAGAGCTTCAAGCCTCGCAAACCATTGTCTAAATCTTTTCGATACTAACTCGTACCCCATGTATGCAATTTCAAAAAATAAAATATAAAAAAATACAAACAAATTCAAAAAATAAAATATGATCAAATTAATTTTGGAATAGTATTTTTTTACCCATTCTAATGATTTCTTTACGTTATTCTTTATTCTTATACTCTATGAAAGTTTAACGCGATGTGTTGAATACAATAAACGAACCACCACAAAACCTCCGAACTCCTTACCGCAATAAGTAGTCCATTCGATCTGTTCGAGATTAAGCAAATGTTATCTTGCTTGAGAATGTGCCTCCGCAGATTTGAGAAGAAAAATTCCCAAGACTCAAAGTTCTTTATCCACAATAGCAAAAGCAATAAGTACATTCTAGTTGTTGTCTTGTGCAACCGTAATCAAGAGTATTTACATGTATTTGCCGTAGAGTCAGGTTCCGTCCACTTGCACCATCAGTTTGCAATGAGAGAAGATCCTAACAGATGACTCGGACGTCCAAAACAATCAATGGAAGGCTCGTTTCCCTGATTCTATCTTGCCTTCCAGGCATCTATGTGACAGTGTTTGTAAAATTAGCTACTATCCCTAACACATGCTCCCGCATCACAACTACCCACCATTGAAGTTCGTTGTATGACGCATCAAATTCACCATACAATTATTGCATAACGATTTGCTTCACCCACCATGCCTTCCTGTAGAAAACCTCGTAACTGAATCGAGTTTGAATGCCTGCAATAAGTATAGATACAAGGATGGTGGGTGAGTCTTTCATCAACGAGATAATGCAATTGCATATGGTTTTTACATCCAACTTTCGATGGTCTTGTGACATACAAGCGGCCATGCCTGTGTGAAAACCTTCTATTTTCCTGATTGTCCATATCTGTGTCCATTGTATTAATGTAGCTCGAACATGCCATTTACAGTCACTTAAAGATTAATCCAGCATTCTCTGACATATAAAGATTGTGTTGACTTCGTGACTTCATAGTCGACAAACAACTTCAAACTGTACTGTTTTATTACATGTAAGCAGTCTTTCTTGTTATCGAATTGTGGTGCTACGAACAACCCTCCAGCTTCTGATTTTTCATCTAGTAAGTGAGCTGACACTATATCTGGATATTCGAATAACTCACGCGCAAGCGCCGCATTAGGATCTACATCAGTCATGAAAGCCCCTAGATTATTATAGATAACTATACCGGATCTAGTGTTCCTGACCAAATAGGGATGTACATCTTCACCCTCCACCAGGCCTTCATCGTCTGTTTTATGAGATGTCATCCAAATTGAAGTCACTCAGACCTTCACTATCGGACCCTTCATTACTGGACCCTTTATCACCATATTCTATGGTGGCCAACACCTCTGGTTAAATATCTAGATGATGACACGAGATTAGAACGTTATATAAACATCTACCATAGTTTGGATTTTCGAGAGTTTGCAGTAACCCTCCACAACCCAACGGACCTTCCCAGTAGACATTAAGATCGAAATTAATTCCAGAACATTAACTTACTAGAATAATAACTTGAATAGGTTCCAGTTCAACTATCTCCGCAAATAACTCAACAATACTGAGATTATCCATCTTAGGTGGATAATAAATTACTATCATTGTCTTTAAATCATTATCTTCAAGCTCCATTTTTGAAAACTTGAATAGATTTGTTGAAATTGAAAATTTGTAAAACAATCTCAACATTTGCTTCCTACAACGAATAAGTATCTTTGCACTAATCTTTTGTTACAAATCTGCCAACAAAACATACTTGTTGAATCCCATTTTTGATTTTCTGCCAACTTTAAAAGGCACAATCTTTTTCAGCTATATTTATCATTCCACCATCAAAATGAACATAAACAAATAGAATTTGGGGACTCATCTTTAACCATTATGTTTCCTCCTCAACAAACAAAACTGATATTCTTAGTATCGATTTTCAACTGATAAAGCAAACAAAAAGGTAAAATGGAAGACAAAACAACTTTATATATTTAAAAGGTGCTAGCCATTAGTGTCCTAACACCCGAAAAAAATATTTCTTTCAAATTTAGTACAAGGGTGCAAGCCGTAAATGTCCTAGCACCCAAAAAAAATTTTTCGATTCACAAAATAGCTGATGCGGGCCATCTAGTTTCCTAAACCCAAATTTTTTTTATCTGATAAAGTGAGTGTCAACCATTAGTGTGCCAGCAAGCAAAAAAATTAATTTTTTAATAAGAAAAAGGTGATGCTGACTATCTAGTTTCCCAAACCCAAAATTTTTTTATCTGATAAAATAGGTATCGACCATCAGTTTACTAACACCAAAAAACAATTATTTTTTAATATTAAAAAGTGGTGTCAGCCACTTATCCCCCAACCAAATTTTTTTTTCAAATACTAATATAAATATATATTAGTGTGCTACTATTTGAAAAAATAAATACTTAGGTGTAGACCATTAAGTCCCCCCAACCCCAAATTTTTTTTCTAAGCCTAACCCAATGATCAGACAATGATTGGGTCAAAAATCAAGGTGGTGCCGACCATTAAGTCTCCCAATCCCATTTTACTGCTCATTTCAGGTCATTTTGGTAATTGTTTTTGAACCTAATCATTTTTGTAATTATTTATTTTTTGGGATCATTTTAGTAAAATGATCTAAAAACTTAATGACTTTATTAAAAAAGAACATGTAATTATTTATTTTTTGGGGTCATTTTAGTAAAATGATCTAAAAACTTAATGACTTTATTAAAAAAGAACCAAATAATATTATCATAAAATATAAGATTAAGGTATATACATCTTTTGCTAATAGAAGTTAATTACATTCACTCATATTTTCATGATTGTATCTGTTTTCTTGTAGGGTTTTTTGGTGTCCATTTGGGTTTTTGTTATGACGAAAACAAAATCATGATTTTTGACGTTTGCATTTACCTTTTAATCAGTTCAAATGCATGCACTTTTAACTCCAACATGACAAGTAGTCTATTTAAGAGGACAAATGCACTATATATCTCCAGAAAAATTACTGATGAGCTATGTTATCGAGATTTCAAATTTGATATGCACACATTTAATCTTTTTAAGTTTTTATAGATAGATAGATAAGAGTTTTATGTTTTTATATGCGTATTCGAATCAAATACAAGTGTCGAATGCAAATATTTGCGGGCCTTGATTTGCCAATCAGCATTTCAAGTACAAAGTTAGGACTACGGCTTTAAAGACAGACTCGTGCAACAACATATGTCTATCCTACAATATGAGACGGTAGCTGCAAAACAATGATAAATAAAACAACAGGTAATTGATTACTTACTTCTACCCTGAATCGGCAACTGAGAAATACAGCTGAAATTGCTCCAAGGGTTTTAGAATCAAGCCATGGATTTGGCTTGGGCACCGATTAATCGAGAGTACAACCCACCCTTCTGTAGAAGCTCAGTGTGGTCACCCATCTGACCGCAAATAAAGCAAGCAAATGCATAAGTTGGCTATAATTGATTTCAGTCAAAAGATACAACCATTATTTGCAAAAAGAGAATAGACAAAAAAATATCATGCCTCGATGATTTGACCCTTGTCCATTACAACAATTCTGTCAGCGGTCTTAATGGTAGACAACCTGCAGAGTTAATTCCAATGTTCCAAACATGATCAAATCTAAAACTAGAAATCAAAATGACTAAAGCTGCAAATATGAAAATACCAGACCTATGTGCTATAAGAATGATTGTTCTTTTTGATCTACTCTCATTTCTGAGTCCATGAAAAACCCCCTACAGATAATAGAAGGTAATGGATTAGTGCTCGTTAAAAACATGGCGAATTTCATATTTTACTATCATTTTAGGACAATGAGTTTTATATGCTTACTTTGAGATAGTGCTCACTTTCCGCATCTAGCGCACTGGTGGCTTCATCCAGGACAAGAATTGCAGGATCAGGGAGCATCGCCCTAGCAATAGCAATTCGTTGCCTTTGTCCACCACTGAGCAAATCATTATCAACAATTGTTTGATAACCATGAGGAAGAGATGAAATAAATTCATGCGCATGGGCTTGCTTTGCAGCCCATTCTATATCTTCATCTTTAACTTCTCTAGGGCAACCGTATTTAATGTTGGACTTGATATCCATATTAAACAAATCGGGTTCCTGACTGAATTACAGATTTAGAATATTCCGTGTAGCTACATTCAAGCATGCTTCAAAGAAAAGAGAATATGTAGTCTGACCTGTCCAACAAATCCAATCTTTTCTCTCAGCCACCTGATGTCCAACTCATCGAGTGGGAGACCATCCATGTATATCTGCAATTCGACCATCAGAGACACTTAGCATGAAATCCCTAACTTCCAAATACCAGTAACTAAATAAAAAAAGCATAAAAGAATAATCACCTGCCAACACACAGCAGTCATTGAACCAGTATGATGATATGGAGAAACATAATATATGAGAAGGACAAAGCTAACCTGACCACTAACTGGCTGATAGAGACGTAGCAGGAGATTCACTATTGTGCTTTTTCCACTACCACTTAAACCAACCTTGTCAAGATAAGAATGATCAGTCAAACCTCAAATCCCCGTTTTTAACACCAATGGAAGAATAGTAACAACCATGAAATGGAATTTCTTACAATTGCAACCACTTCGTTGGCTTGTATAGCAAGGTTTAGACGATCTAGTATAGGTACCTGCTTGAATATCAGAAAATAGAGACCAGAAAATGTTTCTTGTCATAATCCACTCTAACGAGAAAATCAGGAAGAAGAGGAGGTGAGAGGGCAAGAATATTGAAAAGGTAGACCAAATTTATCAAATTAGTTACGGAGATCTTTTATATTTTTTTATTAATGGCTGATTGCTCAATTGTGGATGACTCCCTATAGAATCCCTAATGAAGAAGTTTTAAAATCTTAATGATGACTGTTAAGATAATGGAAATTATAGCATACCATAGAAACAAAATAAAAATTTACGATTTGGTATAATGATACTTTTGTAAGGACATGAGACATACTGAGATCCTTGAAGGGTAGTGAAAAGATACATTCACAAACTGTATATTCCCCATTAGTCTCTGCAGCTTCACTCCTGAAAACATTGGGGTGGACAATTCAAAGAAAATTAATTATTTGAAAGAAAAATTGGTTCTAATGAGATCATCAGATTTAGAACAAAGTTCTGAATTAAAATGAATTAGCCGATCAAATTACAAAGTTTAAGATTATAGGATTTGATTCTCGTTTTTAGCATCTTTCATGAACAATAATAAGAGACAATTTCTTTCAGGTTAAATGCTTTGGATACAGGTAAGATGATGCAAAGTTCTTCTCCAAATTGTTTAACAATTTAATAAGAGGCAAGAAAGAGTGCAAAGACTAGGCAAGAAAGAGTGCAAAGACTATCTCTCACAGCATGTCAAATGATGAAAGCTAAACTGAATGAACTGAAACAAAACTCCGTTAATCTAAAAAATATCTAGGATTACGGGATATCACCCTAAAAAGAGACACAAATTACTTGCCTTGTGATAAGAACTGATCAGTAGGCAAGAGATCCATTAAATGGAAAACCTTTTCACATGCTCCAATGGACTGCAATAGTGATGATGAGTTGTCTACGACCCTCCAAGTAGCATAAATCAACCACTCACAGTATAATATGTACTTAGTAAGCTGTTCAGGTGATAGTTGTGAATTCATGATGCAGATTCCTCCTAAAAGCACCGCAAGAACCTGCAATATATCATATGTGAATTAACAGTAAGTCATATAATAAATCTTCATTAGAATTAGCAACCTTTTTTTTATCACTATGATGCATCTTCCTACATTTCATCATTTGCAGTGGGGTTAATACAACCAGAGGCAAAGGGATAGGATGTATGGTAAATAACCTGTGTAAAACGGTAAAGGGTGAGAAAACTCATACTCCACAATCCATAAGCTGCACTCTCTCGAATGCTTACAAAAGCCAATTCATCCAGCCACCGCTTGTACCTAAAACCAAATGGGATCAACAATAAAATTTAACATTTTTTTTCTGTCATGAAAGCCCTGGGTGTCAACGTCTGTGCCTTACAAAGAAGCGCCAATCAAAGAGGAAAAAGTACACCCATAAATTTTTTGAATGCTTAGTGGAGTAATGCTAGATAGAATGTTGCCTTTCAACTTCTTCTCCTTCTGTTCCATAAGCCCGGACAGTTCTCATCAAAGAAAGTGTTTCTTGTGCAACCTACATTAAGATACTGGTTATATTAGAATGTTACTTGACTGGCATAACTCTGGCAGCAATCTGAAGTCATGTTTTACATTGTTGGCACATGCATTGAACTCTTGCATTAACTTTGCAGCTCTCTTTTGGTACCTACCAAAATCATCAGCAATGCTAGTTCAGCATATGCATAATAAGTACACCACATAATCATATAAAGAAAAGCAATCTACCATAAACTGAGATCCAGAAATAAGCTAAGAGGGATAATTCAATAGCTTAATTAAGGTGAAAAGAGAGAGAATTCTCACCGGCCATAAATGGAAAATATTATAGCAAGAACAGAGCATATAATCAAAGTTGGTAATGTAAGTGGCCAAGATAAAGTCAGTAAATTTATCAAAGCACCTGTTCCCTAAAAATCCAAAAGGAATAAAGTTATCAAACTCTACCCGGAAACAAAAATTCACAGCAAGCATAATATTAAAAAAAAAAAACCTGAATAGCATTGCGGATTATCAGATGGATATCATTCCCAATAACATGAGAGAGCCGTTGACAATCTGATCCAAGCCTACTCGTCAAACTACCAACTGTTTCCATGTCAAAAAAGGATATATCCTACATCAAAAGCACCAGCAGCAGATAGTGGTTTACTACAAACCAATACAGGTACGTGTCCAACACAGATATGTTGAACTTTTTTTCTAGTTTTCCACGCATTTGAAGGGTGTTTAGATGGTCGAACCTATACCCCAAGTATCATCATCATCATAATTCACAACCCCAAGTACTACAAACAATTCTCAAATAGATCACGAACCTGAAAAACAAGATATGCATATAAGCTTCGCCTAAGACGCTTAACCTGCAATTAAAGTATTGCTGTCAGAGAAAAAGGGAAATGAAAATATAAGGTTGTGTTTATTTACTACTTTTTAGCAAATAACTAAAATGAATGATAAGAAGCTAAAAATTGAAATATAATAGTTCAATATACCAAAAAAATAACAATAAAGACTTTCCCCCTTTATTTTGCAAAGCAAAAGCGTAAGCAGCACTAAATTTATGTAAAAAAATTTCTTACCAAGATTGTATTTGCCATGGCAAAGCAGCCACTTCGCAAGCCACTGCAATTCACATAAAAGAGAGAAATAAAATTTCAAACAATTCACTCAAATAAACGAAAGCAAATAACATTTACAAGTTTTATAAAATACCTGCAAATTCCTGAGATAATTAACAGTAAAATCAACATCCGCGAGCTTCTAGAAAACGCTGCGGACTCACCACTGTTAGCAGAAAATACCGACGCCGCCAATATCCTAGGCATCGAAATCTCCGAAACCTGGAATTTAACTCTTTTTTTTATTTTAAAATAGAGAAATAAGAAATTTATTTTAAAATGCTAAAATTTTCAATTGAGTTATGAATTTTACGAACAGCAGCGATGAACAAAGCACCGAGCGCGAGAAAAACAATCCAATTATCGTCTCCGATCAAACCCCATATTCGCTTAAGAGCCATCGAAACAGTAACAGGCTTCGCCGTAGAGGATTCCGAAGCTTGGACACCAGGAAGGTTCCACCAGCTGCCACGTACCTGGACGGCTCCCAAATGACCGGAATATTTTCCGGGAAGAATTTCTTGGAAATCGGCATTGTAATTTTTGGTTGGAGTTGGAGACCAGAGACGGTGTCGTTTCACTGTCGTGAGATAGAGCGGAGAGTGGAGTCTGGTTTTTAGGTTGAGAACAGAGTAAGAGGGGGAAGATGAAAGAGAGATGGGCATGGTGGTGGTAAAATTAGAGAAAGGGAAAGGGTAAATTTGGAATATCTAGGATCAAAATCATAAGTATCTGTTTTCGAAATGGAGAAGCTAATCTTCTCTTGAGAGCTTGAGCTTGCTTCTCAGAGCAACGCAGCCAAGGCGCCAATGGGTCACAAAACGGCTCGCTTCAGCACCAAGAGAACTCCTTTTTCCCTTTATGTTCGATACACTCCGAACTCTTGCACCAAGTCGAATTTCTATTCACAATACTGTAATATGAGATTAAATAAAATAAGATAAATGAAATTTTTTATCTCACTTCGATGCATGGAACAAATTTAATGTTAAATGAGATGAGGAGTTATATTTTATTAATTTAATTTAATTTAATAATTTTTCGAATTGAGTCTAGTAAAATAAAATTTGAGTCGAATCGAATCGGTTGAAATTTTTCGAGTTAAATTAAAAAATTAAACATATCAAATTAAAATTTTATTACCTTATAACTAATTTGATGTACATAAATTTGAAATCATATATATTAAAAACTTTTTCAAAGTAAAATAATAAAATATTAACATACTCTACTATGATATACTTGAATCATTAATTAACTTATTTAGGTCTAATTATTATTTTAGAAAAATTTTAAAATTTTACTTTATATTTTTTAAAAAATTTTATAGTTTTTTTAAAATATAAATTTTAAATTTTTGAAAATTATTTTGGATTTTTTGTAATTTTTTTTAGAGATTAATAAATTTGCTCATTTTCAAAATTGGCAAGGACTAAAAGAGTATTTACACCAATCTATTACTAGAATTATTCAAATTGTAAAATTCAACTCGGCTCGAACTCAAAACTCGAATTACTTATTTGAGTTGACTTGAATAAGTCAAAATTTGATTTTTTATTTTATTTTTCGAATCAAATCAAATCGAGTTTTACTCATCCCTATTTAAATTGAGTTAATTTCAAGTTTTAGGATTATAAATTTAGAAAATAAGCTGCAACAGAGCATTCTATTGATTTAATATCTAATTTAACCTGATTCGAGACTAATCACAAGTCTATTAAGTAATTGGAATGTCTAGAGTAGTCTACTTTTTTTTGGGTCAATATTTTAATATGTTTCGGCTCCTTTCAATGAATACTAGCTTGTATCATCCTATATCGGTTGGTATAAAATTTTGATATTTTAAACTATTTTTTTATTTTTTATTTTAACCATTTTAATTTTTCTATTATTAAATTTAAAATTAAAAGCTATTAAATTAAATTATTGAACTTAATTAATAATTGAAAAACTTATATTTACATAGAAATATATTTATATGTATATAATTGGGATATATTTGTATGTATATATAATTTATAATTTATAATTTATTTTTATCAAAATAATATATAATTTATTAAGAAACTAAAAGTGAGATTATAAATATATATGCGATAAATATTTAAAAATATCAATAAACTCAAAATAATACATCAAAACATGTCGGTATTGTTGAATTAAAATCCTCAATTATGAGCACATATGTATAATATATAATATATAATGCAATTATAAAGTGTAATACAATATTAAGTAACCAATTATGTTATAAATATTATAGGAATTAAAGTGTCATGGAAATAATATGTAGATGCCATAAGTAGTACTTATAATTTGATAAGGGGCCAAATTATAAATACCCAATGCTAATTTAATAATCAGTTATTTAAAAGAGATAGTGGTCCCCAAGAAATAATGATATCTCATTTTTTTTTCCATTATCATCACAGTGAATTATATAAAGAGAAAAACTATTTTCTTAGAAGATTAAAACCTTTTGGGTAATCTCCAATAATGGATTCAAGTACGCTTCCGCATTTTTTTTTGGTTTATTCTTGATGATCTAACATGACAAAGTTTGGTTTATTAAGTTTTATATCAAAATTTTACGGTTCTAACAATTGGTATTAGAGCCTTGTCATGTCGAATCATTGAGAATTAATTAAGTTTCTATTTTTTTGGAATGATTGGTTCATAAAATTTTATGAGTTTGATATTTTGATTTGATATTTCGATTATATATATTGACTTCTTTGATATCTATGAAGTATGAAGTATAAAGGTCAAGAAAATGTAAGGGAATAAATTATGGAGATGTTTCATATTGCTTCAAGATATAAGACACTTAAGATTAATTTTTCTGAGGAATTGCTTGTTTTTATGGTTTTGGTATCGCTTTCTGCATAGTTTAACCAATTCAAAAATTAGTTAAAACTATCAATAAGATTAATGGGATCTAAATTAGCTCATTTCTCATTGTGTGAAATAGGAAGAAAGGTTGAAGCATGATAAGTCTGAAAGTGTTCATTTGGCTGGTGCCTCTAAAGATAAGAGTGAGAAAATAAAATATCAGAATGAAACTACTAAGGGTCTAGCTAAAAAGAAACAATAAGAAGTTACAAAGGATTGTTTCTTTTGTGACGAGTCTAGACACGTGAAGAAAGAATGTGTCAAATATCATGTCTGGCATGTAAAGAAATGTATAATTCTTACTTTGGTATGTTCTAAGGTTAATTTAGCTTCAATATCTAAAAACACTTGGTGGATAGATTTTGGTGCTACTACTCACATAAGTATTTCTATGTAGATTTGCCTGAGCTACTGAAAGCCAAGTGATGGTGAAAGACACATCTTCGTGAGCAATGGAAAATCGATGAAAATGGAAGCAATTGGACATTTTAGGTTGTTATTAGGAACTGGTTTTTATTTGGATTTAAAAGACACTTTTATAGTACCATCTTTTAGGTGTAATTTAGTTTATGTTTCTTTGTTCGACAAATTTGGATATATTATTCATTTGGAAACAATTAGTTTAGTTTGTCCTTAAATTCAAATGTTGTTGGAACTGATTATTTAAATGCTTATGAAAACCTTTGTCTGCTAGATACAGTTGCATCCTATAATGAAATCTTGCATGTAGAATCACGTGATATTAAACGAAAATTAAATAAGAAAAATTCAACATCATTATGACATAAGCGCTTAGGTCAAATCTCAAAAGGTAGAGTTAAGCGCCTTGTGTCTAATAGCATTTTAGAGTCCCTTAACTTCATAGACTTTGATGTCCGTGTTAATTGCATCAAAAGAAAACAGACCAAAACCAAAAGATTGGACGCTAATAAATCTTCAAACGTCTTAGAATTAATTCATATTGATATTTGTGAGTCATTTTCTACGACATCCTAGAATAGTCAACAATATTTCATAATATTCATAGAAGACTTGTCACGTTATAGGTAATTCAAATCCTCTGATAATATTTAAGTGCCCTTACTAAAAATTACTTTTTTGTCAATGAAACCACGAGGCTAACCATATGATGCATTGAACTATTTGGATCATCCACTACATGTGACACAAACTTCCGGAACAACTTGTCAAGTATAGCATCTCCAAAATGACAACAGAGAATAGGTTCTAAACCAACTTTGAAAGCATTTGCAATGTTGTTGCCCATTTTCATATAAAATTCTTTGTTACAAACCTTCTCATCTTTGCTTAGAGGATCAATGTCCATTACGAAAAGTTGTAGCAGCTTAACTGAAACGACCCTTCTTTTCTCAGCAATCTCAATCACTTCTTCTTTGTAAGGTAGATATATAGGAAGGTTGAAAGTATCCACATCTGCTTCTTTTACAATTCCCTACAATGCCTAAGTAAGTTAATTTATTGCAATATTGAATGAATAATTGTACCCCACATGCATTCATAAGGAAACCAAAATATATAAATATTATATACAAATTTACAACCTGTGCAACCAAGTCAAGAAGGGATTTAGCAAGAAGTTCCAAACAATGATGTTCGTGGGAGGGATTTGGGTTTCTCCTAACCACGAAGGTTAGCACCATACAACCTTGGCGTATTATTTATTTGGAGCGTGAACTTAGAAACTTTGTGAAGTCTTCCTGAAATTGATTCGCTTAAGCTTTGAATATGTTGGGAGGACTTTATCTTGCCATGCATATGTTACCCTTATTGTTCTCTAGTCCAACTGGTAGCTAATCACATGATCAAAATTCAACCATAACAAGTATTGATAAAAAAAAGAAGAAGCATTGAAGACATTGTTGGATTTCTATGTAAATAATAATTGTATTATTTGGTTTTACGCTAACATAAAATTCATTTAATATAATTAAAAGTTAAAATGGGATTTATTTATCTAATAACGATACTCAAGTAATAAATTTTAATTTATGAAAGAAAAGATATGAAGAAGAAAAATAAATAGAAATTACATACACGAATTATGATCTTCAAATTATACTTCATGTTTTGTTTTTTAATACCTCAAACTTCTTCATAAAAAAAAAATAGAAGATCTTATTTGCAATATCAAAATATTTAAAGATTTCAACAAAGCTTTATAATTAAGTACACTTTTATAATTTATTTCATTATTATTTGATACGATAAAGCTTGAGTTTATAAAATTTCATATTTCTTTTGATTTAGATATAACGATTTAAAGTTTTTATTAGTGTTTCTAAATGAAGGGTTTGCTTTTGGTTAAAAGCTGTTAATTATTGATAGAAAAGATGCTAATATATATATATATAAATATTTAAATACATGGAGGTGGAGTGTCATGACTGACCTTTGAGAGCCAATGAAGCCCAGTGGAAGAATGTACAAAGTGCAGCCTTGTACTTGGAGTGTCATGGACGGTGTCTATAACGTGAGATATAGCCTGGAAGGTATTAGGGCCTGAGGCGCAACCCATGTCTACCACCTTCATACAAGTTGGAACACCAATTTTCTTCAACATATCTGTGATGGCTTCTTCAACGATTGGCCTTACCTTCATAAATACTTCTTTCTGAATGAAGAAAAGAAAAAGATCTTGGTATTTGTTGAATATATACAATGGAGAATTGATTGATATTGAAAAGAAAAAGGAAAAAAAAATAAAAGACCTGATAAAATGAATTATTAGCATAGCTAATTTCATGATCAGCTGGGTTCATCCAAAGAAACTTTTCTGCTGCCATTTTTTGCTTAATTGGTTTCTCTACAAACTTAATGTAATATTGGTTGTAGCGTTTCCCCAAGTTCTTTCTATCTATAGCACTCTGCTACATAGTATATGTTGGAAACTAGACTCCAGTTTTCAGTGAATTCACTTTTTATAATCCTACGTCATATATACAATATTATATAGGGAGTGAGATTTTATGGGACCCAATATAATTTTTAAATGGTTAATAAACCATTCTAAATTATATGCCAATGGATGGTAATACATGTATAAATTAAATTAAGAAAACAAAGGTTAAATGGACAAGACACATGATTAATTAAGTAAATTAAGCTTAATTAACCCTTAAGCTATGTATAAAACAGAACTTAGTGGAAGGTGAGATGAGAATTCCATCTTCTCTAACGGGACAAAGAAGAAAACTAAGAGGAAAACACCATTTTTGTTAGGTTTGAAGCTTTCGACCCTAATTCCAAAGTAAGCCTCTAACCATTTTGTATTTTTTTTATAGACTTGAGGTCATGAGAGTTTGATTTAGTCATCTCATGTACTAATTTGTAAATTTATTAAAGTTTTGAAAGTTGTCATTGTTAAGAATTGAATGAAATTGGTGTGAACTTGTTAGCAATTAAACTTTGTTTATGAAAATGGCTAAATTGTAAAACTTAATTGTTTGAAAGTTGCCATCATTTTAGGTAGATTCTCACTTGATGTTTTGGTAGGTTATCAGGTTAGTAGCATGGAAATATGTATATAAGTAAATTTCAGGTTGATTCAACTTGTATAGCATAGCGGATATAGGAAAAAAGAGTTGTTCCCATTCCCATAGCAAGCAAAGAAAGATCTCGTACAACACCACCATGGATATTTTGTACGCACATTGAGATCATATTATATCATTTGACCGCTCCAAAGAATAGCAAGAGAAGCAGAAAAAAGAAACACTAATGCAAAGAGGGGGAGGTAAACACTTCAATCCTCCTCTTGGGAAAAGAGTTTAGATTGTATTTGGAAGGAACAGATTGCCACATTGTGATAACGAACCTTTGACGTCACAACAAGGAGCAGAGCAGGGTTCTTGCGACGAACCCTACTTAGAGAGTCACATCGCGATAAGGAAATCTCGAAGTCACGACGTCGATTTGAAACTTTGCATTCTTTACAATTTGGTCTGTATCGACCTCAGGTTAGTAAACGATCTTTCATAAGCTCGTATAAGACTCAAAAATTATTGTATATTATTTAATGCGTATGATTCACTTGTAATTGAATGTATATTAATGTTGAATTGAATGTTATATATTACAATTACTCCGACAATGAATGTGCCACCTTATAGCTCTGACCCGATGATCGGATCGAATATTGGGGTGTTACAAATATATTGAAGATAAGTTGAGTAATTTAACTGAAAAAATAATTAATTAAAGCTTAAGGACTAAATTGTAAAAAAATATATCGAATATTTGTTTGGAGTAACTATGAACTCTTATTTACCAATTGAATAACATAGATTCAAATTTTATTATGAGGGCTTCATAATTTTATTTCAAGATGATATTGGTCAAGTAAATAATATTTACCTGATGTGGTGATTCAGATCCTCTGATAATTTTTAAGTGCCCTTACTAAAAACTATTTTTTTATCAATGAAACCACGAGGTTAACGATCTGATGCATTGACCTATTTGGATCATCCGCTACATGTGACGCAAACTTCCGGAACAACTCATCAAGTATAGCATCTCTAAAATGACCGCAGAGAATAGGTTCTAAACCAGCTCCGAAAGTATTTGCAATGTTGTTCCCCATTTTCATATAAAATTCTTTGTTACGAACCTTCTCATCTCTGCTTAGAGGATCGATGTCCATTACGAAAACCTGTAGCTGCTTAATCTCAAACGACCCTTCCTTCTCAACAATATCAACCACTTCTTCTTTACAAGGTGGATATATAGGAAGGTTGAACGAATCCACATCTGCCTCTTTTACAATTCCCTACAATGCTTAACTAAGTTAATTTATTGCAATATTGAATGAATAATTGTACCGCACATGCATTCATAAGGAAACCAAAATATATAAATATGGTATACAAATTACAACTTGTGCAACCAAGTCAAGAAGGGATTTAGCAAGAAGTTCCAAACAATGATGTTCGTGGGAGGGATTTGGGTTTCTCCTAACCATGAAGGTTAGCAACATACAACCTTGGCGTACTATTTCTTTGGAGCGTGAACTTAGAAAATTTGTGAAGTCTTCCCAAAATTGATTCGCATAAGCTTTGAATATGTTGGGAGGACTTGATCTTGCCATGCATATGTTACCCTTGTTGTTCTCTAGCCCAACTAGGAGCTAATCACATGATCAAAATTCAACCATAACAAGTATTGATAAAAAAAAGAAGAAGCATATTGAAGACATTGTTGGATTTATATGTAAATAATAATTGTATTATTTGGTTTTACCCTAACTTAAAATTCATTTAATATAACTAAAAGTTAAAATAGAATTTATTGATGCAATTACGATACTCAAAGAATAAATTTTAAATTTATGAAAAGAAAAATAAGTAGAAATTACATATACGAATTATGATCTTCAAATTATACTTCATGTTTTCTTTTCTAATACCTCAAAACTTTCTCACCATAAAAAATAAATGAAAGTTCTAATTTGCAATATCAAAATATTTGAAGATTTCAACAAAGCTCTATAATTAACTACGTTTTTGTGTATTTTTCATTATTATTTGATATGATAAAGCTTGAGTTTATAAAATTTTATATTTATTTTGATTTAAAGTTTTTATTAGTGTTTCTAAATGAAGGGTATGTTTTTGGTTAAAAGCTGCTAATTATTGATAGAAAAGATATATATAGATATAGATTTATATCCATGGAGGTGGAATGTCATGACTGACCTTTGAGAGCCAATGAAGCCCATTGGAAGAATGTACAAAGTGCAGGCTTGTACTTGGAAAGAGTCTGTGGTAGAAAGAACCTGCAACTCCTCCTATGAAAGACCTTTCCTGAACCAAATCTCCTTTTTGTTTATAAAAATCAGGAATTGACTTAAACACTGAGTTGAAGTCATTCTCTGGCAGATCATTTAGAAGCACTTCAAACTCGGGTAATTTCAACCCTTGTTGTTCACATAACCCATGGACGGTGTCTATAACGTGAGATATAGCCTGGAAGGTATTAGGGCCTGAGGCGCAACCCATGTCTACCACCTTCATACAAGTTGGAACACCAATTTTCTTCAACATATCTGTGATGTTGGCACATAATTAAATTAACCTTGCACAAATAAATTATGAAAAGTTAGAAGAGTGAAGAGACTTGAATATGAAAAGTGAAAAAACTTGAATATGAATAGTGAAGAGACTTGAAGATGAAAAGTTAAGAGGCTTGAATATGAAAAGATACACACATGCATGAATAGTCACAACTCCTAGCATATAGTGATATAGATGAATAGTCACTTACAACTCCTATATAAAGAGTTGTATGTGATGAAGAATTATTAACTTTTTGTGCTTGAAATAAAAGATTATTTGAAAGAATTTTTTCATACAAAATTTATTTCTCTTCTCCATTATATTCTTTATCATTTTCTTTGTTTTATTTCTCCAAATATTAATCATTCAACTACAAATTGGTATCAGAGCCTTGTTCGATCGAAATGAACAATTCTATTCCTCTTTCTTCCGTTCCCCAATTAACCAAAGAAAATTATGGCAAATGGAGTATCCAAATGAAGGCTCTTCTTGGATCTCTAGAAGTTTGGGAGATTGTTGAAAAAGGTTATAATGAAGTTGAGGCTGAAGAGGAGGAAGGATTAACACAAGTTCAAAAAGAGAGCCTAAGAAAATCAAGGAAGAAAAATCAGCAAGCCTTATTTTGGATATATCAAGGAGTTCAATCATATGAAGCGGCTTGGGAAAAAATAGCTTGTGCCACCACGGCAAAACAAGCATGGGAATTTTTACAAAATTCATTCAAAGGAGATGAAAAGGTGAAAAGAGTTCGGTTGCAAACTCTTTGAGGAGAGTTTGAAAGATTGCAAAAAACAGAGTCAGAATCAGTTTCTGATTACTGTTCACGGGTTTTGTCCATAGTCAATAAATTAAAAATAAATGGTGAAACTATGGATGATATTCGTGGTGTTGAGAAAATCCTCCGTTCTTTAGATTCCAGATTTGACTACATTGTGGTTGCCATTGAAGAATCAAAGGACTTGAGTACCATGACTATTGATGAACTCACAGGTTCGTTGCAAGCCCATGAAGAAAGATTAAACAAGAAGAAAAAGGAAGTAGATCTAGATCAAGCACTCCAGTCAAAGTTGTCTCTAAATGAGAATAAGAGAGATTTTAAAAATCAAAGAGGGAGAGATCGTGGTCGTGGAAGAGGAAGAAATTTTAGAGGAAGAGGCTCAAATACTCGTGAAAGAGGTGAAGATGTAAGCATGGAGAATGGATGGAAAGAAGCCAACCAAAGTCAAAATTTTAGAGGATCATAAAGAGGACGTGGACGTGGAAATCAAAGAGGAAGAGGTCGTGGCTATTTTGAATGTTATAATTGTCGCAAACCTGGTCATTTGGCAAGTGAATGCTGGTACAAAAAAGAAGAGAAAAATGAAGCTAATATAGTACAAAATAATCAAGAGCAAAAGCAAGAAACTTTGTTGCTCGTATCTCATGGTGGAGAGATTGATGATGTCTGGTACATAGACAGTGGTGCTAGCAAGCATATGACAGGTAGCAAAAATTTATTTTCGAAGTTCTTTGAATCTGATTGTGGAGAAGTAAAAGTAGGAGATGGAAAAGCTTACAAAGTTAGCGGTGTTGGTGAGTTGGAGTTCAAAACAAAGCAAGGAAGGGTAGAGAAAATGTCTGAAGTTTATTTTGTTCCTGGTCTTAAAAATAATCTGTTTAGCGTTGGGCATCTTTTGAAGAAGGGGTATGATATTCATTTCCGTGACATGGCTTGCTATTTATCAAAGAAAAATCATGTTGTTGCTAGAGTTGGAGTGGCATCAAATAATCTTTTCTCTCTTACCCTTCAAAATCAGAATATGTCTTGTTTTATTGGTGCTCATAAAGGAATTTCAAAGTTATGGCATGATAGATATGGATATTTAAACTATGGAAATTTGGAGATGCTTTCAAGGAAGATGATGGTTAGAGGTTTACCAAAAATCGATCGGCTTGATGATGTTTGTGAAGCATGTCAACTTGGAAAGCAACACAAAATTGCTTTTCCTTCTCAATCCTCGTGGAAAGCAAGAAGACCATTGCAACTTATTCACTCAGATCTTTGTGGTCCAATGACAGTTTCATCTTTAGGAGGTAATCGTTACTTTATCTCTTTCATTGATGATTACTCAAGAAAGTTATGGGTGTATTGTGTCAAAGAAAAATCAGAGGCTTTTCAGAGATTCAAAGATTTCAAGGCAGAAGTGGAGAACTTTACTGGGTTGAAAATTAACACCTTGCGTACAGATCGTGGAGCTGAATATTTTTCAAAAGAATTTGAGAAATATTGCCGAGATAGTGGCATCCGGCATGAAATGACAGTCCGCCATACACCTCAGCAAAATGGTGTGTGTGAAAGAAAGAACAGAACAATTATGGAAATGGCTAGATGTCTTCTTAAGAAGAAGAGGTTATCAAGAAGATTTTGGGCTGAAGCTGTTTCCTGTGCAATTTATCTTATAAACAGATCACCGACAAGAAGCTTGGAGAATTGCACACCACATGAGGCGTGGTATGGTATAAAGCCTAGTGTTAGTCATCTTAGAGTATTTGGGAGTGTTGGCTACTCTCATATTCCAGATGCAATGAGAAGCAAGTTGGATGACAAGTCAGAGAAATGCATTTTCATTTGCTATAGTGAAAGAAGTAAGGCATACAAGTTGTATAATCCGGTGACAAAGAAGATTGTGATAAGCCGAGATGTTCGGTTTGATGAAAATTCCATGTTTGAAGATATGGAAGTTGAAAAGGAAAATTTGCCAATTTTTCCTTTTGAACTTGAAGAAGAAGAAGAGGCAGTAATTGAGAATGTTGAAGATGATGCTCAAGTAGAAAATCCTCCTGCTTCCCCAAGTTCTTCATCAAATTCTTCTTCATCCAGCCCGATCCGAAAAACGAGAAGCATCCAAGAGTTATATGATGTAACGGATGAAGTTGTGCAAAATGATGCTGTATTCTTTGCCTTCTTTGCAGGAGAAGATCCAATTTCTTTTGGTGATGCATATCAAGAAGAAATATGGAGGAAAGCCATGAAAGAAGAGATTTGCTCAATTGAAAACAATGATACATGGGAACTCACAGATTTACCGCCGCACAAGAATTCAATTGGAGTCAAATGGGTGTACAAGACAAAGATGAATCCGAATGGCTCTATCAAAAAGTACAAGGCAAGACTGGTTGCAAAAGGATACAAGCAAAAGGAAGGAGAAGATTTTACAGAGGTATTTGCTCCAGTTTCAAGACTTGAGACAGTTCGGTTACTTATTTCTCTTACTGCCCAAAACAATTGGAAAATGTTCCAAATGGACATAAAATCTGTGTTTTTGAATGGTGTTCTCAAAGAAGAAGTCTATGTTGATCAACCACCAGGGTTTGTCAAAAAGGAGAAGAAGAAAAAGTTTACAAGTTGAAGAAAGCTTTGTACGGGTTGAAGCAATCACCCAGAGCATGGTACAGCCGCATCAATTCTTATTTTCAGAAGTGTGGATTCCAGAAATCTCCATATGAGCATACTCTCTACATCAAAGGCAATTATCAAGGAAGATTCATGGTTGTAAGTCTCTACGTTGATGATCTTATTTTCACAGGAAATGATGTGAAGATGTTGAAAGAATTTCAGCACTCAATGATGGCAGAATTTAAGATGACAGATTTGGGAGAACTTCATCATTTTCTTGGCATTGAAGTTCATCAATCCGAGAAAGGAATTTTTATTTCACAAGAGAGCTACGCAAAGGAAGTTCTAAAAAAATTCATGATGGAAAATGCGAATCCAGTCTCTACTCCATGCATTACAGGTCTGAAGTTATCTAAAGAGGGTGAAGGAAAGCTTGTCAATTCCACCATATTCAGAAGTTTGGTTGGGAAGTTGATGTATCTGACTTCGACAAGGCCTGATATCGTGTATGCTGTTAGCTTGGTAAGTAGATTCATGGAGAAACCTTACTCCAATCACTGGGAGGCTGCCAATAGAATATTGAGATATGTGAAGGGACCATTGATTATGGAATTTTCTATAAAGCTAATACATTAGTTGATCTCATTGGTTATACGGATAGTGATTTAGCAGGAAGCATTGATGATAGCAGAAGCACTTCTGGTTATGTTTTTCACCTTGGTAGTGGTGCAGTTTCATGGAGTTCAAAAAAACAATCAATTGTGGCGCTTTCGACTACAGAAGCTGAATATATCGCTGCATCTTATGTAGGATGTCAATTGATTTGGTTACGTGGAATTTTGGAAAGTCTTAAGCAGAAGCAAAGCAAGTCAACAATTTTGTTTTGTGACAATAGTTCTACTATTTCGGTCACAAAAGATCCAGTTCTTCATAGAAGGACAAAACACATTCGCATTCGATATCACTTCTTGAGGGAACTAGTGAATAATGGTGATGTTCAAGTTGAATATTGCAAGACGGAAGATCAGATGGCTGATATCTTCACAAAGCCTCTAAGTGGACAAGTCTGGAAGAAAAATGTTGAAAGGTTGGGAGTTCAAAGCAAGTTTAATTTAAGGGAGGCATTGTTGGCACATAACTAAATTAACCTTGCACAAATAAATTATGAAAAGTTAGAAGAGTGAAGAGACTTGAATATGAAAAGTGAAAAAACTTGAATATGAATAGTGAAGAGACTTGAAGATGAAAAGTTAAAAGGCTTGAATATGAAAAGATACACACATGCATGAATAGTCACAACTCCTAACATATAGTGATATAGATGAATAGTCACTTACAACTCCTATATAAAGAGTTGTATGTGATGAAGAATTATTAACTTTTTGTGCTTGAAATAAAAGATTATTTGAAAGAATTTTTTCATACAAAATTTATTTCTCTTCTCCATTATATTCTTTATCATTTTCTTTGTTTTATTTCTCCAAATATTAATCATTCAACTACATGTGATGGCTTCTTCAACGATTGGCCTTACCTTCATTAATACTTCTTTCTGGATGAAAAAAAGAAAAAAGTTATCTTGGTATTTATTGAATATATATAATGGAGAATTGATTGATATTGAAAAGAAAAAAATAAAATACCTGATAAAATGAATTATTAGCATAGCTAATTTCATGATCAGCTGGGTTCATCCGAAGAACCTTTTCCGCTGCCATTTTTTGCTTAATTAGTTTCTCTACAAACTTGATGTAATATTGGTTGTAGCGTTTCCCCAAGCTCTTTCTATATAGCTGTTAAGAGTATTTCATCAGTAGCTTTACTGATAAAGTTAGGTAGTTGTTAAAAACAGTTAATTAACAGTTAGCTATGGCTTGGTGACTCTCAAGAATACAATGAAGTTAGAAATGTTTTCATAGCTTCTTTATTGTTGTTTTCAACAATAGCACTCTGCTATGTAGAATACGTTGGAAACTAGACTCCAGTTTTCAGTGAATTCACTTTTTTTAATCCTACGTCAATAAACAATATTATATTATACTAATTTTTAAATGGAATAAATTATTTACGTCATTTTCTTCATTCTAACTTAAACACTATACTTAAAAAATACTAAACTTTTGTCGCTCCAACCACTCAACTTTACGGATTTTTTACACAAATAATATAAAAATAATAATTATTTACGAAAGTAGTTCAAAGAAATAATTAATTACGAAAATAGACTATTTTAAATAGAGTCTATTAGTGTTGCCTGACTTACCGACAACACTACCCTACTTTCTCTCAATCATCAGTTTAAAAAAAAAATTAGTGTCGTTTGGTTTGTAATTTTTGAAAAATATTTGAATAAATATGAGTATACTAAGTATCCATAATATATGTTTAATGAAATTGTCGGTGTGTTGGTAACACCGGAAAATTTTAATACAATTGTTGACTGTGTCAGAAAAAATACTATAACAAAACGAAAAGGCTAAAAACTGAAAAAAAGAATTGGAAAGCAGAAAAGCAAGGGAGCCCGGGACCATGCTCCCTTTCTTTTTTTGCTTGTTTAGTTTTTTTTCCATTTCAAACTTTTTTCAGCTTCTAAAAAAATAATATTTTTTAATTGGCGTCGTCGACATGTCAGGTGACACTGTGACGCTATCAGGCAGCACCATACACAATATATACCCAAAATTTGGCCAAAAACCTGTTTCTTTTGAAGTTTTGACTGTTGTTAAGTTTTTTGTGGCAGTTTTAGAGAAGAAAAGGAAGAAAATTTATTTAATAGAAGAGGAGAAAACAAAAAAGGAAAGCAAAAAGATTTGTGTTTTACATTGCAAAAATAAAGTTTGAGTTTATAAGGTTAGTTTGTAATTAATTTTATTTAATTATATTTTTGTAGTAGGATCTAATTTTATTAATAAAAACTAATTTTAATTATTTTTAATTAATTTTACAGATTAGTATTGAAGATGGATAACCAATTCTTCGTATATGTTCATTTTGATGGAGTAATTTTACAAACAACTGTTGGTTGTATATTTGAATCTTGCCAGCAAATAGGAATGAGGTTTATAAGAATGTTTTTGTCGATGATATGAAAGAAAAGATTAGTTCAAAAATTGCTCGACGTTGTGGGAGGAGGATGTCGAAACTATTTTACAAATTTCTAGTTTCGTCACATCCTATCAAATTTACCGAGATGGAACTTCTAGATGATGATGACGTGAAGAAAATGGTCTTATTTTATTACCCGACTAGGAGGGCGAACATTGAACTAGTTCAGTTGTTTGTTGAGTTAGTGGATGTGGAGCCCATTCAAGATGTCACTCTATTAAGTCAAAAATATGGAGTTCAAGACCAGTGTAAGGAGGTTTTGAGAGCATCTGTTGATAGGCAATCATTTGTACGCGGGTTTGACATTGATATGAATGTTAGATGGGTAAAATAGTATGATGGTGGAGTGACATTGACATAGGCCGAAAATCTATGCCATGTACCGACTGTGTATGGCAACCTTAATCTAGGTGTTTGAGACCATGGTGTGAATGGTGAAGATCCATACAATGCATCAACATATCCAATGGTGATTGAGACCAATGTGGATGGTGAATATGGATGTGATAATAATGGTCATTCTGATCACGAGGGTGAAGATTTTAGTAACATCTAAATGAGGTCCTAGATGATATTGACGATAAAGGCGTGAACGATGATGAAAATGTGCACGACCCTTCGGTCGGGAACCTGAGTTGTGGCATATCATATGTAATGACCTTAAGGCCCATATGTTGAGCGTAGATCCCGATGCGGTGCATATATCCAAGTTCCCTAAATACCCCGATATAATATCTGCTCACCAATTGGCGGTAGATATCAAATCAAAAGAGTTGTTCGTGGGTCGACAAATCACGAACAATGATGAATGCATATTCACCATCAAGCGATATAGCATGAAAATATCGATTAACTACAAAGTTATTGTGTCTAAATTGACATTATATGTTAGGGAGTGCTGGAGGTCAGCAAAAGGGTGCAACTGGTGAGTACGAGTTGCACTTATCCAGAGGTCCCAACTGTGGGAAATCTAGAGATTTTTTGGGCCTCATACGTGTACTTCTACTATAACACCCTAGACTAGGCCCAGATGTTTTGGCCGAATCTGGCGATGTCACATGATAGGGTGTTTGAAAACTGAGTTCCTATGATAAATCCATTTCTATTTAATTACTTTTCTTATCTATTATTAAATCCAAAATCCTTACTCGTTTAATCGATTGTTTTAAACTAATTCGTTGCGGAAGCTTTTAAAACCATTTCGAGTAAATCGTGTGTTTAGAGAAAACCTTGCTTTTTGAAAATCGAGTTTTGCAACGTCTAGCAGTTATAAATCCATAAAAATAGATAAAAACCAAATTTAAGCAAAAGTCCCAAAGAGTCCCCAAATTACACCCACATAAACCACTATAAATAAAACTATAAACCATAAATTATAAATCATAAAAGTCCAAAAACTGTGGTCACCCTCGAATCCTCCACCGCACCGACCCGTTTAGGTCTGGGGATTACTTGTTCACATTAAACAGAAGGGTGAGTTTAAGTAAACTCAGTGTGTAACCTCACAGAAAGCAAGCAACAGTAAACACAGTGCACAGTAAAAAACAGTCTTGGGTCTAAGCCCCTTCCAGTATCAGTGTCAGTATGCACAAGGGCCTTAGCCCATAACAGTATCAATAACAGATATACAATATTCAGTAATAAAGTCCTACCCAATCAGCCTCTACACACCATCTTTGTCCACCCCTATACTCCGTGTGGGGATTAAATCAACCCACCCATCTCTACACTCTAGGTAGTACCGAATGTGGCACAAAATAGTAGTTTGCAACTAAGTTGCTAGTATATTAGGCTTAAGAGCCTTTCAGTACACTTCCTCCAAATAAAATCAACCCAACCCCATGCAATGCAACATACAATACATGACATGCAATCTCATGATATTAGTATATATAGTCAGTAAATGTATACATGCATACTATCATCATACTCTATATATATATCCATTAATCAGTCAGTTCACACAATTAGGGGTTTAAGTAATGCTTACTGACCCAACAGTAGGTTCACAGTCGACTTAGGCGACCCGTGCAACCTTAGCAATCAATTTAGTGAAAATGGGTTTACACGCCCATGTGGCCTGCCCGTGTGGCCCACACGGCCCAATTTGGCCTTGGTCGTGTGGATCACACGGCCTAGCCCAAAATTTCACATACTCGCGTGGACTATCCGTGTGGACCCACACGCCCGTGTGGACCCACACGATCCAAATCAATCTAGCCCGTGTGTCGCACACGACCTACTTGGCCATCACACAACTGTGTCTTGTGCGCACGACCTGGCCTTGTCGATCACACCCCCGTGTTAGGGCACACGGCATTTCACATGGGCGACCACACACCCGTGTGGCATCGACAGTGAGTTTTTTGGCTTTCACTAAAACCTCATTTTTTGTGCAATCGAGTACACACCTGGTTTCAATTGAAGCTAAAATGATCCCCGAGCACTGCAGAACCTATTTTTGACCATCCAAAAACCAATCTCAGTCACTTAACCTGATACCAAACTGAATTACTAAGAACATACAATCCCAAATATTTCTGACAACTCATACCTTAAATGCACAATAATGAAATCACACTTCCCTGGCCCTGATTGAAACCCATAGCTGCCTAAGGGTCTTGTAAACACGAAATAATTCCATTAATTACCGATTTAACTAAAGGATGCTTACCCAACTTACTGAAACAAATAAGATCGATGGTTGTACCAAAAAAATGATTTGCAAAAATAAAGAAAACAAAAAGAGTGGGGGAAAAAGAGAAGAAAAATTCGACTATAGAGAAAAAAGATGGAGGAAAAGAAAAGCAAAGAAAAGAAAAACTGGCAGAGGACGGAGTTAGGCGTCGGTTACAAAGATGACTTTGAGGGGACTGATTCACTCAATCCCACTACCCACATTATCTCAACCACCCATTATTCAATTATCAATTACAACTCAAACTCTTAGTTACCAAACCGAGCAAAAATAATTCTCCCTTGCCCACGCAGAGATTCGAACCCACGACCTCTAACATACTAACACTCTTCTTAACCACCAGACCAGTAGGCCCATTCTGTTGTTTACTTACCAACATTTAAATAAAAGCCTATTTGGACAAAGTTAAGGTTTTACTCAGAAAAATCTAAAATTTTGCCAAAGGCATAACTTGAACTTGGGACCTCTCACACACCAAGAACACTTAACCATTGAAGCACATACACTATTGTGTCACACATATGACGCAAGACTATTACAAACTTGATGTGAAAAGTATCTGCAATGACATCATGCCATTGGTGAAAGACATGGAGCAGTTGTACGGCGATTGGGATGTGTCGTACAACAAACTTCGGGGATGGATTGTTGCAATGTAGGAGTACGTTCTATGTAAGGGTGAGTATTCAATTGAGTCGAGTCAAATCGAGTCAAAATATTTTGAGTTACTTGAGTTGACAAATCCTATTTTAGCAACCGAACTTAATTTGAATTTTTTTAATCGAGTCAAATCGATTTAAAAAATTTCAAATAAAATCGAGTTGAGTTAACGAATCCTATTATTTATATTCAATGTTGCATTTACATGGACCGATTATTTAACCAGTAGATAAAGTACAATATTATTTAACTACATAGATAATATAACGATTTTGCCTTTTAACTTAATAGGTAAACATTTATCAAAACAACATAGTTTTGCCTTTTAACTTAATGGTTTTGACTTTTAACTTTAGAAAAGGTAAACATTTATCAAAATAATGTAGTTTTTCCTTTTCTTATTCGGGTTTACAGATAACTCAAATTGTGTAATTCATATTCGAGTTAAACCAAAAAATTTAAATTTTTATTCGAGTTGATTAGAATAGCTCAAACTATTTAATTCAAGATTTAAATTTTTTATCAAGATTTTCAAATCGATTCAGATTTTGCTCACCCCTAGTGCCAGGGTTTGTCATTGACTTACAGACACTACCTTCTTATGGCCTGGACAACCAACTACAATCGGGGGGAAGAATTTTCTACCGGATGTTCTAGTATTATATATTTGTGATATAATTATTTTTTCCAAGGTTGTAGTTCTTAGGAAATAGACCTTCGATTATCATCTCCACGCAGGATTATTTTATTTTTAATTTATAGAATTTTTTTGAGCCAGAAATGAACATAGCACTTAATTGTAATTTTTCCAAAAGGAGTGCATGATGAGGAGAAGATAGAGCGATGGCGGTTGAAGACCCAAAGAATGCCTTGTGGCGATAAGCTATGTAATTTTATTTTTCATTTATTTTCTAGAAATAGAACCATGGAAACCTTGGCTGACAATTTTATTTTAATTACTTATCCCTATATATCTGTTTTATAATTATTTATAATATTTATATTATGTAATGTTATAATTGTGATATATAAGGGATGATCTACAATTGATCGATTAAAAAAAATAAAAAAGTACGTTAATGAGAAAATACATGTGTTATATTGTTCTATTCACTTTTTTAGGTTATTCGATTACTGTGAAAATTGTGATAATAATAAGGTGCACGTCTAAGATTGGCTCTGGCTAGGAAAAACTTGGTTTTTAAGAAATCAAATTTGACTCACCTCCCTTTCCTAGGACTTTACCTGGTGCATGGTTCACACTCACTTCTTCGGTTTTTCCCTCAAAAGAAAATTTGTGGAGAATAAAAATTGTTTGCTTTATGATTGATTAATTCTTATGAATAAATGAATGTGGATATTATAAAATTCCCATAGAATGCCGTGCTTATATTGGAAGCATGTCATATAGATTAGGTAAGAATGCCACTATGAGTATTGTATGATCATTCTTGAAATATAGAATAAAAAACCTTGCATGTTATTTTAAAATATTAAGTAGGAGAAGGTCATTGCAAGACCTACAACCTCCATTGATGGTTCCTAAGTGATAGCATGATAAATTTTCAAGCTAGTTCCTACCCTAGCCACACCCCAAGGTAAGCTTTATCAAGTAGGTTCACTAGATAATATTTCCTTTAAAGGAAAACTAGTCATGTATGACTCTAAGTGAGATTGTCCTAAGTATGACTCACAAATTAAAGCATGTTCATGATGGGTGTTGAGTCAATGGTTACACACTCAAGATCTTCTTTTATTAAATAATTTCCTAAGAAACAATATTTAAACTAGAGATGATGACCAAACATTAAAATATTTTTGGTTTGTATGGAGTTTTGAGAATTAAGATTCACGAACTAATTGGTTGTAATCCATGTTATTGCTAGTTAATCATGAGACCCAAGATGACATGGTTGATGAGTGTGAGAATGATTGTAGTAACGGAAAAATGTGTCTTCTGATGTTTTAATACAAGACACATGTATCATATAGCATTCTTGATATGTTGCTGAAATGAAAATCTTTGCTTAATACAAAGATAGTAATTAGTGAATATTTATTTATTCAACTCAAATATGTCTCCTACTCCTCTTATTACCATTCTTACTAAGAATAAATTGAATGGGGATAACTTTCTAGAATAGAAAAAAACTTACTAACAGTTCTCAGATATGAGAAACACAAATTCGTTCTTAACGAAACGTGCCCTCCTGAAGTTCAGCCCAAAGTGAGAAATCACCAGAGAGATTTTGACTCGATTACTCGATGTTATATGTTACCAAGCATGAGTAATGGGTTGTAAACGCAATACAAGAATTTTTTTACTGCCAGAGAGATCATTACAAATTTGGAGGATTTGCTTGGAGGCCAAGTTGCGTTGGCTTGACAATTCACTATTACAAATTTGATGAACTATTAGCAGAAACTTGGCACTCTGATCAAATTCTATAAGCTTAAGCTTAAGCTTATGGGATTCCTTGTGAAGGTAGAAGACAATGGGGCTGAACTATAAGTGAACATTTAGATTGAAATAGTGTTCAAATCCTTAACCAAATAATTTGCTGGTTTTAGGGTCGCTTAGAACTTGAGGAACAAGGTGCTTACCTTGACTTAGCTAATGAAGGAATTACAATCCTATGAGTTGATGCTAAATAGTGGTAAGCCAGTTTAGGAAAAACCTTAGGCAAACTTAGCTATTGGCCCTTGTCCTCTAATAGAAAATAGAAAGCTAAGGGAAAGAAGAAACTGACTAAGTCTTCGGTTCTACTTTGTGCGGATAGGAAGAAGGCTAAGAAGGCAAAAGATACCAGAAATATCAAATGTTTCTTCTACAATAGAAAAGGGCATTTCAGATCAAACTACAAAAAAGTATTTGGATTAGCTAGCCGAAAAGGGCAAAGGTATAAAACTCTTTGTGGTTGAAGCTTGCTTAGTGGAAGAATCGATTGACAATTGGGTTGTTGATTTTAGAGCCACTAACCATGTGTGTGTTCCTTTACAAGGGTTTAATGAAATGAGAAGTCTGCGTGACAGGAGCCTCTCGTTGTGGATCGAAGATGGGAGCTGTGTTTCAGCCAAAGCAGTGGGAGAAGTTATTTTACATTTTGATAATTTCAGGAAGATTGTTTTAAAGAACGTATTTTATGTATATCATTTTAAGAGGAATTTAATTTATATAGCATGTTAATTTGATGACTGTTATATTGTGACATTCAATAAAAAGATTGATATTCACTAAAATCACTCACTCTTTAATATATAATGGATGGATGGAAAATAATCACCACTTTATCAAACCAAATAACTACTCGACATTTCAAATTAAAATAGTGAATAAAAAACTTAAAACTTATCACTCTAATGAAGGGTACCTATGATACTTAAGACTTGGTTATATTAATCGAGAAAGAATCACTAGACTCGTGAAATATGGTCCCTTAAGTATGCTTGTGGAAGTTAGTCTTCCATAATGTGAATCTTTCTTTAAAGGTAAAATGACTAAGAGGTCTTTTAATGCGAAAGGTACAAGGGCCAACAAACCTTTAGAACTTGTGCACACTGATGTATGTGGCCTTATGAACATCAGTGCCCGAGGAATTTATGATTATTACATGACTTTCATTGATGACTATTCTCTATTTAGATATATGTATCTAATGCACCAAAAAAGTAAAACGTTTTATAAATTTTGAGAGTTTCATGTGGAAGTGGAAAAGTAATTAGGTTTATCCATAAAGAATCTTTGGTTTGACCAAAATGAGAATATTTGTCCGACGATGTTACGCCTCAAAAATCCTGAAATCTTGACTTTTCTTTTTATTTCGATTTTGATAAAAAGTGTGCTTGATATTCCTAGCAAAGTGTTATTTATGTGTTAATAAGTCTTGGTTAAGGTTTGAGTTCGAATTTAGGGGTGAAAGAAATTATAGGTTAATAATTAAAAGAACCCTGATGGCAAGTAGGTGAGTTTTTGAATAAATGAATGAGGAATTGGACACAAGAAAGCTTTATGGTGGAGTGGCAAGTGGCGTCACATGCAGGGCAATGGGGTTTGGGGTTCGAATCCCTCCTTACTCAAAAGAAGGATTTATTTTTGGCTTAAGAGATGGTCAATGGTGGCGTTGGATATGAACACTTTAGGGAGTGATAAGAGGAGAAATTTGAGGAGGGGATTAGGGAATTATCAGGGAGAAAAATTAGGAGATGAGGAGTGAAGAAGAGGTGGAGTCGAATTGGGAACTTGGGCATAGAAAATTCAGCTATAGACTATATATAGGTGCCGAATGTGAGGATTCTAGGCTAACGCCGAATTATCCCTTTCCTTGTTACCAGAAAACACTTTTCTCTCCAAGGATCAAAAAGCTGAAATTCCTTGTTCTTCCTTCCTTACTTTGTGTCGATTTTTCATTCTTTCCCCTACTCAATACTTTTTTTTTGATTCACTACTGGTTGTAAACGGTTTCTACTACTCTTTTTCTTTGTGCCGGATAACATTTTCCATCATACAAACTTTAAAAGTCGAATATCCTTTGTGCCACCACTACTCCTTCTACCTCGGCCAATTCTAGTGCAAGTGTTTTGTTCTTTTAGTCAGTTTTGCTAAGTATCGATTACTCCTGTCCCTCACTCCTTCTAAATCAGTTTTGGTAGGATTAGTATCGAACCTCAGTCTTTTGGATCTCTGCCGATTTGCTCCCTAGGTGTTGAAACTTTGGTAAGTGTTCTTCACTTTGGTAAGGGTTGGCCAAATAGGCTTTAATGGGAAAGGGTGACATATGTTGGATACAAGTCACCCATTATGTTTTTAACGATAAGGTTAATGCAGATCTGGGAAGTGCTCGTGATTAGTGAGCAAGAAAGAGCCATTAAGGCTTGGTGTTTCAGGTAAAGTTAAGGTGAGATTTTGGCTTTTGGTAAAAGAGTTTTATAAGTGTGTGTGATTAATTGTTGAATAACATCGATTGTAGGTTTGTGGCTAGGGAGATCACAACTCGTTCTAATACCAGGTGTGTACATACACTGCACAAACAGAGTAGATCGGTAAATCTTGAAATGCCGAAAAGCCGAAATACCAAAAAGCCAAAATTTTGGCTACAATAGACTTACGAGTGCGTGAACACTCATAAGGGGAAACTGATAGGTTTTCAGAGGCCCCATGGACGATACCATGGACTTGGGCCGTGTATTGGCCAACCGGGCCAAAGTGGGCTAAATGGGCCCGATGGGCTGTAGGGCCAATAATAGGCAACATTGGCAACTTGACACTAAATGATGAGAAATTGTATGAAAGCATGACTATGTATATTATTTGGGTCTAATGGGCCATACGAATGTGATTTAGGCCCAATGGGTCATATGAATGAGATTGGGCCTAGTGGGTCATATACATGTATGTAGACTTGTTTGGGCTTTGTAAGAGGGTTATGGGCCTAGTATCTGAAACTGCTTAAACGGACATAAAACTTAATTAGTTAATTACGACCATGGACGAGTCATAAGGTTAATGTGTGGCAATGGGTATATGCATGCCTAAGATTGGATCTAGGGAGAGCTTGGTACTTAAGCGGTCTTAATGACTCACCTCCTCTTCTTTGGAATCCTACCTGGTGCATAGTATCTGTTCACTTTAGCCAATGGGGGCTTGTTAACGGGCCAAGGTAAGTAACAAACCCATAACAAGAGAAATTACCGAAATACCCTTAAGGGCAAAAATGACTAAAATACCCCTATGTGTGGAATGTAAGACTTATGGATGTTCATGTATATCTGTTGCATACATACAATATTCTGTTTAAGTTGCATATGGGTTGGGAATTATGGAATGAAGAAATATTTGAGGATCGCATGGTTGCTTAACAATCGTGGATCCACCAGCGGCTATTAAGCCCAATATGTGATTGGTAGCTTGCTGCAATGAAGGTAGTACCGTAACCGGGCTACCATTGATGTGTATCAGATGGGTGGGTCGATATTTATATCCCCACATGATGTGTACCGGGGGGCAGAGTTGGTGTGTAGCGGTTGGATTATTGGGGTGGGTTGCACTGCATTGCATGTATGACATTATGGTGATTGATGATTGCTCAGGACTCTTCGAGGGTTGTACACACTGAGTTTTCTAAAACTCATCCCCTCTTTTATTTTTCTCAAATGATGCTTAGTAGGAGGTTCGACGGTTGGAGGGACTCCGAGATAACCAGTTAGCAAGACGACTTGGACTTGTTTTTTTTTAAACATATAGTTTCTAGTTATTAAGTTATTTCAGACTGGAATGTAATAAGGTCCTCCATCTGGTTATTGTTCAAATTAGGATTATTATTTTTATGCATTATGTTTGTGAGAAGTTGAACATGGGTTTCCTAAACCATAGTTTTTTTTAAAATGCCACGTTTTCGCAACTCAATTTTAAATGACAAGTTTTCATAAATATTATGTTTTAGATAAAGCTTGCGCAACTGAAAAGGGACTTTACAAAGTAATTAAGGTTTTTCATTTTAGGGAAGGGTTTTCAATGAAAATAAGGTTTTCGATAAAACACTTCAATGTGACACGCCGGATCTGGTCATAACGTCTGGGCCGGGTTTGGGGTGTTACAGACGAGTTCTTAGAATACCTCATAGAAAATGATATTTTATCCCTGTTGACTGCTCCGGGCAGTTCATAGTAGAATGGTGTAGTTGAGAGAAGGAATAGAACCTTACTTGACATGGCTCGTTTAATGTTAAGCTATTAAAAAGTCTCCATTTTCTTCTAGTGATATGCGATACAAACGGCTTGCTATATTCTAAATGATGTTCCAACCAAGTCTGATGGTAAGATACCTTATGAATTGTGGCATGGAAAGAAACCCGCTTTAAATCACTTTAGAATATGGAGTTGTCCAATACATGTTCTGGATAAGGTTACAAAAAAGTTAGATGCACGGATAAAATTGTTCATATATGTAGGATATCCAAAAGGAACAAATGGTGGATTATTCTACAATCTAAAAGATAATATGATCAAAATTTCTACTCATGCTACTTTTCTCGAGGAAAGCTACAAAGATAGCTTTAAATCTCAAAGTCAAGTAGTACTTTAGGAACTTTCTAGATTTGTATAACAATCACCAAGTTCAATTCTCGAGAAAGTTGTAGAAAGACTTACGAACAATCAACAACATAGAGGAATCCGTCATAGTAAGAGAGTTTCTAATACGGACTTCTTCATCTTTAATGATAGTATTTATAATACGAAAGTCAATCATGAGGATGATGATCCACTCATTTATGAGTAGACTATGCAGGACGTTGATTCCAAGCTCTGGAAATAGGTCATGGACGTCAAGATGAATTTTATGAAATTTAATATGGTTTGGGAACTTATAGACCTACTGGTTGGGATTAAACCCATAGGGGTTAAGTGGATCTACAAAAAGAATTGAAATGCGGAAGGTAAAGTAGAAACACATAAAGCTAGACTTCTAGGGAAAAGTTACATATAGAAAGAAGACATCGATTACGATGAGACCTTCTCTTTAGTAGCCATGCTTAAGCATATCTGCATACTATTTCCATTATCGCTGCTATCGATTAAAAAATCTAGCAAATGGATGTCAAGATAACATTCTTCAATGACTATCTTGATGAGATCATTTATATGGTTCAACCTATTAGCTATGTTGTCAAAGGAAAGGAAGAGAAAATTTGCAAACTTCTAAGACTTTTGGGTTTGAGCAAAATATTGATGAACCTTATCTTTATAAGCGTATAAAAGATAAAAAAGTGGTCTTCTTTGTTTTGTATATCAATGATATTCTATTTATCAGAAATGATGTAGGAGAATTGTCATTGGTTAAACTATGGTTAGCTCAATAGTTTAGCATGAAGGACTTAGGTGAAGTTAGTTATATTCTTGGAATTCGAATCTTTAAGGATCAAAAGAATAAAACAATAGCTCTATCACAAACTTCATACATTGATAAGGTACTGGAATGTTTTGTAATGACCAATGTGAAGCCAGATGCTCAACTGATCACTTTAGGTTTTTCATCTTTCTTTAGATGACTATCCTAAGACAACAGAAGAAAAAGAGCATATGAGTAAGGTTCTATATGCTTCGACAGTTGCAAACCTTATGTATGTGATGCTTTACACACGTCTAGATATTTATTTCACAGTAGGAATGATTAGTTGATATCAGACGAATCCTGGTCTCCGGCATTGGCAAGCTATAAAGCATATATTAAGGCATCTTAAAAGAACCAGAGATTATATGCTTGTGTATTCTAGGGAGAACCTTACTTCTATTGGATACATAGACTCAAACTTCCAAACCTGTAAAGATTCGAGGAAATTGACATCGGGAGATGTATTCATCTTAGGCCGTGGAGTCAAAATATGAAGAAGTGTAAAACAAACTTTCATAGCTAACTTCTTCTATGGAGGCCGAGTATATGGCTGCTTTTAAAGCAACGAAAGAAGCAATATGGCTTCGAAAGTTCTAAACCAATCTTGAAGTCATTCTTGGTATGGAAAAAGCTATAACAATATATTGGAGTAACAATGGTGCAATAGCTAATACAAGGAAATGAAAAGTCACAAGAGGACGAAACACATTGATCGGAAGTATCACTTGATACGAGAGGTAGTACCCGTAGGAATTATAGATGTGGTAAAAGTAACTTTTGGAGATAACCTTGCGGATTCGCTTACTAAGACTCTTGTAACCTAGGAGTTTTAACAACCATGTCGAGGTTATTGGAATGCAAAACATGTCACATTTACTTTATTAGAGCAAGTGAAAGATTGTTTGGAAATGTTCTCGTATTGTAGTAAACATGTAATTTTTTCTATGTATTTGAACGATGAATAAATAAATTTCACATTTCACTGTTACATCTTTTGTATTTCTCCCTTTCATGTGTCGTATGCATAGAAAAATTGTGACAAACAAATATGAGCTCATTGATTGTCTAAGTTGAAATTGATGATAAGCGACATTGTAAGAACGTTTACATTGCGAGAAAGACAACTTATTTTAGTAGATAATCTAAAAGAGTCTGTAATCTTGTAAAAGAATCAAAGTGAGAATTTGATTCAAATACTAAGAAGGATTATTATGTTGTCTACAATTCATATTGAGGAGATGACTAGTCTTAGTTATAGGAGTTGTTAACTCCAAGGGTAGAGACATAGATGTATTCATTAACAGAATGATACGTTGGATTGGACCTGAGATGAATTAATTTTGAATCTGTTTGTGAATTGATTCATTTATGGCATTCATGGTGTGATTTACCTAAATCATGAGTTAGCCACTAACCATGCGTATGTAACTTATGTGCTTTGATATAAGTGGAGGCTTATGCTTTAAAGATGATCGAGCCGATAGCTAGTATGTTGGGTACATGATTTGTGTACGCCATGACCTTACTAAAATAGTGGAATTCATAACTCAATTAAAGAGTTAACATGGATTGATAACTATAGAGCGTGGCCACGGGTTCCTTGTTCTCGAACGAGTAATTTATCACAGTCATTTGTTGATAGTGACCATATTAATCATTAAGAAGACATAATGGTGACAGTGAGATAAAATATGATTGTATTGAGTGAATGGATTTAACTCAAAGGAATCAAGGATATCATATGAGGGTAGCACACACATGACAAGGTCATTGGACAAAATAGTTGGATGAATTGCTTTTGTAAAGAGTATTCAATAAGGAGTTTTCAATCATGGTACTTCTTATGGACTAACTCCATAATTAAGTAATTGTGAATTATTAAAACGATGCTTTTGGACATAATTACAATTAGTAGAGCCTAATTGTATATGTTCGATTGGTTCCTCTGCTAGCTCAACAAAAGCTCGGTCGGATTGCATTTGAATCATAAGAAAATTCTATGACTTTGGAAATAATTTAATTGAGTCGATTTATTCAATGTGGAATTAAATTGAGTGGTTGTAAGAATTGTTCAACTAGAGAATTTGATTAAAGAATTTTCTTAAAAAATTAATTTGGAAAATTTAAGTGATTTTTGGGAAATTTAATTGTGATCAAGTAAAATTAAATTAATTAAAATTAATATGATCTTTTTGGAAATTCATTTTCAAGTCAGACAATTAGCTCAATGGATAATTGAACTTGAAAATTGGACCTGAGATTGTAAATTAGGCTTAGGAGCCCAAAATTGAGACTAAGATCCAAAAATTGATCAAATCGGGCCTAGTATGTGAAACCGGGCTTGACATGTGGAATCGGGCCGACGATCCAATTGGTGACTAGACCAGATAGGTCGGGGCATCATTGCCCAAGACCAAATTGGCAGAAATCGAATGAGCTCGGGATAATGATGACTGCGATGGCGGTATTCTGGTGGTTGACAAATGGTTGGTGACAGTGGTTCTTCGGTGTTGAGCAGTGGAAGAATTACACTCTTATTGGGACTAGAGGTGTCCATGGGTCAGGCCCAACCAAAACTTTAGGCCTGTTTGCTAGTCCTGGGCCTGGCCTGAAAAATGGGCCTAATATTTTGACCAAGCTCGGCCCGGATAAAAATATTAAAATACGGGCCCAACTCGACTTGCCTGTATTAATTTTTTTATATTATTTATTATATAATTCTTTTAAAAATATAATATTTCAAAAAATTTAAAAATATTAAAATTAATATTTCCTAACAAATTGAATATATATATATATGTATACTTAAATAACATTAAGATAGGTGTAATTTAATAAGTAAATGTCTCTAAAATAGTAACAAAATTAACAATAAAACAAGAGTTATATAATATTCAAATAATAACAACAAAATAGTACCAACATAATAGTGAAATTGTAGCAAAATAGTGAAAAAATAACAAGAAAATAGCAAAAATAAAAATAAAAAACAACAAAAAAACCAACATTTTTTTTTGCATATTCGAGTCGGCCCAGGCTAAAAAAGCCTTATCGGAAGCCCGACCCGTTTTCTAAACGGGCATTATTTTTTTCCCAAGCCCATTTTTCGAGCCTATGTTTTTACCCAAGCCCTCTCACTTTTTGGGGCCTGGCCCATGGATTAGTATAACTAAGACTCTAACAGAGAATTTGATTTCAGATTAATCATTTAAAAAATTATTTTAATATATTTAATATTAAAATTAATTTAATACTTATCTAAATAGTATTTTATTAACTTAATATTAAAGTGATTATCTTAATATTAAATTAAATTTAATGTTTATCTTGTAGATAAATATTTTATTAATTTAATAAGATTTAATGTTAAATTTAATCTAATATTTATCTTGATAAATATTATATTAATTTAATACTAAATTGATTAAGTTTAACCATAATTAAACTCTCTAAACTCTCCCTATATAAAGATAGCCTTGGGTTATTATTTTACACACACTTGAATTCAAGAGAAAGTTGTAGAGAGAAACTTATCTAAAAAACTAATTTTATAAACTTTCTAGAGATATTTTTATTATTTATAACTTGACCCAAAAGTTTAAAGAAATTGCAAAATTACTTCACTGGTAATTTTTGTGAAAATTTTTCTAATTCGAAATGAGCCTACACTCGACAGATGTGAGCTTGAGGATAACGGAGAAGACTACTCGGCCAAAACGTTCATCCTAGACTAATTGAAAAGGTAGAATTTTGATTAAGTGCTTATTACTTTAGATATCATAACAAAGTTCTTGTTTTGGAAATTTATTTAGAACTCCGATTTTTCCTTAAATTTGTTTTCACTCTGCGTTTATCAGGCTCAATTTTCGAACACACAAACTTAGTAGAGGTTGTTAACTCCGTCTTGAAGCGTACACGACATCTTCCTATTTCATCTAATTTCATAGCTACGGTCAACAAACTGACAACCTTGATGTCAAAAATAGGGGTTGAACAAGTAAAACAGATGGAGGTGAGACACGTGTATGTCAATGAGGTTTGGAAGGTGATGGATGTCAACACCTGGAGAGCGAGGTAGATGCATGTAGAATTATATTCTTGGCAATTGGAAACTTTCCCGGTGATAGAGTCTATCGATCGTTGATCGGGTCTCTCGCCTAGTTCCTACGGAGTTGATCTCGCAAATAGGTGGTGCGATTATGAGAGTTTCTAGACTCTTTGGTACATGTGTGCGCACGTTGTTGCAACTTATGCTGACGCCTCGAAATATGACAAAAAATATATTGATGAGGTGTACATGTTGGAACGCACATTGCGTTTTGGGGAAACGAGTTCCCCATCCTATGGGATGTGTTGACTTAAGAAGTGCCTTTGCGAACTTTTCAGTTGGTCCTAAACTTGGAGGTAAATGGGAAGGCCAAAGGTCACCCACACGTCACTAGGATTCGTGGTGATATGGACTTGAGGGAGATAGTCGACCTTAAACGTTGCAATCTGTTCAGAACAGTTGGTCATCGTAAAAAAAATTGTCCTTATCAAAATTGCCAGAATAGACAATTGTCGCAATCGAGTAGAATATGAATTTATGTACCCCATTTTCAAATGTTTCTTAAATGTGTTTATCAATTCAACCAACTTTTCCCACTTCTAAATGTTTTTTTAACTATACAAATGTTTATTGAGTAATGTCTTTTTAATTTGCAAAATGCTTAATGGGTATAAAATGAAATTTTTTAAATACAATTTATAAAAAAAACATGTTTAAGTGTAAAACAAAAACTAATGCACTTCATTAAAATAAAGGAAAAAAACCTATAGAAGCGTGGTTTCTAATATTATATTAAAATAGTGCCAAATGTTTAAACAGTACATTATAAAAATTTATCTATACTTTTTTGGGTATAAAAAAATTATTTAGGCACAATTTAGAAAAAAAACATGTTTGAGTGTAAAATAAAAATAATGCACTTCATTGGAATAAAGAAAAAAAAACTTGCAAAAGTAGGGATTCTAATATTATATTAAAATACTGCCAGAATGTTTAAATTATACATTATAAACATTTATCTATCTTTTTATGGGTATAAAATAAAAAATTTTAGGTGGTTCTCTTGTATCTCCTAGTCCTCGCAGATCCCTTCTTCGTAAATATCAGCGTCATAATCTAAGTCTTCATCTGACCACATATAATCAAAGTTATGCATACTCTTGTTCGCTGATCTCCTATAGTTACTATAGTTACTCCGAGGATCAAACCCAAAGGAGGCTAGCTACTACATCAAGTTTAACATAAACACTAAAAAATCTAATTAGTACCTTAAATAAGTTATATTACGTGAAAATAAGTAAAATGGATTTTTACAGTTTTTAGAATAATAAAAATATAATTAATAAATAAGTATCGAGAAATTGAAAAGTAAGATTAATCAAATCTGATTATGGGTGATTAGCTCATTTCAGTAATCTTCATCAATAGTCACTTCGGGTTGCTCATCAATCAACTAGTCGATACTCTAGCAGGATCTTTTGATACATCTACTAGGATAATGAGTCAGAAGGGACTAGTTATCTTTCGACCTCACAATCTTGACCAGTTTGGGATTAAGGTGTTTACGGGTAGGCCATACCAATTTTAGGTTAATTCCCACATTTATAACTTCATAGGGTCATCAAGCTCAGGGTTTTAGATTCTTCCTTTCCCAAACAATTAATCCATTGAGTAACCCTACAAAATAATTAAGAGATCATACCTCCACTCGCTAATCCCCGATAAAAGGACTAGTTCCACATGGTTTTCATAAACAATATAAAATTGATAAAAAGTATAAACATGATAATTGGATTGAAAGTATAGAGTTTAAGGAAAACCCTGATTTGTATTATTAATGGAAGTGAATCCACAAGGTTTGATTTATCCATAAATCATATCTTCTGAAATAAAACAAAGAACAAGTTGAAAATAAATCTAAAACCTAAGAAAAGAGAAAAACTAGACTGAAATTAAAAGACAAATTCTAAGCTAAGTCATTGATATCCATAACATGTGACAAATGAGCCTATTTATAGATTTAAGGTGGTTGACGTCATTAACCCTAGGTTAGATGACGTTCTCAAGCTTTAAGTCTTATTGTACAAACCAAATCGCCCCTTGGCTCGTATTAATTTCTGTCCAGAGTGGATGTCGTGACACATCAGGACCTGTGTTGCAACATAGAATTTAGTATACTCTTCTTGGGCTGTCTTTAGGGGTACGTTGTGACACCCTTAGGCTATGTGGCAACATCGAAGGCAGTCTCAGAATTTCTCCATTTTGCTCCTTATGTTGCGACATAGTGACAAGTATAGGTCTAGCATGCCTTCTATTGGTCTCTTACATATTGTGAATCTTCCTTTGAAGGAAAGATGACCAAACAATCTTTTAATGGAAAAGGAACAAGGGTAGTAAAACCCCTAGAACTTGTGCACACTGATGTATGTGACCTCGTGAACATTAGTGCAAGAGATGGTTAGAAATATTACGCGACTTGTATTGATGATTATTCCAGATATGAGTATGTGTACCTTATGCACCACAAGAGTGAAACCTTTGATAAATTCAAAGAGCTTCATGTGGGAGTGGAGAAACAACTAGGTTTACCCATAAAGGCACTTCGGTTTGATCGGTGTGGGGAATATTTATCTAAAAAGTTATTAAGGTACCGCATAGGGAATGGGATTCTATCCCAGTTAACCATGTCATCCACTCCAAAACAAAATGGCATGGTCGAAAGAAGAAATCGAAGATTGTTAGACATCGTACATTTGATGTTAAGATATTTGAAGTTGCCAATATCTTTTTGGGGATATGTTGTACAAATGGCTTGTTATATTTTAAATGATGTGTCAACTACATTAACATCGAGAACCCCATACAAATTGTGGCATGGCAGGAAGACAAATCTTTATCATTTTAGGATTTGGGGATGCCCAGCCCACGTATTGAGCAAAGATGCGAGAAAGTTGGACTCACAGACAGAATTGTGCATGTTTGCAAGATATCCAAAGGGAACAATGATGATTTGTTTTAAAAATCAAAAGAGCAAACTGTTACAATGTCAACTCATGCTACTTTCTTTGATGAAAGTTACTTGAATGACTCCAAACCTCGGAGTAAATAGGTGCTTGAGGAACTTTCAGGAAATATACAAAACCCTACAAAATGGTTCCAGAACTAAATTCTAATAGTAGGCCTACAAATGATCAGTAGCATAGGGTGCTTCGTCGAAGTGGAAGGGTATCTCGTAGGCCTGTGTTTTCCCAATCTAGGAAAAGCATTTTTAACCCTGAGTCTGCCAAATAAGAAGATGATGACCCACTCACCTATGATGAAGCAATGTAGAGTGTTGATTCTAAGCGCTGGAAAATAACTATGAAAACTAAGATGGAGTTTATGTATTCCAACTTAGTGTGGGAACTTACAGACTTACCAGAAGGGATAAAACTCATAGGGTGTAAGTGGATCTATAAGTGGAAAAGAAATGTTGATTGGAAAGTGGAAACTATGAGGTAAAACTTGTAGCAAAAGGTCATACTCTGAAAGAAGGTATCAATTATGAAGAAACCTTCTCTTCGGTTGGTATGCTCAAGTCAATCCTCATATTATTATCCATTTTGATGGCTCTCGACTATGAGATCTGGAAAATAGATGTCAAGACAACATTTTTAAATGACTATCTTGAAGAGAGCATCTATATGATGCAACCCACTGGATATCTAACGAAAGGAAATGAACATAAATTCTGAAAACTGCTTAGATCCATACAAGGACTTCAACAATCATCCCACTCATGGAATCAACGACTGAATCAAGTGATCAAGACTTTTGGATTTGAGAAAAATGTAGATGAATCTTGTGTTTACAAACCTTTAGGGGATGTCATTCTATATGTCAATGACATTCTACTCATTGGGAATGATGTAGGGACATTTTCATTAATTAAACTGTGGTTAGCCCAATACTTTAGCATAAAGGACTTTAGAGAAACTAATTCTGTTCTATGCATTTGAATCCTAAGGGATTGAAAGAAAAAAGTGATAGAACCGTCTCAAGCTTCAAACATAGACAAGATATTGGATCATTATACAATAACCTCTTTGAAGAAGGGAAATCAACCCTTCATATCGAGATTCCATCTCTCTTTAAATGACTTTCCTAAGATAGCATGGGAAAGATAGGACATGAGAAAGGTTCTTTATGCTTCGACAATAGGAAGTCTCATGTATTCTATGTTATGCACATGCTCAGATATATGTTTTGCAGTGGGGTTGGTAAGTCAAAATCAGACAAATCCAGGACCAAGACACTGGCAAGCAGTTAAGCATATACTCAATTATTTATGAAGAGCGAGAGATTATATGCTTGTGTATTCCAGAGGAGATTTTACTCCTGTCAAATATATTGCTTCTGACTTCCAAAAGTGTCAGGATTCGAGGAAGTTGATATCGGGCTGTGTTTTGTCCTAGATAGTATGTCCATAGTGTGAAAAGTGTCAAGTAGGGTTGCACTGCTACTTCACTATGGAGGGCTGAATATGATGTATAGAAAATCTATGGCATTGTAATAATGTGGATATAGCTTAGGCTCAAAGAAACTAGATAAGGACAAAACACATTGATACAGTGTATCATAAGGCAGACAATAGTGTTTGAAGGAATAGTGGACGTAGTCAAAGATCGTATATGAGGACAAACCCTGTGGATTTGTTTTGCCAAGACTCAACTAGCTAGAGAGCTCTTTGGGAAACATATGGATAGGTACAAGAATGCGAAACATGACTCATCTACTTCACTAGGGAAAGTGAGAGACTCTTGGATCTAGTGCCCTAAGTGTAGTATTTTCGTCTAAGTACACTTATAATTTTTTGAATAGATTGATTAATAAAACTATTCATGAATTTCATTAATACTTTTTATATTGTCCTCACTTAGTTTTTGCATACAAAGAAAAATGAAAGTAAATGTTTCTCACTGGCTGTCTATTATTTAACTAATATTTAGCAGCATTACGTGGTCGGATCGTAATACAAAAAGATGGCTTGTATTAGTATATGAACCTAAACATTTAGTCTAATAGAAAATGAGAAAACCGATTGAAAGACTAATATGTCATCTATCAAGTCCAATTAGGGAGATGCGACTGTAACAGCCCATTTTTAGTGGACGACTCCTAGAAGATAGAGGCATAGATGTGACTGTAACAACTCGTTTTCAATGGTGTTAGAAGCAGTGGTTTCGGGAGCACAATTCCAGTGATTGAGTTTGTAAATATTAATTATTTAATATTTACAAAATTATTTAAAAGTTATATTAAAATTTGGTTCAGTAATTTTGGCATTTAGTTAGTTAATTAACGAAAATGAGACTAAATTATAAAGGTCATAAAAGTCCATCATTATTAATTTTAGTAGTTAAAATGGTTAATTAGTATAAAGTCAAGGGCTTAAAGTTGTAATTTTACCGAAATATAGGTGGGTAGATAGTTTTGATGATAATTCATTATAAAAATATGTTAAATAAAAGTAATTAAAACATTTATATGTATATTAGTTAATAAAAATAGAACCAAAAAGGAAAAACATTTCACTTTTCTTACTTCGTTCATCTTCTTCACGCAAAACAAAAAGAGGAGCTAGGTTTTGGCTTCAAATTTTGAATCTCAAGAGCTTGATATAGCTAACCTAGGAACTATTTCACGAAACTAATAAAGTTTGTAAAAGATGTCATTGATGTTTTCTTAAAGCTGTTGTAGTCATTTGGTTAGTTTTGAAGCTTAGATATATTCATGGACTAGTTTGTTAAGTAAAAGTTGTTAGTTTTGAGCTTAGGGACTAAAATGCAATAAGTTCAAAATGTGTATGAAAATTCTAAAATTGTGTTTTAATGGGCTGTTGACGGACTAAATTGAGATTGATTTTGAAATTGAAACTCAAATGTGAGAACCATAATAGTTTTGGTTTTAGAGACTAAATTGTGACAAATGTACAAGTTGAGGAATTTTAGTATAAATGAAATTGGGTTAGAACATGGTATTTATGTGACAGCCCTAATTTGGCCCTAGTCGGAAAGTGGTTTCGGGATCACAAAATCGAGTCACAAAAATAATTAAATGTTATATTCTATGTTTATTATATGTGAAAGTGCATGTGTGAAAATTTCATGCTTTGATTTTGTCATTTGAGAGTAAAATTACGAAATAGGACCTATGTGAAAATTTCTGAAAATGCTATAGGCTAAATTGTAGTGGCCAAATAATTTGTAGTGCAAAATAGGAGGCTTTGCATGTAAACCCCCCATTTTTACATGTAGTGGCCGGCCAAGGTGATGGGTATTAGATAAAATATGCATTTTAGCATTATAATAGCTATAATGGATGGTGGGCATGATAAGCTTTTGTGTAAAATTTTTTATTGAAGTTATGGCTTAGTTATGGCACAAATTAATATATCATTTATGTGTCATAAAATGTTGGGGAATAAGAATAACAAAAAAAGATGGAAAGAACAAAGTTTTGTTTATTCTTGGTTCTTCATAGCCGAAAATAGGAGAGCAAGAGGGGGGAGATCTCTTGAATATTCGGTCACTTGGGGAAGAAAAATCCAAGGTAAGTTCATGGTACTTTGCTTCTATTTTGATGTTCATGGGTTCTTCTTGATTCTACCTTAACTCATGAAGCATATTTTGGTTTTTGGTTGTGTTGTGAGCATTTGGTCATGAATTTAAAATGATGAAGTGGAGATTATGCTTAAGTAAAATCATAGATATGTGATGATTGATTGGTGATTTACATGTTTAAATAACATGCATGCAAGGTTTGTGTGAAGGAGTGATTTGGTAATAAATCTGCTTGGGACAGCAGCAGTAACGTGACTTTGGAAAATCACCATAAATTGTGGAAGATGAGTTAGAAGCTGAATAAATTATGGAATTAAAGATTAATGAGTCTAGTTTCTTATAAAAGAAACCATGTAAGCAAAGGAATTTTCTATAATGAGATATTTGAAGTGATGTGTGACAGGGTCAGAATGACTTCTAGATCCTCTATTCTGTTTTTATAAAATCATTATAAATTGCAAAAAAAATGGTCATAAGATGAAATTTATATTCTTAGACTCCTCAATGAGTCTAGTTTCAAATGAAATAAACGAGAACATATTTTGAATTCTGTACAATGAGAAATTTGATTCGTAGTGAAGAGTGGTCAGATTAGTCAAACAGCGAAACAAGGGAAACTTTAAGAAAAATCTGGTATTGATTGGCCAAACTAAAAATTCTGAAAAGTTTATGGATAGAATATATATGAGTATATTTTCAGGGAAAATTAATGAAAATTTATTTGGAGTTTCGTAGCTCCAGTTATAAATGATTTAGTGACTGTTGCTCAGGAAGACAGCTTGCAGTGAAATTATGATTATGTGGTAAACATTGACAAAAATTTGTTAATGAGTTGCTTATTGATTTCTTATAAGCTTATTATGATCTGTATGTGTGAAAGTCAAATATATATATTCTGAAAGTGATGCTTGAATAGTCGAATAATGACTAAGTTTAAAATTGTTGAATTTAAGCTCAAGAGCATAGACGGGCAAATTCGGATAAGGGGAAAAGAGAAAGTAATCGAATAGCCGTTGTAATCGTTCGGCAACATTCAGGGTAAGTTCTTAAGTGTTTAAGCTTGATTCCTTTTTATATGCCTAAGAGTTAAATTAATATGGTAAAGGGAATGTAAATTTTATTTAGTTAATGTGCTGAATATGTAATGATTTAAGGCTATAAGCCGATTATGGCTATTATGCCTAAGTTGAATTGGATTTGGAAATTTGATGCACTAAATGAGTGTTACAATGAATAAACTATGCCGTATATGTGCTGGTGGAGATATCACGATTGTGATTATTGAATATCTAAAGGAAACCATGATGTGTATACAATTATTATATTTAGTCCGTTGTGGTAGCCGAAGGTGGCTTGGTACTAAAGTGATTAAATGTGAACTTCGATGAGGTAACTGTTAGTGATCGATGATATAAGTTATGCATTATAATATATATTCGGGTTTCAAACCTAACAGACGTAATGCCAGTGAAATGACATCGGACTTAAAGGTCTAGCAGGCTTATGGCCGGTGATGAAATCAGGTTATTACCTAGTAGGCAAATTGCCGATAAACTATTAAAAGTGTGGTGCTATAAGACTATGGGCTAATATGATATGTGGATTCGTTCCGTATAGTAAATTATTCAGGTATGAATAACCTAATTAAGTACGTGTAAATTAAATGAATTTGATGATTGATGTGAATCGAACATATAAGAAATAGTTTCATGTTTATGTTCAACTATGAGACCTTGTGTTAAATCGACAATCGAATTCATTCAAATACATTAAGTTGGTCAGGTATGCGATATGTACTTATGCATGTTAAATCGATTGAAATTGAATCACAAATGTGAATTGAGAAGCATAGGTAAAAATGCCTATATGTGAGTAAGGGTAAAACCATCGTAAATTATCGATAAGGATGGGCTATGTGCGGAACCATCTTATAATTGTTAATTTGAAAGGTTGTGTACGAATCAGTGAGCAATATGTACATATTAGATGAATTGTGACCTTTTGGTTCTACCTGAATTAAGTTGTGCAATAAATAATTTATGTATATGACTTAGAGTCGAATGGTCACTATGGGTTAAGTTTGAATGGTGAAATGGATATGTGATATTTACGTATGACTTTTGAACCGAAATGTAAATGATGGTGTCCATAAGGAGCTTATATCCGAATGTAGCAAATGACTACTAATTGATATGTTGAATGAGAGGTGTTAAAATATGATTAAATATGCATGATATTCGATGTATATCCGGGTTAAATCCCGCAGGCTTCGTGCTGGTATTATATCCGGGTTAAATCTCGCAGGCTTCGTGCTGGTATTATATCCGGGCTTAAAGACCCGCAGGCTTCGTGCTGGTAAAATATCCGGGTTAAATCCCGCAGGCTTCGTGCTGGTATTATGTCCGGGATAAATCCCGCAGGCCTAGTGCTGGTATTATATTCGGGCCTTCGTGCCTAGCAGGCTTCGTGCCAGTGATGTGTATTCGGGCCTTCGTACCTAGCAGGCTTCGTGCCGGTGATGTGTATTCGGGCCTTCGTGCCTAGCAGGCGTAATGCTGGTGAAATGATATGTCATGTGAATTCGGTGTTCCTTGTAAGATAAGGGTTTAGCCGAATGTTAAAGATGAAATGATAGTGTATTGTATCATGCTTATATGGCCTAATGGCAAGTATAACATGTTGGTAAATATGCAATGTGCTTTTATAATCGAATGATAAGTTTGAAATGAATGTGAGTGAAATGTTATGCATAAGCTATCAAATGTTAAGTGTGAAAATGAGATGAAAGAAAAGTGTTTGAGATGTATAATTATATATACGTTCGAATGATGTTAGTACTCAATTGATATGAATATGTTATATGGAACTTGTTGATTTGATTATTTGGGCCTTTGAGCTTAGCAGACTATAATGTCGGTAAGATACTATTCGGGCTTTCGAGCCTAGCAGGCTATAAAGCCGGTGAAATGATATCGGGCCTCGAGCCTAGCAGGTAAAATGCCGGTGATTTGAGAAAAGCCTATGACTAAGGTACCTCGTGCTAGATTGTCAAATGAATACATTTAATACGTAAAGTGGGCCAGGTACGCAGTATGTACTCATATGTGAGTTTGATTTGAAGTGAATCATAAGGGAGTAATGTGATACGTATGTGAATAAATGTTAAAACTATACCTATGATCATGATACACCTGGTCAGGGTGTGAAAGTATGTGAGGGTATTTGATAAAAATATGTTATATGATTTCAGATTAAGTGTGATAAGAATGCTGAACGTGCATTATGTGCTTGTTTATATTCGGCCAGATGGCAATATCCCTAGAATTTGGCCTCTTAAGAAATTAAATAATCGAAGTATAATTGCGTTTATTTGTTTGCATTGCTTAAGACTTACTAAGCTTATGAAAGCTTACTCCGTTGTTACATTTCTCTGTTTTATAGATTGTTGACTTCAGTTACCTGCTCGGGTTGGAGTTCGCCGGAGATATTATCACACTGTCAAGCTCACGTTATCGGTGTAAGTAAATCCTAGTATTTCGAGTCTATGGAATGTATAGGGTTTTAATGTTTTGGACCTCGTAAGCTCATATATGGGATAGATTGCATGTGAAAAGAAAAGTTTTAAATTGATTGAAATTTTTCAGCACGGTTTTTGTGTGATTGACTGAGTTTAAGTCAGGTAATAGCTCGAACCCTGTTCTGGTGAGGGATACGGGCAAGGGGTGCTACAATTTATATATTGTTTTAAGTTGTTTGGATTGGATGTTTAAATCAAAATATATTTTAGAATAAGAAACTCAACGGCCAGAGGAGATAAGAGGAAAAGAAAAAATTATCGATTAGTCTCTAATAGTTGAACCATTACCATTTTGACAAGTTTATATGATTTAAATGATTTCAATTTGTTGGTAAGTTATGTTAAAATATCTATATATGTTCTACCAAAAGTTGGAATAGGATAAATTGGCAATGAAATTGTATCAAATTGAATTGTTGAAATAGTTCCAATGAACCTAGAAAAAGTCTCACACACGAGGTTATAGGTTGATTTTCGATGGTACTGAGCTCCTACATTTGCTACGAACTCAAAGATATATGTGACATAGATTTAACCTGGACTGGTAATCTGTTATCAATTTAAAGGTTTAGCCTAGGCGGGAAACCTTACATGTATTTACAGCCATGACCAAGCTATTTACTATATTGTCAAAGGTTTAGCCCGGATGGGTAACCTAACACTGATATATATGATTAGCTCAGATGATAATCAGATGTTATTTGCACTCATGTATCGAGTTTCTTTTATAAAGTTTCATTGGTAATTCAAGGGATATGAAGTGTGGATTTATGAAATTCATGTGGTTGAAATGTGAACATTGAATATTGGTATATACATTGCCTATTGATTTGGTTTAGATATATTTTCAATTGTGATTATAAGTGCGATTATAAATCAAAATCTCACTACTTTGATGTTGTTGTATAATGTCATGTTAGGGAAATATTTGAATAATGAATTGTATTATATACCATTGAATAACATTTTGGATTTTGAAAATGTCTTGATCAGATCAACGGGAGCTCACACCTACTATCATTTGACTCGATAGATTTTGGAATTTGTAGTAGGTTACCTGTGGCATGTATATATAGGGTGTTATGCTCAAGTTAATGTATATGTTTCGATGTTTTTAGTTGTGAAAGTAAACATAGGTAACTTGGATATATTTCATGCTTGGAACCTATTTGGTATATGAAAATGGGATGATCTTAGTCATTTTGAATGGATGTATAGATGTTTGGATAATAACATATTTTGATAATGGATGCTGGTCATGGATGGTATTGGTATAATTGTTGCTAATGGTTTAAAAAAGTTGATGTTGCGTAATTGGATTGTGGTGTCAATTGTTGTAACACCCCTAACTCGTATCCGTCGCCAGAACAAGGTTACGAGGCATTACCAGAGTTTACAAAACATTTACTGCTAAATCGAGTCAAATACTATTCAAATCCTGAAATTCATCATAACATCCCTTAGATGGGTCCTCGAGCCCCAAAATATGTATTAGAAACAATTCGGGACTAAATTGGGACGATAGGGAATTTTTCGTAAAATTCAAAAATTTTTCTCATTAGTAAAGGTCTCACGCCCATGTACCAGACCATGTGTCACACACGGCCTAGACATACGCCCGTGTCTACCTATGTGGTCAAAAACAAGGCTATATCGAAGCCTTGTTTCTCACCTGTTTTCATCTAGTACTTGCACCAAACTGTTCCAATACCAACCAAGCAATTTCAATATTGTTTCAAACCATTTTAAAAACTTAACAGTATGTGTTTATGCATAATCATAGTTTGACTTATCAACATTTCAAAACCAAGCTCACACTAGCCATGCCAATAGCTAGGTTTACAACCAAACACTTCAACGTTAACATTAGTATATATTTTTTTAGCCTATACATGCCATTAAATCAAAATGAAACATTTTTATATACCAAAATGTGATGGTTGATAGTGTGATGTGGCTCCGACCTATCTCTAACCTCCTGAGCTTCCGAACACTATAAAACAAGGAAAATGATATGGGGTATGCATTTAATACTTAGTAAGTTCATGTAACAAGAATTAAACTTACCATATATTTCCATGAAAATTAAATCAAACATGCACATGTCCATAACAATAGAATACTTGCCTAACACATACAAACTCAACCCATGGATTAGTCAAAAACATCATATAATTTCAATACATAGATGAATGATGAGCTCATCAATTTCATGATTTCACGTACTTGCCATTTTCTATATTTTTCCCGTTGAATTTCTCAAAATTTCTATGGATTTATAGTAGTACACTTATAGTGTACAAGTTCAAGTCCGTCAATTCATATTTATCCTTTTCCGGGAGCACACTCCTGAGTTTCATTTCACACAGCGAAATTACCAGTCCAGGCTAAATCCCTTGTAACATATACTCAAAGAGTATTTGTCAGGATTACTAGTCCAGACTAAATCCTTTCAGTGACAAATACTCTGTTAAGCTCGATTTAGATTACCTGTCTAGGCTAAATCCTTTTATTTTCCCATGTAACATCCTTTTTCGGTGATCCATCAAATTCCTTTTATTCATCCGAGATCATGTTTCCTTTTTATCAAATATGTTCAAACATTTCATCATTTACCATACATTAAACTTTCAAATCACATTCATGTCACATAAGCATACAATTCAAGCATTAAAGAATTTAATTCAAGTTACATGTCCTTACCTTGATATTCGTTTAATCCGAGACTTTTTCCTTGGCTTTATCTAACCTCGTATTTAAATTTTCTGAATCTATATAAATGATATTAATCATCAATTTCATTCAATTTATATTCTATTGAGTTCAATCTACACTTTAGGCAAAATTACCATTTTGCCCTTAAAAATTTCATTAATTCCAATTTGTCCCTAGGCTCGAAAAAAATTTGAAATTCATGCAATCTAATCCTTTACCCAATTCAAACATGAAATTCTATTAATTCAACCCCTAATTCATCAATTAATTCAACATAAACCATGTCCAAAACTCTACTAACTTTCAAATTTTCAACATATACTAAGTAGTATTTTATTCTAAGATCATAAAAACTCAAAAATTTCAAGAAAAAGACTTAAATTGACTTACCATTGAGCTTGGAACCTTTAAAAAAAACCCTAAATTCTCTTTTCTTTTTCTTCTCCTTGTTTAATTTTGCTCATCTATTCTTATTCTCTCTTTTTGTTTTACTTTAATGTTATATATATATTATAATAAAATAATAAAATATAATTAATATATTATTTACTTATTTATTAAGTAAATATAATAAAAATATATATATAATTTATACTTAAAAATATCAGATTTTTTTAAAGGTTAAACCGCCTCAATTCATATTAATAGCATATTTGCTTATTTAGTCCCTTTGACTTTCCTTTAATCTATAATTAAGCTTTTACCTCTATTGCAATTCAAGTAAATTCACTTAACTAAAACCTAATTAATTACACAACTAAATTCGTAAATATTTATTAAAAATATTTATGAATTCGATTTACCGGCACGAGTCTTGGGAATGCACTTTTTTTTAGTCCTTTCTCTAATTAACCACATAATCAATAGAATTTTCTTATCGAAATTTTCTTGCAACCTTCCTATCATAATATATATCATGCCATAATATTAAAATAAAATTTTCTTTTTAGCTTGGATTTGTGGTTACGAAATTCTGATTTTATTGAAATTAGGCCGCTACAACTCTCCCCCTTAAGGATTTTTGTCCTCGAAAATCTTACCAGTAAAAAGGTTCAGGTATTGTTTCCTCATTGCCTTCTCAGGTTCCCATGTGGCTTCCTCAATACCATGTTATTGCCAAAGGACTTTCACTAGATTTATCTTTTTGTTTCTGAGTTCCTTCGTCTCTCGTGCTAAAATCTTAACCGGTTCTTCACTATAAGTCATGTCGGGTTGAATCTCAATTTCTGCCAGTGAAATAACATGTTAAGGATCTGACCTGTATCACCGTAGCATAGACACATGAAAAACATTATCAATTCTATCAAGATCTGACGGTAATGCTAACCGATACGCAACCGGTCCAATCCGTTTTGTCACTTCATATGGCTCGATGAACCGTGAACTCAATTTACCTTTACGACCAAATCAGAGAACTTTCTTCCAAGGTGACACTTTCAGGAATACTTTATCGCCAACATGAAATTCAATCTCTTTTCGTTTAAGATCGGCATAAGACTTCTGACGATCTAAGGCTACTTTCAGACTATCCCGAATCACTCTCACTTTTTATTTAGTTTCACAGATCAAGTCAACTCGTGTATCTTTTTCTCACTGAGTTCTGTCCAATAGAATGAAGTTCTATATTTTCGGCCATATAAAGCCTCATACGGTGCCATTTTAATACTATATTGGTAACTGTTGTTATAGGCAAATTTAATCAAAGGTAAATACCTTTCCCAATTACCTTCAAACTCTAGCACACAACATCGGAGCAGATCCTTCAATACTTGAATTACACATTCGGATTGGCCATCTGTCTGAGGATGAAATGTAGTGCTAAAATGCAACTGAGTTCCCAAAGTTTCTTGTAATTTGTCTCAGAAATAAGACGTAAATTGAGGATCTCTATACGAAATAATGGAGACTGGAACTTCATGTAACCTAACAATCTCAGATATATATAATTCAACCAACTTATCCAAAGATAAATCCATATGTTCCGGTATAAAGTTTGCTGACTTTGTCAATCGGTCAACGATTACCCATATAACATCTTTCTTTTTCGGAGACAATGGTAGTCCTGACACAAAGTCCATAATTATCCTTTCCTATTTCCATTTCGGTATCGTGATTTGCTGTAGTAATCCCGAAGGTACCTGATGTTCAGATTTGACTTGCTAGCATACCAAACCTCTTGATACTAATTCTGAAATATCACGTTTCATGCTTGGCCACCAGTACATCTTTTTCACATCATTATACATTTTATTACTCCCCGAATGTACCGACATGTGATAAACCATAAAAGTAACACATTTTAATCCCATGCTTAGCATGTTTTTGGAAGATTTATTATTTAATTTAGTGAATTTGATGCTCCACACACCTATGTGGCAGCCTGTGTCAATATCGCTCATTGTTTCCCAAACACGCGAAAAAAGCCAATTTTGAGGGTTTCTGAGCATTCTAAACTCTAAAAAAACACACTAAAAGAGGACCTAAGGGGGGACACGCAGAGTAGAATGCAGAAAAGACTTGAAGAATGCAAACAGATTCGACTCAAAAGCAGGATCTCCTTCAAGACTGAAGATCTCCATTCAATTTCTCTCGAAGTTCTTGGGTTTCTTTATGTTTTGTTGTTTTCCTATTTTTGAGATGTTTTCCTCACATAGTATGAACTAACTTCCCTAGATACCTAGGGAGGATGAAACCTAAGACGGATCTTATTATTTGATTTGTTCTGAATTACATGATAAATATTTGTTCTTGATCTTATTTATGTGTTCTTATTTCATGTTTTTAATGTTTTCAAGATATTAATTCATGATTGATGTGCTTATTCAGTGGAGCAAAAGTCCCTGTTTAAGAGTGGATCTCAGATAATTGAGTGGAGTTGCATGTAACCCTAGAAATAGGGCGACAGAAATCTACCGGATTAGAGTCAAATATAATAGGGAAATCCATAGATCGAGTTAATGCGACGATAGGGGTTTTAATTACAAAGAGATATCAATTAATCATCCTAGATCAGTTATTTTTACTCTCGAAAGTGATATTAATATAATTTGGGGAGTTCTACGGATCAAGTCAAATGAATACATCGCTTAATTCACATTTATAATAATAAGTCAAGTCTAGGTGCATTCTTTCCTGGGTATTGTCTCTCTCATAAGTTTTCTTTGATTATTTTCCCAATTCGCTCTCTGTCATTTAGTAATTAGTTTAGTTAAAAAACAAAACCTTTAATTTATAGGCTAGATAATAAAAAAGATAGTAATTACTAGTACTTTTAGTCCTCGTGGATACGATATTGTCGACACACCGTAGCTATACTAACATTAGGTAGGTGCCCTTGCCTTTGTCGTATTTTATATAGCTCGTGACATCATCAACATGATACCACTATGAGCCTCGTGCAAAATCTTCTGTATAAGCTCTGAATTCTTTGGTACACACACCTTGCCTCTGAATAATAAACAACCATCCGTACCAATCTGAAACTCTAAGTCAAAAATTGATTCACACTATACCCGTTTAGCCTGTAACTCTTCATCATTTTTTTGAGCTTCATAAATTTGCTGTAGAAATGTCAGTTTAGTTCTCAATTCAGCTATGACTGAGCCATCATCAGATATCGTCAATCGGGTATTCATAGCTCACAAAGCAAATAGAGATTTTCAGCTCAAAGCATCAACAACTACATTAGCCTTACCCGGATGATAGTCAATAACCAGATCATAGTCTTTTATCAATTTAAGCCACCTGCGCTATCTCAAATTTAAATCTTTCTGTGTCATCAAATATTTTAAACTTTTATGATCAGTATAAATATGACATTTTTCACCATACAAGTAATGCCGCCATATTTTCAGTGCAAATACAATAGAAACTAACTAAAGATCATGTATCGGGTAATTTCTTTCGCGTGGTTTAAGTCATCTTGAAGCATAGACTATTACTTTACCTTCTAGCATCAACGCACAACCTAAACCATTTAATGAAGCATCATTGTAAATAATAAATTCCTTATCCGGTTCAGGCTGTACTAACACAGGTGCTTTCGTCAATAAGTCTTTCAATCAGTCAAAGCTCTACTGACATTCATCAGTCCACTCGAACTTAACATCTTTCTGTAGTAGACAAGTCATCGAAGAAGCTATCATCGAGAACCCTTGTTCAAATCTCTGATAATATCCAACTAATCATAGAAAACTTCTAACTTCCTATACATTCTTCGGTGGATTCCAATTTACAATATCTAAAATTTTACTCGGGTCTACACTGATGCCTTCAGCAGATACAATATGTCTGAGAAAACCAACTTCTCGAAGCCAAAATTCACATTTACTGAATTTAGCATACAACTGCTTTTCTCGCAGAATTTGCAACACAATTCTCAAATGATCTACATGCTTCTTTTCATCTTTTGAATAGACTAGAATGTCATCAATAAATACTACCACAAACCTGTCTAAATATGGTCTGAATATTCTGTTCATCAGGTCTATAAACACTGGAGGTACATTAGTTAGCCCAAATGGCATCACAAGAAACTCATAATGCTGGTACCTGGTTCTGAAAGCTGTCTTCAGTAAATCTGACTCTTTTACCTATAACTGATAATAACCCGATCGAAGATCAATCTTTGAAAATGCAATGGCACCTTTCAGCTGATCAAACAAATCATCTATCCGAGCCAATGGGTACTTCTTCTTTACTGTGACTTTATTAAGCTGTCGGTAATCAATACATAATCTCAAGGATCCATTTTCTTTTTCAAACAAAGCTGGAGCACCCCAAGGTTAATGACTAGGCCGAAGAAAACCCCTGTCAACAAGTTCTTGCAACTGTGTTTTCAACTCCTTTAATTCTGTAGGAGTCATCCTGTATGGAGCTATAGAGATCGGAGTTGTAACACCCCCTAACCCCGAACCGTCACTGGAACAGAGTTACGAGGCATTACCAGACGTATCAGACAACTTATGAATAATTCACAAATAAAATAACATTCATAGCATAATTTAATTACTAAATCCCTATATTGAACTCTCAAGTCTAAAACATACATTTAAGTGAAACGGGACTCTTTTAAGTACTCCAAATTTTTTTTAATAAATTTCGACAGCATTTCTGCTTATCTTTACATAAATCTCCCTGCAATTAAAACCATATCCATTTCAAGCATAACCAATTCAACCAAATTATTTCACACATTCATTTTCTATTCTAAATACCTCTAATCAATTTAATCAATATAATATCAATTTAAATTTATCATTGTACTAATTAAATTGAAATGGATAAACTTTTTCATTATAATTCTTAGACTTGTAATACTAATATTTTAAACCATTTATATTCAAAACATAATAAACTTTATACACATCCTATGTACATGCCACATTACCAACAGAAAATATACATCACCAAAAAGTTTGCTGAAGTTGGGTCTGGCTTTGGATGTTGGTTCAGTACTTGACTTCTACAACCTGCGCACGGAAACAACCGTACGCTGTGTATGCATATACTCAGTGGTATCACTATAATTCAATTTATAATTAAATACATTAAATCACACACATACTTTTACATTACAATTATCATCACTTAATGAACAATTTAATCTTTTTATGTTATCATTCAATTATATATATCATTCTTATTTCTTTATTTCAATTCTCAACTTTCATATATGCTATATCATTCAAATTTAGTTTTATCAGTAGATTTATTTCATTTGTCCCTATTAACTTGACTCGGACTCGGCAGATACACGGATTCCAACCAACACACCAGTACGGCAAAATGTGCCTTAACGGTACACAGTACCTAATCAGTAATCAGTAACGGTAGCAGTATCAGTAACAGTTACAGTATTCAACACACAAAGTGCTGAATCTGTAACAGTAACGGTAACAGTATTTGACACACAAAGTGTTAAATCGGTAACAGTAACGGTAACAGTAACAGTAGTCGGCACATAAGTGCCTGATCAGTAAGCTGGCAAAAACCCGTACTCTTCCATATCCTATGGCATGCCAACTATATCGGACTAGCCCGACTAGTTAATAGGGTATTTAAATCATTTTTCAATATAATTTTCATTTCGATTCAATATTAATTATAATTTATTATTTTGATCAATTTTCACAGTAATACATTAATTCACTTCATTAGAAATTTTACTGTAACACTCTGAATTTGGGCCTAGAAGTATTGGGCCTTGAGTGTGGGTCCGTAAGGAGGTTGTATATAGGTATTTAATTGTGCAATGAAATGACACAATTAAATGTCTGCTTTGGTGGTTAATGGCCCTGAGAAGTGTTAGAGAAATCTTGGGTTCAAACTTAGGCTTTAGTAAAAATTTTGTATTAAGAGAAAAAAAATCTGGATGCTTGGATGAGGGCTTTTAAATTATTGTGTTAAATAAATGACACAAGGAAGCTTGTAGTCTAGTGGCTGTGGCGTCATTAAGGTTGTATGGGAGCCTGGGTTCAAGCCTTGGCTCTTGCAATTTATTTTGGTTTTTTTAAGGGAACCTGGACTTTGGCCTTTAGACCTTATAATTAATTGGGGATAAAATATGACACAAAAAGCCTTGTGGCTTAGTGGCAAGTAGCATGTGGAGCATCTGAGGGGAGGCATGGGTTCCAATCCCATAGCAGGCAAGAAGTATTTATTTTGCTAACAGGGGGCGGCAAGAGTTGGTGTTGAATTTTAACTCTAATGTTGGAGGGATCCCACATCGGGAAGCTAACATAAGAGTGGATGCGAAGCTGGCTTTAAATAGAAGGAACCATGAGGAGAGTAAATGTACCTTTCTTGGCTGATCCCTTCCGCTGTATGGTGTGCTCGTTTGGGTTGGGCGTCGGCTAAGAGTGCTCGGAGCGTGGATTAACTCCAGTCTCCTATCAGGAGTGTATTTCTCACTACTCTAGCTGTAGGATGGCTACTTCGGGTCGCGATGGGCCGAAAGGGGCTATGTGGGCCCAATGGGCCTACGGCCCAATTGGATAAGTTGTTTGACTGCGTAGTTAATATTGGACTAGGCGAGGTGAATCTCATATCTGTGGCTAGATTTCGGCTTTAGGGCCATTAGTATTGTTATCCATGTTTAGAATACTTTAGTTTACCAAATTACTGAAATACCCTCGACTTGTAAAATTACCAAAGTACCCTCGATTTATAGAATTATCGTTTTACCCTCGATTTACAAAATTACCATTTTACCCTCAGTTTACAAAATTACCGTTTTACCATCGATTGTGAAATTACTGAAATACCCTTGTAGGATAGAATTACCAAAATACCTGGTTTGAGAAATTATAGAAATACCCTCAATTTGTAAAATTACCAAAATACCCCTAATTTACAAAATTACAGAAATACCCTTGACTTTTTTAAAAATTATAGGAATACCATTGGTTTGCAAAATTATTGAAATACCCTTGGTTTGTAGATTTACCAAAACACCTTTGTAGGATGAAATGACTAAAATACCCCTAATAGGTAAAAAGACCGTAAAGCCCATGTAGGGTAAAGTGACCGTAATACCCTTGTATGGTAAAATGATGAATATGCCCTTAAGTTCCGTATGATTGATGCGCTTAGGATTTACATATATTGATATTGGAATAGTTAAGTTTGAGTGACAGGTGGTGGTTATCGTAGGTGATTGATTATGGAAACGTTTCAACTTCAACCCGTAACAGGTGTGTACTAACCCTCGTAATAGCTTAGATTAATATTTGCTGAGAAGCTGAAATACTAAAATACCGATATTTCGAGAACTTGTAATGTTGCGTTTGGGTATAGATGCGATAAATACGATAAGATCGGTGTTTGGATCGATAGAACAGGTAAGAACTCAATTTTGTGCACAATGGTAAGTTGGGCCTCAATGGGCTGGAATTGGGCCCAATGGGCTTTTGGGCCCATTGGGTAAAATTGATAAAAAATGGAATTTGGAAAAGTTGCATGTTAACACGGTTAGTATTGTTGTAAAATTTGGGTTAAGTAGGATAAATCAGCATTCGTAGGGCCCATTAGGGGTTTTGGGCCCAAAAGCCCGAATTTGAAAAAGTGGGTTAAAGATCATTGTTTAAAGACTCGAAAATATTGACAATTGTAATGAACATGAAAAACCCTGGTATTTGGTAAAATTACTAAAATACCCTTATAATATGAAAAATGACTGTTTTGCCCTTGTGAGCAAGTGACTGACTTGGACTGTGTGGTTGACGGATTTGATTGTGTGTAATATCCTGATTTTGGGCCTAGTTGGAATAGTGGTTTCGTGACCACAAAATCCGAGATAGAAATAATTATTTTATGATTATTTTAAGGTCTATGATATGATTGCATGATTGTGTGAAAATTTTGTGAAGAAATTTTATGCATAAAGTGCTTAAATTGAAATTAGGGACTAAATCGAATAATTTGCAAAACTTGCATTCTAGAAGTTTCTAGTATGAAATTGTTTTGAAATATTAATTAGGAGGTCTTAAATAGCAATTTTACCAATTTATAAGTCTATGGACAAAAATTGGACATGGATGGAATTTTTGGAAAGTTTAGTAGTAAGGGCATTTTGGTCATTTAGGGGTAAAATGACTTAAAATACAAAATTAAAAGCCAATTTTGCTCATCTTCAACCCCATGGCCGAATATAGCAAGGAGAAACCATGGCTAGGGTTTTTCAAGCTTCCAAGCTCAATTGTAAGTCTGTTCTAACCCCGTTTTTCAAGTTCTTTACGTTTTTGGATTCCCGGTAACTTGATTTAGCTTATTCTAGCAATAATTTAACCTAGGTTTTATATTTGGAAAAATACCCATAGGTGAAATTTGTGTATTTTGGTGTTTTATGATAGAATATGAGGTTTTAAATTATGTTAGACAACTTGTGCTACTCGGTTTAAGTGAACGAGCAAAAGGGCTTAACGGTAAAAATACCTAATAGTCATAAGTACATGTTAGAGTGAGAATTTGATGTTTCCGTAGAAGGGAAAAATGATCAGCATGTCACAAAACATAAGAAAATAGGCTGAAGTTTAATTTACGTGCTTTGGGGAAAAAGTGTAAATATGAAAAAGTTTAGGGGCAAAATTGTAATTTTGCCAAAATATGATTTTTGGGTCAATTTGAATAATGTGAGTCCTAATTAGACTATATTTTAAATAATAGAGCAAGGAAAACTAAAATTCGGACTAAAATAGGGAAAATACCAAGTTGTGGACGAAATGGTAAAAGTAGCCATTTTCGCATACGAGGTAAGTTTATCTGTAAATGTTGGTAACATAGTTATTATTTTAAATATTTTAATGTTATTTAAATGATATGATAATTATTATGAAATATTATACTGTGATAATTGTTTGTTAATATGTCAAATTATGTGATATACTTGGAAAATGTGAAATACTACCGAGTATCGGTAACGACATTCCGTAGAAGATGGTTGAGACACATGATTGGGAAAAAAGGTCCCGTTGAACCTTAGGAATGGATTAGGATACAAGTGACATGTCACTAGGATATTTGGGCATCCGAACTCGTTGAGTTGAGTTCGAGTTCACTTATGGATGCGAATGTCTGAACTCGTTGAGTTGAGTCCGAGTTCGAGAGATGTAACTAGGCATCCGAGCTCGTTGAGTTGAGTCCGAGTTCACTTATGGATACGAATGCCCGAGCTCGTTGAGTTGAGTCCGAGTTCACTTATGGGCGGGTTACATGGTAGCTTGGCTACACATGTGGCACTTATGTGCAAACTTTCCATGTATCCGAATTATATTTCGATGTGTTCAACGGGTAAAGTTCTACTGAAATGGAGGAATACTCAAGTTGAAAGGGACGTATTGGTAAGTGTTGTGAAATGGGTACTTTGAACAGGTATGTACTTAACCCTCGGGTTGAAAAATTGATATAACAACAATATGGTAAGATGATAAATGAAAATGTGATATGAATGTCTCGGTGATGATTATGCAAATGATGTTTTATGTTTGCTTATATAGTTGTGTTACTTGCTATTTGCATGTGAGCTTACTAAGCATTTATGCTTACTCCCTCCTTTTCATTCCTTGTAGTTTTGACAAGCCAGCTCGGAAATCGGGAACGGTCGGAGGCTCCCTCACACTATCCGTATACCATCTTCGCATAATGGCTTGTATATTTTGAGTATGGCATGTATAGCATTATAATCATTTTGTGTATATGGTCTTATGATATGGTTATTGAGTGGTATAGAAATGCTTGGTAGTGATTAGCCATTGGAATGGCTAATCATGATCATATTTGGTGTTATGTATGCTAAATTGCTAGCTAATCCATGGAAACCATGAAATAGGTAAAATTTACCATAAAATAGATTCAGATAGCAGCAGTGACGTGAGTTTGAAAAATCACTAAAAATAGTATAGATACAATTAGATGATGAATAAAATATGGAACTGAAGAATTATGAGTCTATTTTCATATGAATGGAACAAAACAGGTATATGAGTTATATTTTATGAGATGTTTAAATTTTTGTGAAATAGGGCCAGAGCGATTTCTGGATCCCCTATTCTGAATTTGGAAATTCACCATAAATTTTTCAAAGATAATTAGAAGTCATTATTTATATGTACAGATTCCTTATTGAGTCTAGTTTTATTAGAAACAAACGGCATAGTCATTGAAACTCTGTACAGGGAGATATCTGATTCGTAATACACAGAGGTCAGAGCAGTCAAACTCTAAAACAGGGGAGACTTTAACTAATAAACTGTACTAATTTGCTTGACCAAAAATTCTATAAAAAAATTAGTAAATAGATATATGGGTCTAGTTTCAGGAAAAATTTACGGAATTGGATTTCGAGTTTTGTAACTTGAGATATGAATTTTTAAGAGACTATGACACAGATTGTTAGCTTGACTGAAAATTTTAAAAATAAATTGTTTGAGCTATTTAAGTAATGAATTAAGTCTATTAACACCTCGTGTTTGATTCCGGCGATGGTCTCGGGTATGGGGCATTACATTTGGTGGTATCAGAGTAAGTTTAGTCGGTTCTCGGACTAACTTAGCATGTGTAAAAGTTTAGCTATACATGCCACTGATCTGTGATAGTGTGATGTCTTCCGACGCATATAAGTACCGTCTTATTTAGACAGGGTACTATCCAACCGAGCTGCGCTGACCATGTTCAATGTTATGCGAAGGTATTTGAGTAAAGTTATGATTATGATAAGTCTCAGTTCAGAAAAGTATGAATAAAAGTTTATGATACATATGTGATAATATGTGAGATGAAAGTTCATGTTGTGATAAATATCCATATTTGCTTAATGCTCATATGATGTAGTGTATGTGGCTTACTTGATAAGATGAACGGAATAAATAGAAAGTAGTAGAGGTATGAATAAAGGTCATAATATCATGATATGAATGAAAATGTCCTTGTCTTGATTGGACGTTGAATGTTGATGAATGTTAATAATATACAATTTTTATGAGATAAAGGATTATAATGAAATGAACTTATCTATGTTAAGTTGTTGGACTGAATTATATGATTGTAATGATATGTACATGATAATGCACAAAATGAAAGTTGTGATTGTGATGCAAATATTTATGTTTGTTTGGCCTTATATGATGTCATGAGCATGAAGTAATTTAATTAAATGAATGGATAAGTAAAGCTATCTAGAAAACATAGAATGTATGCATAAATATATTGTCTAAATGGGACAATAGGAAAATTGGTGTAAGCCAACATGAATGTTGCATTGCCTGAATGAATGACATGATTTTGATGATGTTGCTATGATGATGGAAGTTGTGTCATATGTGTATGTATAAGAGAGTCGAGTCAGAGGTCCTACAACCCCTCCCCCTTACCGAAGTGGTACTTATAATGAAATTTCATGAGATTTGTATTGAATAAGTTTTCAGTTGAGAACCCAAAGAGTTCAGTGATAGAATAATTATAAGTATGATCAGAGATTAAAAATGAGCTGATAAGTAAAGTCAGAGCCAGTAAAGTATCGGATTGATATAAAGATTACTGGAATTATGCACTGTCCCAGTTAGAGAAGGAATTCTCTTTGGTAAATCGAATTACTCAGGTGCAAGGTCAAGAAAAGTGTAAATCGAAATTTATTCAGAACTGGCATTCTTTAGTGAATGGTTTAATATGAAATTTGTGACGGTAGAACTAGTTGGGGAAATGATATTTGAAATGTGAATTATCTGAGTGTGGCAGTTATGACTGGACAGATTTAGCAGTCTCTTTTGAGATGTTCTATGTGTTTACCCGTTCTCAGAAATATTTCTATGGCTATTGATCGTCTGAAGAAATTCTTGTTATATGGGAATGTCTTCTAATTCTGGTGTTGGATGAAAGCATTGGTAGTCTGACTGGTTTATAATTTATATTGCTCTATTTCATCGGGTATTCTATTTCATTTCGTCTGATAAGAATTGATGAGAGAATACGTAAGATATTATGTTTCTGTTTCTTCTACTTGATGCTTCATCTGATATATATGTATGGGAAGATATATTGTTCTTGTTATATTTGATTCCAGTGGGATTAAATGATGTTTTCTTTTGGACTTTCTTTCTTTGAAGAATTATCGGGGTATTCTGTATTTTCTCTATGAGTTTGGTTTTCGATTCTCCGGCATAGTATCATATCTTGGGTTTCTTTATCCTAGATCTCTTTATTCTGGATTTCTTTATTCTGGGTTTCTCTATCTTGGATTTCTTTATTTGGTTTTCTTGTTATCTTTGTTCCATAATTTGTCAATTAAGACTCATGTTCGAAGTGCGTTCTTCAGCTCGTGATAATCATGTCAAATATGACTATACTTCTAATTTGATCTTGGTAATGTGGTGATTTTAGTATTGGGATTTTTCTAATTTCTGTGTAAGGATTTGACATCAGTAAATGCATAAGTGATAAAAGCGCGAGTTTCAGTCGGTATGGTGAATTATTTATTTGAAAGATTTTATGTGACAGTTATGTCAGGATTATTTTTCTCAAGTCTGATAATAGAATTTCATTTTGTATAGAGAAAAGAGTAAATAGTCTGAACGAGAAGTGTATATTTATTAGAAAGAGTTGGATATTAGTTGAAGTCACTACGAATGATAAGGTTTTCGTCTTGTGAAAGCTGAAAAGTTTATTACATGTTGACAGAGTTCAGATAGATGAGAATATCGGTAATCGAAGCGTCTAAACTAGACTAGTCTACAATGAGCAAAGTCATTATTTATATGTACAGATTCCTTATTGAGTCTAGTTTTATTAGAAACAAACGGCATAGTCATTGAAACTCTGTACAGGGAGATATCTGATTCGTAATACATAGAGGTCAGAGTAGTCAAACTCTGAAACAGGGGAGACTTTAACTAATAAACTGCACTAATTTTCTTGACCAAAAATTCTATAAAAAAATTAGTAAATAGATATATGAGTCTAGTTTCAGGGAAAATTTACGGAATTGGATTTCGAGTTTTGTAACTTGAGATATGAATTTTTAAGAGGCTATGACGCAGATTGTTAGCTTGACTGAAAATTTTAAAAATAAATTGTTTGAGCTGTTTAAGTAATGAATTAAGTCTATTAACACCTCGTGTTCGACTCCGGAGACGGTCTCGGGTACGGGGCGTTACATTGTGAATATATGTTGGTGATATAAGTGACTTGACTGTGATTGTTTGATTCAAATATGGGCATGACATTCTGCATACATGACATATTGCATGGGATATGGGTTATATTGATGGAGGAAGTGCTAAAAGGGCTCTGCCCCAGTTTACCGAAAAGGGCTCTGCCCCAGTTATTAAAAGAGGCTAGGCTCCAGTTATATGATAAAGCAGCTATGCTGCCAGTGGAGAGTTTGGTTGGGTGGGTTGAGTTATTCCCCATATGGAGAGGTTGGTTGGTATGGGTGGAGAGTAGCAGATGGTGGTTCGAGTAGTCTCCCCAAATGGGCTTGCATACATTCATTGGGATTTCATGTGATATTGAAATGGGCTTGAATACATCCATTGACATTACATGTGATATTGAAATGGGCCTAAGGGCCATACCGTTTATAGTAAAGGCTTTGGCCGAGTGATATGATTTATGAAAAGGCTTCGGCCCAGTGATATGATTTATGAAAAGGCTTCGGCCTAGTAACCGTTAAACGAAAGGCTTCGACCCAGTATATGTCAAGAATAAATAGGGATTTGGCCCAGATTGTATTGATACTGTGTTTTCACTGTTTGTTTGTTATTGGGATTACACACTGAGTTTTCGTAAACTCACCCCGTTTCTAACTGTGCAAGTAATCCCTAAGCTTAGATGGTTTGGAGCTGCGAGGGACTCGAGATGGCCACACTACTGTTTCTGTTTCTTTTAATTGCAATAAGTAGCCGATTTATTTCTTTATAAGTTTTATCTTATTAATATTATTATTTGGTTTTGGGTTGTAATAAGGCCATTTTAATTATTTTTCTGGGATTATTTTATTTTATACCCTATATTTTTTTGATAACAATATGAGTTAGACCTAGGGCGCGTTTCCAAAATGATAATTGTTTTCAAAATAACGCAACGATACAATTAATCGGTTTATTAAAAATATCTACTTAAATGAATTCCAACTCATTTTTCTCAAAACCTAACCTAGCACTAAAGTGTGGCAATGGTTGTGGGCATGTCTAGGATTGGATCCAATCAAGAGCTTGGTATTTAAGCAGCCTTCATGGCTCACCTCCTTTGTTTCGGATACCTACCTGGTGCACTGCTTCCATTCACTTTATTAACATAGCAATGACTATCTTTTAAAACACTAAGAAGGACGTTGAAAGAGGCATGGGTTTTCTTAAAAACTTCAATATGACACGTCGGATCTGGCCATAACGTCTGGGCCGGGTTTGGGGTGTTACATTTAGTGGTATCAGAGTTAAGTTGCAAAACACGACTGTGGTATGAGTAGCAGAAAATTATTGTTGCTTTTCTTTTTCCAAAATTGGGGTTTGAAAAGGGTTTTTCTAAAAATTTTTTTTGAAATCTCTCAACGTTAAACGAAAGGCTTCGGCCCAGTATATATCAAGACTAAATAGGGCTTTGGCCCAGATTGTACTGACACTGTGTTTTCACTGTTTGTTTGTTATTAGGATTACACACTGAGTTTTCGTAAACTCACCCTGTTTCTAACTGTGCAGGTAATCCCTAAGCTTAGATGGTTTGGAGCTGCGAATGGCCACACTATTGTGTCTGTTTCTTTAAATTGCAATAAGTAGCCGATTTATTTCTTTATAAGTTTTATCTTATTAATATTATTATTTGGTTTTGGGTTGTAATAAGGCCATTTTAATTATTTTTTTGGGATTAATTTATTTTATACCCTATATTTTTTTATAACAATATGAGTTAGACCTAGGGTGCGTTTCCAAAATGATAATTGTTTTCAAAATAACGCAACAATACGATTAATCGGTTTATCAAATATATCTACTTAAATGAATTCCAACTCGTTTTTCTCAAAATCTAACCTAGCACCAAAGTGTGGCAATGGTTGTGGGCATGTCTAGGATTGGATCCAATCAAGTGCTTGGTACTTAAGCAGCCTTCATGGCTCACCTCCTGTGTTTCGGATACCTACCTGGTGCACAGCTTCCATTCACTTTATTAACTTAGCAAAGACTATCTTTTAAAACACTAAGAAGGACGTTGAAAGAGGCATGGGTTTTCTTAAAAACTTCAATGTGACACGTCGGATCCAGCTATAACGTCTGGGCCAGGTTTGGGGTGTTACATTTAGTGGTATCAGAGTCAAGTTGCAAAACTCGGCTGTGGTATGGGTAGCAGAAAATTATTGTCGTTTTTATTTTTCCGGAATTGGGGTTTGAAAAAGGTTTTTCTAAAATTTTGTTTTGAAATCTCTCAACGAAACTTGACTTGTTTCTGAAAAGATGTTACTGGAGGTGTGGCACACCGAGTCTCCGGCACCAAATTTGTAAGTTCTCTAACTCTGTTTACAGTTATAGATTGAAATGCTATATTGAGAAACTACTATAGGTAGTAGCACAATACTGGAACTCTCTAGTTAGAGTAAACTGTAACGCTTGAATTTAGATTTAGTATTTATTTGGTGTGCGTTCTGGAAATGTAGAAATTGTTTGAATGTGAAATCTATCCGCTCCGATGGATAAATGTTTTGGGTGTATGTTAGTATTATTAGTATCAGAGTGCACAGGGGAAGTGTGGTGGTGTAGTCTGAGAGTGGAAAATTTCGAGGACGAAATTTCTTTAGGGGGGTAGAATTGTAACACCCCGAATTTGGGCCTAGAAGTATTGGGCCTTGAGTGTGGGTCCGTAAGGAGGTTGTATATAGGTATTTAATTGTGCAATGAAATGACACAATTAAATGTCTGCTTTGGTGGTTAATAGCCCTTAGAAGTGTTAGAGAAATCTTGGGTTCAAACTTGGGCTTTAGCAAAAATTTTGGTATTAAGAGAAAAAAACCTAGATGCTTGGATGAGGGCTTTTAAATTATTGTGTTAAATAAATGACACAAGGAAGCCTGTAGTTTAGTGGTTGTGGCGTCATTAAGGTTGTATGGGAGCTTAGGTTCAAGCCTTGGCTCTTGCAATTTATTTTGGTTTTTTTAAGGGAACCTAGACTTTGGCCTTTAGACCTTATAATTAATTGGGGATAAAATATGACACAAAAAGCCTTGTGGCTTAGTGGCAAGTAGCGTGTGGAGCATTTGAGGGGAGGCATGGGTTCGAATCCCATGGCAAGCAATGAGCATTTATTTTGCTAACAGGGGGTGGCAAGAGTTGGTGTTGAATTTAAACTCTGATGTTGGAGGGATCCCACATCGGGAAGCTAACATAAGAGTGGATGCGAAGCTGGCTTTAAATAAAGGGAACCATGAGGAGAGTAAAGATACCTTTCTTGGCTGATCCCTTTCGCTGTATGGCGTGCTCGTTTGGGTTGGGCATCAGCTAAGAGTGCTCGGAGCGTGGATTAACTCCAGTCTCCTATCAGGTGTGTATTTCTCACTACTCTAGCTGTAGGATGGCTACTTCGGGTCGCGATGGGCCGAAAGGGGCTATGTGGGCCCAATGGGCCTACGGGCCCAATTGGATAAGTTGTTTGACTGCGTAGTAAATATTGGACTAGGCAAGGTGAATTTCATATCTGTGGCTAGATTTGGGCTAAAAAGGCCACGAGAGTGTGTAGGCCCATTTGGGCCGAGAATAGGCTTTAGGGCCATTAGTATTGTTATCTATGTTTAGAATACTTTAGTTTACCAAATTACTGAAATACCCTCAACTTGTAAAATTACCAAAGTACCCTCGATTTATAGAATTATCATTTTACCCTCGATTTACAAAATTACCATTTTACCCTCAGTTTACAAAATTATCGTTTTACCCTCGATTGTGAAATTATTGAAATACCCCTGTAGGATAGAATTACCAAAATACCACTGGTTTGAGAAATTATCGAAATACCCTCAATTTGTAAAATTACCAAAATACCCCTGATTTACAAAATTACAGAAATACCCTTGACTTTTTTAAAAATTATAGGAATACCATTGGTTTACAAAATTATTGAAATACCCTTGGTTTGTAGATTTACCAAAACACCCTTGTAGGATGAAATGACTAAAATACCCCTAATAGGTAAAAAGACCGTAAAGCCCCTGTAGGGTAAAGTGACCGTAATACCCTTGTATGGTAAAATGATGAATACGCCCTTATGTTCTGTATGACTGATGTGCTTAGGATTTACACATATTGATATTGGAATAGTTAAGTTTGAGTGACACGTGGTGGTTATCGTAGGTGATTAATTATGGAAACGTTTCAACTTCAACCCGTAACAGGTGTGTGCTAACCTTCGTAATAGGTTAGATTAATATTTGTTGAGAAGCCGAAATGCTAAAATACCGGTATTTCGGGAACTTGTAATGTTGCGTTTGGGTATAGATGCGATAAATACGATAAGATCGGTGTTTGGATCGATGGAACAGGTAAGAACTCAATTTTGTGCACAATGGTAAGTTGGGCCTCAATGGGCTTTTGGGCCCATTTGGGTAAAATTCATAAAAAAATGGAATTTGGAAAAGTTGCACGTTAACACGGTTAGTATTGTTGTAAAATTTGGGTTAAGTAGGCTAAATCAACATTCGTAGGGCCCATTAGGGGTTTTGGGCCCAAAAGCCCGAATTTGATAAAGTGGGTTAAAGATCATTGTTTAAACACTCGAAAATATTGACAATTGTAATGAACATGGAAAACCCTGATATTTGGTAAAATTACAAAAATACCCTTATAATATGAAAAATGACTGTTTTGCCCTTGTGGGCAAGTGACTGACTTGGACTGTGCGGTTGACGGATTTGATTGTGAATATATGTTGGTGATATGAGTGAATTGAATGTAATTGTTTGATTCAAATATGGGCATGACATTCTGCATACATGACATATTGCATGGGATATGGGTTATATTGATGGAGGAAGTGCTAAAAGGGCTCTACCCCAGTTTACCGTAAAGGGCTCTGCCTCAGTTTATCAGAAAGGGCTTTGCCCCAGTTATTTAAAGAGGCTAGGCCTCCAGTTATATGATAAAGCAGCTATGCTGCCAGTGGAGAGTTTGGTTAGGTGGGTTGAGTTATTCCCCTCATGGAGAGCTTGGTTGGTACGGGTGGAGAGTAGCGGATGGTGGGTCGAGTAGTCTCCCCAAATGGGCTTGCATACATTCATTGGTATTTCATGTGATATTGAAATGGGCTTGCATACATCCATTGACATTACATGTGATATTGAAAGGGGCCTAAGGGCCATACCGTTTACAGTAAAGGCTTCGGCCCAGTGATATGATTTATGAAAAGGCTTTGGCCCAGTATATGTCAAGACTAAAGAGGGCTTTGGCCCAGATTGTACTGATACTGTGTTTTCACTGTTTGTTTGTTATTGGGATTACACACTGAGTTTTCGTAAACTCACCCCGTTTCTAATTGTGCAGGTAATCCCTATGCTTAGATGGTTTGGAGCTGCGAGGGACTCGGAGATGGCCACACTACTATTTCTGTTTCTTTTAATTGCAATAAGTATCCGATTTATTTCTTTATATGTTTTATCTTATTAATATTATTATTTGGTTTTGGGTTGTAATAAGGCCATTTTAATTATTTTTCTGGGATTATTTTATTTTATACCCTATATTTTTCTGATAACAATATGAGTTAGACCTAGGCCGTGTTTCCAAAATGATAATTGTTTTCAAAATAACGCAACGATACAATTAATCGGTTTATCAAAAATATCTACTTAAATGAATTCCAACTCATTTTTCTCAAAACCTAACCTAGCACCAAAGTGTGGCAATGGTTGTGGGCATGTCTAAGATTGGATCCAATCAAGAGCTTGGTACTTAAGAAGCCTTCATGGCTCACCTCCTGTGTTTCGGATACCTACCTGGTGCACAGCTTCCATTCACTTTATTAACTTAGCAAAGACTATCTTTTAAAACACTAAGAAGGACGTTGAAAGAGGCATGGGTTTTCTTAAAAACTTCAATGTGACACGTCGGATCCGGCCATAACGTCTGGGCCGGGTTTGGGGTGTTACATTTACAGTTCAATGCAATATACGTAACATTATTCAGTAATTTCACAGTTCAATTCGGTATTCAAAACAATATTCAATATCCCATAATTCAGTTCAGTATCAATCTCAATTTTAATGCCCAATCACAAATTTTATCAGTTCATTAAATACTTACCTTAAAATACTTATCACACATTCATATTAAATTAAACACATATTAATTATAAAGCTTGAGTTATAGTGATACAAACCAGAATTCTCTTCGAATTTAATCCTCGACGATCTTTCCTTTTCCTTTTTGGGCCGATGCTTCAAGCTCGATATTAGCTATGACCAATTAAAATAATTTCACAGTTATTAGCATAACACAATTTAAATGCTGAAATTTTTATCTAACTTTTACTTTAATTCCAATTTAATCCCAACTAAACCTATATATTTTTCTTTCTCAATTCATACCTTTTTGCTACTCAATTTCTTGCCAAACTCACATCTAACTATTTAATTTTTATCATATTTCCATAATTTCGAATTTATTTCAATTTAATCCCTAAAACTCAAAACTTATAACTTAGTTTACAATTCAATCCTTTATTCAATTCCAATCAAAATTTCTATCAAATAAACCCCCAATTCCATCATTTGTTCAACATAAACCCTAGTAAAAAATCTATTAACTTTCAAAATTTCAACTTAAATTCAACAAAACTTTATTCTAAAGCTTCTAAAACATCAAAATTAAAAGAAAAGGACGAGGCATATGTCCTTACCGGTGCTCTAACTGTATAGTCTTTGTTGCTCCTCGGCTACCACTGACATTTCTAGAAGGTCGAGGCGATCTACCCCTCGAAACTAGATTACTCGGCTTTGTAATCTTATCAATGTCTTTTTCTACCTTCTTTGGATAATCTATAAGAAAATGATCAAGTGAACCACATCTCGCATAATTAAGTGGAGTTGCATGCAACCTTAGAAATAAGGCAACATAAATCTACCGGATTAGAGTCAAATCTAATAAGGAAATCAATAGATCGAGTTAATGCGACGATAGGGGTTTTAATTAGAAAGAGATTTCAATTAATCAACCTAGAGTCAGTTATTTTTACTCTCGAATGAATACATCATTTAATTCAGATTTAAAATAATAAGTGAAGTCTAGGTGGATTCTTTCCTGGATATTATCTTTCTCATAAGTTTTCTTTGATTATTTTCCCAACTCGCTCTCTGTCATTTAGTAATTAGTTTAGTTAAAATTAGAATTTAAAACAAAACTTTTAATTTATAGCCTAGATAATAAAAAGATAGTAATTACTAATACTTTTAGTCCTTGTAGATACGATATTCCTGACTCACAGTAGCTATACTACCATTCGATAGGTGCCCTTGCCTTTGTCATATTTAGTTAGTTCGTGATGTCATCAAGTTTTTGGTGCCATTGCCGGGGACTAAGATATTAGGAATGCTTAATTTTTATTAAGTTAGCCATTTTTATTTTTCATTGCATTTTATTTTTGTTTTATTTATTTTAATTTACTAACTTTTTCTTTTATTTGCTTCTGGTAGGTTCCTTTAGTTTATGACTAGAAGAAACCCGTTAGGACCTCTTGTGTTCGGTAGTGAGATCGAAAGTATAGCTCGTAAAAATCATAAAGAAGCGAGGCAAAATCGACAGAGTACTCTAGAAGAGCAAGAGGACGTTATTACTGAAGAGATGGCCAAAAATCAAAATAATCAGTTACCTCCTGTGGTTGCTATAAATCCTGTAAATCAGAATCCTGCTCCTCGTACTATGTACGATTATGCCAAGCCCAATTTAACTGGGGCCAAGTCGAGTATTGTTAGACCTGCTGTTGCTGTAAATAAGTTTTAGCTGAAACGTAACACTATTCAAATGATTCAACAGTTTGTTCAGTTTGATGGTTTGCAGGATGAAGACTCAAATACTCATTTGGCCAATTTCTTAGAGTTCTGTAACACTTTCAAGATAAATGGCATTTCTGATGACTCCATTCACCTTCAATTGTTTCCTTTTTCATTGAGGAATAAGGCTAAATAGTGATTGAACTCTTTACCACGAGGTTCTATCACTACTTGGGACCAAATGACCGAAAATTTTTTACTGAAATATTTTCTACCGGCCAAGATAGCCAAGCTGAGTAATGATATCTCTTTCTTGTTACAAATGGATTTGAAGACCATCTATGATGCATAGGAGAGATATAAGGACTTATTGAGAAGGTGCCCTCACCATGGGTTACCTTTATGGCTACAAGTTCAAACTTTTTACAATGGTTTGAACCCCTTAACTAGGCAATTGATAGATGTATCCGCCGGGTGGGACTCTGAATAATAAAACACCTAAAGAGGCTTATGAGTTTATAGAGGAGATGTCACTGAATAATTATCAGTGGCAAGTCATGAGAACTAAGCCAACAAAAGCAGTCGGTGTTTTTAACGTAGACGCGGTCACCATGTTAGCAAACCAGGTAGAGCTTTTAAGTAAGAAAATTGATGGTTTGTATGGTTCTACGCAGGCACATCCGGTGATACAGTGTGATACAAGTGGAGGAGGGATGAATAATCCAGAATGCCTAGTCAACGATCATAGCACAACGAACGAACAAGTCAACTATATGGGTAACAGTTCTAGAACTCAGAATAATCCCTATAGTAATACTTACAATATAGGCTAGAGTAACCATCCCAACTTCTCTTAGGGTGGTTAAGGAAATTAGAGATCACAACCCCTTGGTTTTCAACAACAACCCTACCAGCTAGAGAAAAAGCTGAACCTTCAAGAGATGTTGACGAAGTTTATTTTGGTGCCAGAAACTAGCTTCCAAAACACCGAAACATCACTTAAAAATAAGCAAGCGTCGATTCAAGGGCTCGAGAATCAAATAGGTCAGCTAACTAAGATGATTTTAGAATGACCACAAGGTAGCTAGCCAAGTAATACCGAAACTAACCGAAGAGAGCAACTTCATGCAATTACTGTAAGAGATGAGGAATGGTTAGTTGAACCAGAACCAGAACCGAGGTAAGAACTTGTGGTAAGTAAAGGTAAGGTTGAGGTGAGCCATAGAAAATAGAAACCAATAAGTAATAAGTATAAACCTCGAGTTCCGTATCCGAATGTGACAAAGAACGACCTAACAAATGAACAATTCGGTAAATTTCTTAAACTTCTAAAAAATTTGCATATTAACTTACCATTTATTGAAGCTCTTTCGTAGATGCCCAACTTAGTTAAATTTTTAAAGGAGCTTTTAGCAAACAAACGGAAGTTTGATGATGCATTTCATGTGAAGCTAAATGTAGTCTGCTTAACCATTCTACAGAATAAACTACCCAGCAAATTAAAAGATCCAGGGAGTTTTACTATTCCTTGTTTAATTGGTAGTTTAAGTGTTAATAATGCTTTGGCAGATTTAAGGGCTAGTATTAATGTCATGCCCTACAAAATGTTTAAGTAACTAGGTCTTGGGAAACCCAAACAAACTAGGATGAACATCCAATTGGCAGATAGAACCATTAGATTTCCTAGGGGTATTGTTGAAGACTTTCTCGTCAAAATTGATAAATTTATTTTCCCAGTTGATTTTTCGTTCTAGAAATGGATGAGGATAGCGATGTACCGTTGTAACACACCAAACTCGGCCTAGAAGTTAGGTCCGAATCTCGCGTGTCACATTGAAGTGTTTTTCGAAAAACCATGTTCTCATTGAAAACCCTTTTTACTATTTAAAACCTCTGGCCATTTTAAAACTTGTGAAACGCTAATTCCCTTAAAACCTTACTTGCTGCGGAAGCTTAATTTTAAACAGTTGCGAAAATGTGATATTTTGAAAACCAATTGTTGTTTTGGAAAACTGCGTCCTACTTCTAACAGATATTAAGCATACTAAATAAATTTCCCAAATAAAAAGTTAAGAAAATAAAGAGGCCTTAATACAACCCAAATCAAAAACCAAAGTGCTTAACTAAATAAACGAAATAGAAAAACATGTGCAGTTGTGTAGTCGTCTCCGTGTCCCTCTGCGAAACTGATCCACCTAACGCTGGGGATTACCTGCACGGTTAATAAACGGGGTGAGTTTATGAAAACTCAGTGTATAATCCCTTTACTAGAGTAACTTTCAGTAAGACAAACAGAAACAGAATCAAACTGGGCTTGTGCCCTTTTATAGAATCATGTGGGCCTAAGCCCAAATCAGCATCAGTACAATTGCAGTGGTCCTAAGCCCGTTACAGAATCACTTGGGTCTCAGCCCTTGTCAGAATCAAACCATATGCATAATGAAAAAATGTATGCTAACCCATCCCATCCAACCCTGCACTTGCCTCCATCTAACCCTACACTACCTGCGAGGAATAAATCACTCGCACCATCCCTACACTTACAATGTTAGCACCAGTTGCGGCACTAAGTCAACAGAACAACTCATAGCTGTAAACAGGAAAACACATAGCCGTAAACATCACATCAACGCTGCCAAATAACAGGACTACTGGAAGCCGTAAGCAGAATGGCACAATGGCACAAAGCCATCGATAACAGCATTATGTTAGGCACATAGCCATCAACTAGAGTAACATAACTGGCACATAGCCCTAGGTAAATGTGATTGACACAAAGTCGTCAATAATCATATATTGGCACATAAAATTAGGCAAATACATTTGGCACACAGCCATAATCAGGTTGGCACAGAGCCATATGTAGGTTGGCGCAAAGCCATAATCAGAATAATTGGCTTTAAGCCATCAGTAGCTGTATCATGTGATGCACATAGCCATCAGCGATGGTAATATAGTCGGCACACAACCTCAGGCAAATATGATCGACACAGAGTCGTCAATAATCATATATTGGGCTTAAAAGCCACCGGTGGATCCACGGTCATCAAGCAACCATGCGATCCTCTAATTTCTTCCTCCATTTCATAATCCCCACCCATGTGCAACATAATATTATATGAATGAAACAAATATACCCACGGCATACAAAATCATACAAATCACAGTCACAACAGTCCAATCACAGTCATACATTTTCATTCAAAACATAGTCAAATCAATTAAATTGTATTATCAGTGAGTCATATACCCTAGAGGGGCAGAACGGTCTTTTTACCTATTAGGGGTATTTTAGTCATTTCACCCTACAAGGGTGTTTTGGTAAATCTGCAAACCAAGGGTATTTTGGTAATTTTGCAAACCAATGGTATTTCTGTAATTTTAGAAGTCAAGGGTATTCTTGTAATTTTATAAATTAGGGGTATTTCTGTAATTTTCCAAATCAAGGGTATTTCAGTAATTTTACAAGACGAGAGTATTTCGATAATTTTATAGGCCGAGGGTATTTCGATAATTTCACAAATCAAAGGTATTTTGGTATTTTTACAAACTAGAGGTATTTTGGTAATTTTACAAACTAATGGTATTTTGGTAATTTTGCTAATTGAGGACATTTTGGTAATTTTGTAAACCAAGGGTATTCAGTAATTTTGTAAACCAAGGGTATTTTAGTAATTCTACCTTATAGGGGTATTTTAGTAATTCTACCTTACAGAGGTATTTCAGTAATACTAGCCTACAGATATGAGATTCACATAGTCCAATCCAATATTTACTACACAATCATACAATTTATCCATTGGGCCCACAGGCCCATTGGGCCCACATGACCCATCCCAGCCCAAAGCAACCTAAGCCCACAAGAGCGCTCATGATGGCCTCAATCATCATGTCAAAGCTCCCACACGTGCGCTCGCACACTCGTGTGGCTGCCATCGTCGTGTGACCGGTATTTCGGCATTCTGGCATTTGATGTTCTACAGCTAGAGTAGTGCGAAATACACACCTGTTTATGAGAACGCGCCGGAAGTCCACGATCACCAACTTTGACACATCCTGCATTCAGTCTTAATCACTTTCCCCCCTCCAATTCATCTAGTTCGCCTATTTAAAGCCAAGTTCTTGCCAATTCCCATGTTAGCTTCCCGATGTGGGATTACTTTCAACCATTAGGAAAATTCCTTATTTTTTTATGTCCACTTCAACCACAAAGTTCCAATCCAACTCCACCTCCTACATAGCTCAAATAGCAAGATAAATACCCCATTGCGCATCCTAAAACTTGAACCTTAGACCTCATAGTTATACAAAACGCCACCTTGCCACTCCACCACAGGCTCTTTCTATGTCATATTTTATCCTCAATTAATTATAAGGCATATGTGCTAACATCCAGATTCCTTTAAAAGAAAAACCCAAAATAAATTGCAAGAGCCAAGACTTGAACCCAGGCTCCCTTGTAACCTTAATCACGCCACAACCACTAGACCACATGCGTCCTTGTGTCATTTATTTACCACAATAATTTAAAAGGCCTTTATCCAAGCACTCAAGGTTTTACTCACTTAAAACCAAAATATTTGCTAAAGCCCAGATCTGAACCCAAGATTTATCCAACACTTCTCATGGCCATTAACCATCAAAGTAGACATTTAATTATGTCATTTCCTTGCACAATTAAATACTTATATACAACCTCCTTACGGACCCATACTCAAGGCCCAATACTTCTAGGCCCAAATTTAGGGCGTTACAACCGTTGATTTTAGGACGACCCTTTTTAGAAACTGCTAGAACTATCATAGATGTTGGTATAGGTAAGTTAATACTTCGTGTAGGTGATCACACGATCAAACTCCATGCTAGTGACTTTGCTAAGATATCTAGTGATCAGAATGATTATACGAGTTCTATTAATATGAATAATATCATGGCTAAAATTTCTTTGCAGGAGACTCCTAGGAAGAACGTGATGGAGCCACATCCTAGTCCATATGACAAAAATAGAATGAGTCATGAAGAATGAAGACTACAGATCGATGAACTAGATGAATGGCGGACGCATGTCAAAGAGATACCTAGAATACATGATGAGCCAAAGCGACACCATGCTAAGCACAATGATGGAATGAACCATTTCAAAGTTGGGGACCAGGTATAGTTCGATGAACTTGACCCTCGATTAACCACTTCAGAGCTTAATGCAAACGGAGCGACTCTTTTCACGGTACTCAATATATTTCCATACGGTATAGTCGAGGTAACTCATTCTCATTTCGATACTTTTAAGGTAAATATTACTCGACTTAAACCTTATTTGAATGAAAGAATTGGCAGCGAGAAAGAGGAGTCTCGACTTCGTGAACCGCTGTGATTGTGCGAATACAAGGTAAGCCGAGCTTAGACTTTAAATAAACGCTTCTCGGGAGGCAACCTGAGTACTAACATTGCAAATTTTATCATTTTTTACTTCATATTACTTCTTTAAAAACTTAACTTGTGACACCCCAAAATTTACCCTAGTCGGGAAGTGGTTTCGGGACCGCTAAACCGCGTCATAAAAATAATTAGCTGTCATATTTGATGCTTATTATATGTATATATGCATGTGTGAAAATTCCATGTTTGAATTTTTTTAATTGAAGGTGAATTTTAGTAAATAGGACCTATGTGAGAAAATCTGGAAATGTGATTGGTTAAATTACAAGGACCTATTAAAGCATGTGGTGAGAATAATGGCTTTGCATGTCAAATACCCCTTCTTTTATACATAGTGGCCGTCCATGATGGAGCATATATTAGAATAGGTGGTAAGTTTCCATGAAGTGGTCATTATTTTATGTAAAGGAAAGGAAATAATAAAAAGAAATACTAAGGATAATAAAAGAAGTAACAAAAAAAAAAGGGGTCATTACCTTGTTCTTCTTAGCCGTACAAGAAGAAGAAAAAGGAGGGGGGAGCAAAGGCATTCGGCCTTTTGAATGAAGAGGAGGTTAGTAAATTTTGTTAATTTTTCTTTTGAAATAATAGTTGTTTGGGTTAATCATCACGTTTTTCTTACCTAGCCATACTAAAATTTCGAATTTAGAGTGTTGGATGGAGCTTTCGGTTATGGTATGTGTGAGAAGAACTTGATTTTTTCTTACCTTTAAGTTTTGATGGATAAAGAAACAAAAGGTTGTTGATGAAAGAAATTAATGTGTTAAGAGATTATATGAAACTTATTCATGTTTATATATGTTATATGCATTGAAAATGGTTGATGATTTTGGAGGTGATTAGCTTGAATCGGCCATGGTATATCCATAAACACGATCTATGCTTGTTATGTTACTCATGGTTAAAACGATTCGGCTATGACTCTTGTAAAAAAAAGAAGTAAAAATAGACATGTGAATTTAAAAGATGGTATGAACAAATGTGGAGTTTTGCTAGTTTAAGAGTATTCGGCCAAGTGTTCATGTTGTGGAAATTAAGTGTTAAATGGAATGAAAATGATGTTATATGGGGGTATGTATATTCGGCCATATGAGTGAATACATAGATGATGTTAAATTTGATTATGTATAATGGGCCATATAGAGTACACATGGTGATATTAACCTTAATTCTTTATAATTGATCAAGTGGATGATGTTGGTTTATATGGTCGAATTTGAATTATGAATATGTACCTTGAAATAGAATGTTGCCGTATGCTTCTTTTGATATGAAACTATTAATGTTACGGGATATAAATAACTAGCAAGGTAATTAAACTAGTTGATTTATTTATTTAAGCTCAAGAACCTAAAGGAGAGGCGTCCAACAAGGGGAAATCGAAGGTCATCGAGTAGCCGACTCGGAATTATTTTACCCAACATAAAGTAAGTCATTAAGCATATAATTGGTATTAATTCAAATGGTCATAACATCTATGTAATGATGCCGAATGGAATGAATAAATATATATATATACATGTATGTATGTGATGATGAAATTGTTGAATGAAAAGAAAAGAGGTGAGATGTGTTGAGTTGTTAATCTCGGCACTAAATGTGCGGGTATAACCATTTATGACCATGAGATTGGCGCTAAGTGTGCGGGTTTAAATTGTACAGCACTAAGTGTGCGAGTTGGACTATGTAGCACTAAGTGTGCGAATTGACTATGTTGCACTAAGTGTGCGAATTGACTATGTAGCACTAAGTGTGCGAGTTTGATTATGTAGCACTAAGTGTGCGAGTTGACTATATAGCACTGAGTGTGCGGACTTAATATACATCCTTGAATCATTATGGACACTATGTGTGCGACACTATTGAGTCGATCATGGACAGCGGATCGGGTAAGTGTCTTGAGTTCATGGCTAATAGGTGCTATGTCTATACTTGGTGTTGAGCTTGGTAAGTTTGAACCTATGTGACAAATATACTTGAAGTCACGTACATAAAATTTATCGTAGAATGGGTGAAAGGCCGTTTAGTTGTATGTTTGTAACGAAAATAAAATGATTTATGAAAATGCCTCGAATATCCTATTGATGAGTATGTGGATTGTGAATGCATAAATTGGTATGAAATTGAAACGATAGGTTGGAGGAACTATGGTATGGTTCGGAATGGATGGAGTAATTAGCCTCGTTCCATTTTGTTTTCTCTTGTGATAATGTTATTGATGGATGGTAGTGCATAGCTTATGACTTACTGAGTTATAAACTCACTCGGTGTTTCCTTGTCACCTATTCTAGGTTTCTTGGACACATCTCTTTTTGCGTGGTCGGGCCGTCATCGAAGTCATCACACCGGATAGCAAGTTTTGGTACTTTCTTCTTAGTCGGCTTAGGAGAACATTTCGGCATGTATAGGCTATTATGTTGTGTTTGAACTTTGGTATGTAAACTTTTAGCCATGCGAAAATGGCATAAATGTTCGGTTGGGTTTGGATTCATACGTTAGGTCGCAAATCTTGATAATTCGACCTTTTTATGCCATACGTCATGGTTGATTATTTTGGTATTAAAATTCATGATATGGCAATAGTGTAGTAGGGGAAAGTTTGACAATGATTAGCCTTTGGCATGGTTAGTCATGATCATAATTTGTGATATGCATGATGAATTATTAGTTAGATCAAGGAGTAAACACGAAGTGGGCATAGTTGCTTTCGTAACAGATGCTGGCAGCAGCAGTGACATGAGATTGAAAAATCACTAAAAATAGTAGGAATGGAATTGATTGATGAATAAATTATGTAATCGAAGCTCGATGAGTCTATTTTCATATAGAAGTAACGAAAGGATCATATGGACAGTATGTTAAGAGATAATCAGGTTCTCGTGGGACAGGGCCAGAACGGTTTCTGGATTCCCTGTTCCGACTTTGGAAATTCATTATAAATTAACCAGAGATAATTAGGAGTCATGCTATATATTTATAGATTCCTCTCTGAGTCTAGTTTCTATAGAAACAAACGGCATCAGCATTGAAGTTCTGTACAGGGAGATATCCAGGTCGTAACGCGCAAAGGTCAGTGTAGTCGACCCCAGTAACTTGGGAGAATTTGACTAATAAACTGTACTAATTGGCCCAACCAAAAATTCTAGAAAAAAACATGTAGATGGGAATATGAGTCTAGTTTCAGGGAAAAATCACGAAACTGATTTTCGAGTTGTGAAACTCAAGATATGATTTTTAAAGTGACAAGTACGCAGATTAGGCAGTGTCTGGAAAATATCTTTATAAGGGGTTATAGTCTGTTAACACCTCGTGTTCGACCCCGGTGTCGGTCTCGGGTTCGGGGTGTTACATTTGATTGGTATCAGAGCTATGGTTTAGTCGGTTCTAGGACTACCATAGCGCGTATGAGTCTAGCTATACATGCCTTAATGTTAATGTTTAAATGTGTGATGACTTCTGACGGTTGAAATGTTTTGTTTTGATTAGTAAATGGATCCCGGTGTAGAAAGAACCCTAACGGATGACGTTGAGAGCGTAGCGGCTGCTCCTGCACAAGGGACGCCGCCTGTTGAACCTCAGTCATCTGCGAATAATCAAGGTGAGGGGGCTAAACAAGCCTTCTTTACCATGATGAATGAGTGGGTCGCGCAATATGCCCGAACCAACCCGGCTGTCTAACAATTCCCGAATTTGAATAATCCACCCCAAGAGCCCGTAATGCCATCAGTCACTGATCCTGTGAGGCTGAGTAAGCCACCTGTAGACTTGATTAGGAAGCGCGGGGCTGAGGAGTTCAAGGCCATAGTTACTGATGATGCCGAAAGGGCCGAGTTCTGGCTTGATAACACCATTCGGGTGTTCGATGAACTGTCATGCACACCTGACGAATGTCTAAAATGTGCTGTATCTTTGTTGCGAGACTCAGCCTACTATTGGTGGAGGACCCTGATTTCCATTGTCCCAAACGAACGAGTAACTTGGGACTTCTTTCAGACGGAATTTCGAAAGAAATATATTAGTCAACGGTTCATTGATCAAAAGCGTAAGGAATTCTTGGAACTCAAGCAAGGTCGTATGACAGTATCTGAATACGAACATGAATTCGTAAGACTCAGTAGGTATGCCCGGGAGTTTGTAGCTGATGAGGTTGCTATGTGCAAAAGATTCGAGGAAGGATTGAATGAGGATTTAAAGCTACTAATGGGTATTTTGGAAATAAAAGAATTCGTAACACTAGTCGAACGAGCCTGCAAGGCGGAAGAACTTGGAAAGGAGAAGAAGAAGGCTGAATTTGAAGCTAGAGACTACCGTAAAAGATCGACGGGTAAAGCTCCGTTCTCAGCCGTAAAGAAGTTCAGGGAGGACACTAATAAGTCGAGGACGACTGCGGGAATTTCCATCAGAGCAAGAACGGACTCCCGAGCTACTTCGGTAGCTAGTGTGGGCAATAATCGTCTAGAGAAACCTGAATGTCCCCAATGTGGAAGACGACACATAGGTGAATGTTGGGGTAAGTCTATTAACAGGGCCTGTTACGGATGCGGTTCGAAGGACCACTTCATTAGAGATTGCACAGAGCTTGATGAGAAGAATAAGATTCAAGGTGCAAGACCTAGTGGAGTGACAACTAGAGGTAGACCACCGAGAATTTTAGGAGGTAGGGGTGGTAGTCAGAGAGGGGCCTCTGATATGGCTGTTCGAGCCGAGAACCCTACTCCTGCTAGAGCATATGCCATTCGTGCACGAGAGGAGGCATCCTCCCCCGACGTCATCACTGGTACCTTCACTCTCTTTGATACTAATGTGATTGCATTGATTGACCCTGGCTCTACTCATTCATATGTATGCGAAACCTTAGCATCCAGTAAGACTCTACCTGTTGAGTCTACTGAGCTCGTAATTCGAGTGTCAAACCCTTTGGGTCAATGCGTACTTGTTGATAAAATGTGTAAGAGATGCCCTCTAATAATCCGAGAATCCTGTTTTCCGGCCGATTTGATGCTTTTGCCGTTTGACGAATTTGATGTTATTCTTGGTTTGGATTGGTTGACCGCGCACGATGCGGTTGTGAATTGCAAAAGCAAGACTATTGATTTGAGGTGCGCAAATAACGAGATAATCCGAGTTGAGTCTACGGACTTAAGGGGGTTGCCAGCTGTAATATCAGCAATGTTGGCCCAAAAATATGTAAGAAAAGGGTACGAAGCATACCTTGCGTATGTACTTGATGACAAAGAGTTAGAAAAGAAACCCGAATCTGTGCCGGTGGTTTGTGAATACCCGGATGTTTTTCCTGAAGAATTACCGGGTTTGCCACCTGTTCGGGAGATAGAGTTTGGTATTGAGCTTGTACCTGGAACTACGCCAATTTCGATAGCTCCGTATCGTATGACACTAACCGAGTTAAAAGAATTGAAAGCTCAATTGCAAGAGTTGACGGATAAAGGTTTCGCTCGACCAAGTTTCTCACCTTGGGGTGCACCAGTATTGTTCGTGAAAAAGAAGGACGGAACCATGAGGTTGTGCATTGACTATCGTCAACTAAATAAAGTGACGATAAAGAATAAGTATCCGTTACCGCGTATTGATGATTTGTTTGATCAATTAAAGGGAGCATCAGTGTTTTCAAAGATAGATTTGAGATCGGGTTATTATCAGTTGCGGGTTCGAGATTCGGACGTACCCAAAACTGCTTTCAGAACGAGGTACGGTCACTACGAGTTCTTAGTGATGCCGTTTGGGCTCACTAATGCCCCTGCGGTGTTTATGGATTTGATGAATCGGATCTTCAGACCATATCTGAGGTTCGTAGTTGTGTTCATTGATGACATCTTGGTCTATTCAAGAGATGAGACCGAACATGCTGAGCATCTGAGGCTAGTGTTGCAAACTTTGCGGGATAAGCAGTTATGTGCTAAGTTCAGTAAGTGTGAGTTCTGGTTAAGAGAGGTTAGCTTCTTGGGTCATGTGGTATCCGCATCGGGTATTCGAGTTGACCCGAGCAAAATTTCAGCCATACTTAACTGGAAGCCTCCGAGAAATGTTACCGAAGTCCGGAGCTTCCTAGGGCTCGCCGGTTATTACCGACGATTTGTCAAAGGTTTCTCGATGATAGCCACACCAATGACGAAGCTACTTCAAAAGGATGTTAAGTTTGAATGGACGGAGAAATGTCAGAAAAGTTTCGATCAACTGAAAACTCATTTGACTGAAGCTCCAATTTTAGTGCAACCCGAATCAGGTAAAGAGTTTGTCATCTATAGTGACGCATCCCTACTTGGGTTGGGTTGCGTATTGATGCAAGAAGGTAGAGTTATGGCCTATGCGTCGAGACAATTGAAGCCACACGAGAGAAATTATCCGACCCATGACCTCGAACTCGCTGCCATCGTGTTTGCTTTGAAAATATGGCGACATTATTTGTTTGGTGAGAAGTGCCATGTATTTTCGGATCACAAAAGTCTCAAGTATTTGATGACTCAAAGAGACTTAAGTCTGCGACAAAGACGTTGGCTTGAGTTGTTGAAAGATTACGAGCTTGTCATTGATTACCATCCGGGAAAGGCTAATGTGGTTGCGGACGCCTTAAGCCGGAAATCGCTGTTTGCTTTACGAGCAATGAATGTGCACTTGTCTGTTCTACCCGACAATGTGTTAGTAGCTGAATTAAAAGCCAAACCATTATTGATCCATCAAATTCGTGAAGCCTAGAAAATTGATGATGAATTGGTTGCAAAATGGGCTGAGTGTGTTCCGAACAAGGAATCGGAGTTTCAAATGGATGATGATGATTGTTTGAGGTTCAGAAGTCGTTTGTGTGTTCCAATGAATTCGGAACTTATTTCGATGATTTTGAATGAGGCTCATAGTGGCCGAATGTCTATCCACCCGGGTAGTACTAAAATGTACAACGATCTGAAACGTCAATTTTGGTGGCCGGGCATGAAACGAGACATTTCTGAATTTGTTTCAAGGTGTTTGATATGTCAACAAGTGAAAGCGGAACATCAAGTGCCTTCAGGATTACTTCAGCCGACCATGATACCCGAGTGGAAATGGGATCGAGTCACAATGGACTTTGTGTCCGGACTGCCATTGTCAGCAAGTAAGAAGGATACGATTTGGGTTGTTGTTGATAGACTGACTAAGTCGGCTCACTTTATTCCCGTGCGTACGGATTTTTCATTGGATAGACTAGCTGAATTGTACGTTTATCAGATTGTGAGATTACACGGGGTACCTATTTCTATCGTGTCGGATAGAGATCCGAGATTCACCTCATGATTTTGGAAGAAATTGCAAGAAGCTTTGGGTACCAAGCTGCATTTTAGCACCACTTTTCATCCCCAAACCGATGGTCAATCCGAGCGGATAATTCAGATACTTGAGGATATGTTGAGATGTTGCATCCTCGAGTTTAGTGGTTCATGGGAACGGTATTTACCCTTGATCGAATTCGCTTACAACAATAGTTTCCAATCAAGTATTAAGATGGCACCTTACGAGGCTTTGTACGGTCGTAAATGCCGTACACCATTGTTTTGGACCGAGCTCGGTGAAAGTAAAATTTTCGGAGTTGATTTAATTAAAGATGCCGAACAGAAAGTAAAGGTAATCCGTGAAAGTCTGAAGGTAGCCACAGATCGTCAGAAATCGTATGCGGATCTGAAACGGAAGGACATTGAATATCAGGTGGGAGATAAAGTGTTCCTTAAAGTTTCGCCTTCGAAAAAGGTACTTAGGTTTGGCCGTAAAGGCAAGTTGAGCCCGAGATTCATTGGGCCGTATGAAATCTCTGAACGAGTGGGGCCGGTTGCATATAGATTGATTTTGCCCCCTGAACTTGAAAGGATACACGATGTCTTTCATGTTTCGATGCTTTGACGCTATAGATCTGATCCTTCGCACATAATTAGTCCGTCGGAGGTTGAAATTCGAGCCGATATGAGTTATGAAGAAGAGCCGATGTGTATCCTAGCTCGTGAAGTGAAGGAGTTGCGGAACAAAAGGGTCCCGTTAGTAAAGGTGTTATGGCTCAAACACGGGATCGAGGAAGCTACTTGGGAAACCGAGAGTTCGATGAAAGAACGATACCCAAACCTATTTACCGGTAAGCTTTTCGGGGACGAAAATTTCTTAAGTGGGGGAGAGTTGTGACACCCCAAAATTTACCCTAGTCGGGAAGTGGTTTCGGGACCGCTAAACCGCGTCATAAAAATAATTAGCTGTCATATTTGATGCTTATTATATGTATATATGCATGTGTGAAAATTCCATGTTTGAATTTTTTTAATTGAAGGTGAATTTTAGTAAGTAGGACCTATGTGAGAAAATCTGGAAATGTGATTGGTTAAATTACAAGGACCTATTAAAGCATGTGGTGAGAATAATGGCTTTGCATGTCAAATACCCCTTCTTTTATACATAGTGGCCGGCCATGATGGAGCATATATTAGAATAGGTGGTAAGTTTCCATGAAGTGGTCATTATTTTATGTAAAGGAAAGGAAATAATAAAAAGAAATACTAAGGATAATAAAAGAAGTAACAAAAAAAAAGGGGTCATTACCTTGTTCTTCTTAGCCGTACAAGAAGAAGAAAAAGGAGGGGGGGAGCAAAGGCATTCGGCCTTTTGAATGAAGAGGAGGTTCGTAAATTTTGTTAATTTTTCTTTTGAAATAATAGTTGTTTGGGTTAATCATCACGTTTTTCTTACCTAGCCATACTAAAATTTCGAATTTAGAGTGTTGGATGGAGCTTTCGGTTATGGTATGTGTGAGAAGAACTTGATTTTTTCTTACCTTTAAGTTTTGATGGATAAAGAAACAAAAGGTTGTTGATGAAAGAAATTAATGTGTTAAGAGATTATATGAAACTTATTCATGTTTATATATGTTATATGCATTGAAAATGGTTGATGATTTTGGAGGTGATTAGCTTGAATCGGCCATGGTATATCCATAAACACGATCTATGCTTGTTATGTTACTCATGGTTAAAACGATTCGGCTATGACTCTTGTAAAAAAAAAAGTAAAAATAGACATGTGAATTTAAAAGATGGTATGAACAAATGTGGAGTTTTGCTAGTTTAAGAGTATTCGGCCAAGTGTTCATGTGGTGGAAATTAAGTGTTAAATGGAATGAAAATGATGTTATATGGGGGTATGTATATTCGGCCATATGAGTGAATACATAGATGATGTTAAATTTGATTATGTATAATGGGCCATATAGAGTACACATGGTGATATTAACCTTAATTCTTTATAATTGATCAAGTGGATGATGTTGGTTTATATGGTCGAATTTGAATTATGAATATGTACCTTGAAATAGAATGTTGCCGTATGCTTCTTTTGATATGAAACTATTAATGTTACGGGATATAAATAACTAGCAAGGTAATTAAACTAGTTGATTTATTTATTTAAGCTCAAGAACCTAAAGGAGAGGCGTCCAACAAGGGGAAATCGAAGGTCATCGAGTAGCCGACTCGGAATTATTTTACCCAACATAAAGTAAGTCATTAAGCATATAATTGGTATTAATTCAAATGGTCATAACATCTATGTAATGATGCCGAATGGAATGAATAAATATATATATATACATGTATGGATGTGATGATGAAATTGTTGAATGAAAAGAAAAGAGGTGAGATGTGTTGAGTTGTTAATCTCGGCACTAAATGTGCGGGTATAACCATTTATGACCATGAGATTGGCGCTAAGTGTGCGGGTTTAAATTGTACAGCACTAAGTGTGCGAGTTGGACTATGTAGCACTAAGTGTGCGAATTGACTATGTTGCACTAAGTGTGCGAATTGACTATGTAGCACTAAGTGTGCGAGTTTGATTATGTAGCACTAAGTGTGCGAGTTGACTATATAGCACTGAGTGTGCGGACTTAATATACATCCTTGAATCATTATGGACACTATGTGTGCGACACTATTGAGTCGATCATGGACAGCGGATCGGGTAAGTGTCTTGAGTTCATGGCTAATAGGTGCTATGTCTATACTTGGTGTTGAGCTTGGTAAGTTTGAACCTATGTGACAAATATACTTGAAGTCACGTACATAAAATTTATCGTAGAATGGGTGAAAGGCCGTTTAGTTGTATGTTTGTAACGAAAATAAAATGATTTATGAAAATGCCTCGAATATCCTATTGATGAGTATGTGGATTGTGAATGCATAAATTGGTATGAAATTGAAACGATAGGTTGGAGGAACTATGGTATGGTTCGGAATGGATGGAGTAATTAGCCTCGTTCCATTTTGTTTTCTCTTGTGATAATGTTATTGATGGATGGTAGTGCATAGCTTATGACTTACTGAGTTATAAACTCACTCGGTGTTTCCTTGTCACCTATTCTAGGTTTCTTGGACACATCTCTTTTTGCGTGGTCGGGCCGTCATCGAAGTCATCACACCGGATAGCAAGTTTTGGTACTTTCTTCTTAGTCGGCTTAGGAGAACATTTCGGCATGTATAGGCTATTATGTTGTGTTTGAACTTTGGTATGTAAACTTTTAGCCATGCGAAAATGGCATAAATGTTCGGTTGGGTTTGGATTCATACGTTAGGTCGCAAATCTTGATAATTCGACCTTTTTATGCCATACGTCATGGTTGATTATTTTGGTATTAAAATTCATGATATGGCAATAGTGTAGTAGGGGAAAGTTTGACAATGATTAGCCTTTGGCATGGTTAGTCATGATCATAATTTGTGATATGCATGATGAATTATTAGTTAGATCAAGGAATAAACACGAAGTGGGCATAGTTGCTTTCGTAACAGATGCTGGCAGCAGCAGTGACATGAGATTGAAAAATCACTAAAAATAGTAGGAATGGAATTGATTGATGAATAAATTATGTAATCGAAGCTCGATGAGTCTATTTTCATATAGAAGTAACGAAAGGATCATATGGACAGTATGTTAAGAGATAATCAGGTTCTCGTGGGACAGGGCCAGAACGGTTTCTGGATTCCCTGCTCCGACTTTGGAAATTCATTATAAATTAACCAGAGATAATTAGGAGTCATGCTCTATATTTATAGATTCCTCTCTGAGTCTAGTTTCTATAGAAACAAACGGCATCAGCATTGAAGTTCTGTACAGGGAGATATCCAGGTCGTAACGCGCAAAGGTCAGTGTAGTCGACCCCAGTAACTTGGGAGAATTTGACTAATAAACTGTACTAATTGGCCCAACCAAAAATTCTAGAAAAAAACATGTAGATGGTAATATGAGTCTAGTTTCAGGGAAAAATCACGAAACTGATTTTTGAGTTGTGAAACTCAAGATATGATTTTTAAAGAGACAAGTATGCAGATTAGGCAGTGTCTGGAAAATATCTTTATAAGGGGTTATAGTCTGTTAACACCTCGTGTTCGACCCCGGTGTCGGTCTCGGGTTCGGGGTGTTACATAACTAAACAGTAAAATGTATGTTTTTGACCCACACGGCCTGGACACACGAGCGTGTCCTAGGCCGTGTGACTTATCATGGGGGCGATAATGAGTTACACGACCGTGCGGTATGACCGTGTGACCCACACGGCCTGGACACATAGGCGTGTCCTTGGCCGTATGGATCTTTGGACTTAGTTTTTTATTTTTTAAAGGAAATTGACAGAGAGTTATATGGCCAAGCGACACGGCCGTGTAACCCACACGGCCACGGCACACGGGCTGGCCACGACACACGGGCTTGCCCCTGGCCGTGTGAGCCCTGAAGCTTAAAATCTCAAAAATTCGACAGAGACACGGGCTAAAAAAGTCCACATGGGCGTGGGACAAGACCGTGTAAACCACACGGCTTGGAAACACGGGCGTGTCCTTGGTCGTGTGAAAACTGGAGCTTAATTTTTCAAATTTAAAACAAGTTAGAGAGTTACACAGGGAAGCCACACGGCTGTGTGTTCAGACACACGAACATGTGGTAGGCTACACAGGCGTGGGAGAAACGAAAGAGATCGCACACGGCCATGTGACATGGCCATGTGTGCCACATGGCCTTGGCACACGGGCGTGTCCTAGGCCGTTTGAAGATTGGGCTTATTTCATTAATTATACAAGGGCTAGGAGTCAAGCAACACGAACATGTGACACGGTCGTGTGGCCCAGCACGAGGCTCACACGACTGTGTCCCTTTTTAGCGCTCAAACCCTAAATTATTTTCATCTTTTGTCTTCTTCTTCACCAAACCCCTTCCCCCTAGCGTCGTTGCCCTAAATCCCCACTAATACTCCAACCGCCGTCGCCCCTTCTCACCTTGCCCTCTCATTTTCCTTCGTCTACCACCCTAAGACCCACCTGACCGGCCCTCTTCCCTAGCCTCACCCAAACTTTCCCCCCTCTCTTCATGCCTACACTAGTCCCAACCCTCCAACCTTTCACCGACGCACCATTCCACACTAACAGCCCCTACAACCACCACAAAACCAGCCACACACCCCCTTCTCACTGCGGTCTGCACCTCCAACCACTGCCCGTGATTTCCTCTTTTAGTCTCATCTTTATTTTATTTAAGTTTTATTTATTTCTTTATTTCGTTATTTATTATTTTGTTTATTATTTGTTATTTCATTTTAAGTTTTTTTTTCTTGTTATTTTAGAGGATGTTTTTTTCTATTTGGTACAACTAGATTGGTTAGCTATTATTCTTAGGCTTATTTATTTTCACATAGCTTATTATTTTATATTCGGTTCTTGCTGCATTTTACATTTCTTGCTAATTTGCTTCATTATGTGCATTATTCCTCATTACTAGATTTTTGTTTGGATTCTGTTTCTAAGTATTATTATATTACAGGTCAATGTTTTAGTAGTTCAATTATTTTTTTAATTTAGATTTTGATTTCTTATTGGCCTATATCTGTCTTGCTGGTTTGTCCCTATTAAGTAATTTGACTATTTTCTTGTAGGCTCATTATGACAAACACTCGAGGCAAGTCTAAAGTCGCCATCCTTGCTTCGAAAAAGTGGAAGGGCCTTGGTGGGACCTCCTCCCCTAACGCATCTGCCGAAGTCTACCACCCTTATCTTCGATTTGCAGCGGGCACGTAGGAGGACCTATTTCAATTACTTCTACACCGACCACTCGGTTTAGGCCGCTGTATCGATTGGGTCGCGTTGGAGTAGGTCTGCCTAGCTGACGATGTTCATGCCTTTATTACTACAACTCCATAGGACAGATTCTTTGCCCTTGTTGAGCCCACCTACATGGAGCTTACATTAGAATTCTGTGCAACGTTCTTTGTTCAGCAGGTTATTCACGATGAGCCAGGTACCATCACCTTTCGACTTGGTGGTTTGATGCACCAGATGAGCGTCCCTAAGTTCGATGCGGCTATGGGGATCTACAATGAAGAATTTATGAGCGCTGAGAAATTGTTTAGACTCCATCGACATATCTACTATTCACCATCACCATGTTGGACCGAGCTTACAAGGAGTCAAATACTTTATCACGTAAGTCGCTCGAAGGCGATGTCTCTCCCTCCAGCCCTACGATACCTTCACGCCCTTCTAGCTCATACTTTGACAGGACGGAGAGAGAGTACAGGAGTTGTTAATACTTATGATACCTATTTTCTGTGGAGCATGGCTACCGGGCATGTCTCTGATTTGGCGTACTTCATTGCTCTCGCCTTTCGCCATCAAACAGAATGCCACAAGAAGGGTCCCATCTGTCTTGACCCTTACGTGACTCACCTCACTCAATAGTTTGGTTTACTCGACACATTGGAGCAATCCTCGACACTTACCTTCATCAGCCAACTGTCTTCTTAGGGCATCTCGAGCATGATCCACATGAGGATGATCGAGCGACGATGTGGAGTGGACTCCCCTCAGTACAGACTATTCTAGTCTGACGTTCAGCATGACCCAGAGGACTTCACTAACGATGTTCCTCCTTACCACGAGGATCCACCTCCACCACCACCTTCGAGTCACTGCCCTACTCATTCTGCTGCAACCTTCGCGGACCTCTCCGAGCAATTTACTCGCTTTGAGCAACAATGTTTTCAGAGGTTTGATAACATTGATGCAACTCTATAGCAGATATGCCAACATCTCCACATCTCCTCTCCAACGCCACCGGCTCGTGACATTGATCAGTCTGATGATGAGGACCATTAAGTCCATTTGTCTTTATGTTTATATTTATTTTTCTTTATATTTTGAACTATAATTTTTTCTAATAATTGTTCCTAATCGAGTTTTAATCCTTTAATCATCTTCAATATTTGTGTTTATTTACTTATCAGTTGCTCAGAATCATGCACTCCTTCTACATTTATCTACAATTTCGCTTTTCACTATTTTGGGATTTTCATCCATTATTCAAGGCAATTTTAGTTTTCTCCTCTCTTATAATATTCTGTTTATATTATGACTACATTTGTTTGTACATTGAGGGCAATGTACACCTTAAATTTGGGGAGGTTATTTATATGATTATTTGAAAATCCCTAAATTATGCCTTATACTTAAGTAATTTTCTCATATTTCTGTTAGAATGAATTTTTCCTCGATTTATGATTCTTTTTTATATGTTTTAGATTAAATTCACAAGTATTTGTGCATTGATGGTTTAAACTTTAAAACACTAGAGAATCAAGCATGATAAGTCTATTTTCAGAATTAAAATTTTTAAGTTGTTTTCCTAAATTGAGGTATTACCTTGAAGTTTGAAATTTGCAAGATTGACATCAAGAACCATAATTTTTGTGAGATTTTGAGACTTTAGAGCATACACTTTTTTTGCTTAGTGTGTCAATATTGATTTGTTATTCTAGAACTTGCTTCGATTATATATGTCGAGACCACACCTTTAACTTGATATCCTGAGATGATAAAGGCACTAGGTTTTAACCCACTTACACCATGAAAAGCCTACCTTCATAATTAACCCTTAGTGAACCCCTTTGAGTCTAACAAACTGTTTCTTGATTTACCCATTAATATTAACCCATAATTCATTTTTTATTCATTAAGAATTTTTCCTATTTTATTAACTCACTTTTTGTCGAGATTTGATTTGTTTAGTTGCCTAACTATGTTCTTTTATTTTAGCTGTTTAAATTTATCTTATTATTCAAAAAAAAAGAAGTAAAAAAATTACATATATGTTGATTATTATTAGTTCTTTGTGTTGAGCTTAAGTAGTTAATTTCATATTCTGAGAAGAAGCTCGTATTTTTCTTAAATAATTTCAATTGATGTAATTATTAATTATTAATCTATTTTTCTAAGTTAGGTAATTTATTAATTCAATCTCGATTCTAACCTTCTTTTTCAGCCTTTATCCACATCTTTAACTAAGCCCCATTACAACCCTTTAAAGACCTTTTGATTTGTGTATCATCTCCTTTATAATGGTGGAGATTTGATTTTCATGCAAGCTTATGGCAATACTTTTTCATGTTTGATTTTTGATTGATTAATTTTTGAACCTTAAACACTTTGAGTGATTTGAATGAATCTTTAGTGAGGATGTCAATTATTGTTAATTTTTGAATTAAAGTTAATTATTTAGATAAAAGGAAATACCTATGTTTTCATGCTTAAAAATGTTAGACTTGGATTGCTTGTGCATTTAGTGCTATTTTAGTTGAATTATCAATGTGTGATTATTTGTGAATTATGATAAAACATTATTGATGAGAATTATGAATTGAGAAAGTTAATTTTAATTGTGAGTTGAGAATTTTACTTGAGGACAAGCAATAGCTTAAGTCTGGGGATATTTGATAAACCATAAAAGTAACACATTTTAATCCCATGTTTAGCATGTTTTTGGATGATTTATTATTTAATTTAGTAAATTTGATTCTCCTAATCCTTTAATTTTATGTATTATACTTAGGAGAGCATAGAGAAACAAAATAAGCAAAAAACGGGCCAAAAACGGACAAAATGGGCTAATTTAAAGATCCACATGACCAAGACCATTTTCACACGAGCTGAGCACACGCCCATGTGAGCCTCACGGCCTGGCCACATGCCCATGTGGCAGCCTGTGGCGATATCGCTCCTTGTTTCCCAAACACGCGGAAAAAGTCAATTTTGAGGGTTTCTAAGCATTCTAAACTCTAAAAAAACACACACTAGAAGAGGACCTAAAAAGGGACATGCAGACTAAAACGCAGAGAAGACTTGAAGAATGCCAACGGATTCAACTCAGAAGCAGGATCTCCTTCAAGACTAAAGATCTCCATTCAATTTCTCTCTAAGTTTTTGGGTTTCTTTATGTTTTGTTGTTTTCCTATTTTTGAGATGTTTTCCTCACACAGTATGAACTAAATTCCCTAGATACTGAGGGAGGATGAAACCTAAGACGGATCTTATTATTTGATTTGTTCTGAATTACATGATAAATATTTGTTCTTGATCTTAATTATGTGTTCTTATTTCATGTTTTTAATGTTTTCAAGATATTAATTCATGATTGATGTGCTAATTTAGTGGAGCAAAAGTCCTTGTTTAAGAGTAGATCTCAGATAATTGAGTGGAGTTGCATGCAACCCTAGAAATAAGGTGACATAAATCTACGGATTAGAGTCAAATCTAATAGGGAAATCCATATATCAAGTTAATGGGACGATAAGGGTTTTAATTAGAAAGAGATTTCAATTAATGAACCTAGAGTTAGTTATTTTTACTCTCGAAAGAGATATTAATATAATTTTGGGATTTCTACAGATCAAGTCGAATGAATACATCGTTGAATTCACATTCAGAATAATAAGTGAAGTCTAGGTACATTCTTTACTAGGTATTGTTTCTCTCATAAGTTTTCTTTGGTTATTTTCCTAATTCACTCTCTGTCATTTAGTAATTAGTTTAGTTAAAATTAGAATTTAAAACAACACCTTTAATTTATAGGGTAGATAATAAAAAGATAGTAATTATTAGTACTTTTAGTCTCGTGGATACGATATTCCCGACTCACCGTAGCTATTCTACCATTCGATAGGTGCGCTTACCTTTGTCGTATTTTATATAGTTGGTGTCGTCATCAACATGATACCACTATGAGCCTCGTGCAAAATCTTCTGTATAAGCTCTAAATTCTTCGGTACACACACCTTGCCTCTGAATAATAAACAACCATATGTACCAATTTGAAACTCTAAGTCAAAAACTGATTCACACTATACCCGTTTAGCCTATAACTCTTTATCATTTTTCTAAGCATAATAAATTTGCTGTATAAATGTCGGTTTAGTTCTCAATTCAGCTATGACTGAACCATCATTAGATAGCGACAATCGGGTATCCATAGCTCACAAAGTAAACAGATATTTTCAGCTCAAAGCATCAACAACTACATTAGCCTTACCTGGATGATAGTCAATAACCAGATCATAGTCTTTTATCAATTCAAGCCACCTGGGCTATCTCAAATTTAAATCTTTCTGTGTCGTCAAATATTTTAAACTTTTGTGATCAGTATAAATATGACATTTTTCACCATACAAGTAATGCTGCCATATTTTCAGTGCAAACACAATAGCAACTAACTCAAGATCATGTATCGAGTAACTTCTTTTGCGTGGTTTAAGTCATCTTGAAGCATAGGCTATTACTTTACCTTCTTGTATCAACATACAACCTAAACCATTTAATGAAGCATCACTGTAAATAATAAATTCCTTACCCGGTTCAGGCTGTACTAACACAGGTGCTTTCGTCAATAAGTATTTCATTCAGTCAAAGCTCTACTGATATTCATCAGTCCACTCGAACTTAACATCTTTCTGTAGTAGACGAGTCATCGAAGAAGCTATCATCGAGAACCCTTCTACAAATCTCTAATAATATCCACCTAATCCTAGAAAACTTCTAACTTCGTATACATTCTTCAGTGTATTCCAATTTACAATATCTAAAATTTTACTCGGGTCTACACTGATGCCTTCAGCAGATACAATATGTCTGAGAAAACCAACTTCTCGAAGCCAAAATTCACATTTACTGAATTTAGCATACAACTGCTTTTCTCATAGAATTTGCAACACAATTCTCAAATGATCTACATGCTTCTTTTCATCACGTGAATAGACTAGAATATCATCAATAAATACTACCACAAACCTGTCTAAATATGGTCTGAATATTCCGTTCATCAGGTCTATAAACACTGGAGGTGCATTAGTCAGCCCAAATGGCATCTTTAGAAACACATAATGCCCGTATCTAGTTCTAAAAGCTGTCTTTTTTAAATCTGACTCTTTTACCTATAATTGATAATAACCCGATCAAAGATCAATCTTTGAAAATACAGTGACACCTTTCAGCTAATCAAACTAATCATCTATCTGAGGCAATGGGTACTTATTCTTTACTGTGACTTTATTAAGCTGTCGAATAAAACTAGAGCACCCCAAGGTTAATGGCTAGGCCGAACAACACCCCTGCCAACAAGTTCTTGCAATAGTGTTTTCAACTCCTTTAATTCTGTAGGAGTCATCATGTATGGAACTATAGAGATTAGATTAATCTCCGGAATCAGATCTATAGAAAATTCCACTTCCTTTTCTGGTGGCAACACTGGTAATTCCTCTAGAAACACATCAAGAAACTCAGATACAACCGGTACTGACTGAATCTTTGATTCAGATACCTTGGTGTCCAACACATATGTAAGAAAAACATTACATCCCTTTGTAACATACCTCTGTGCTGACATAGCTGAAATCACATTAGACAATCCCTCTATTTTATCAGATTCAACACGAAGCAATTCACCATTCTGACATTTTAGTATGATATATTTATGTTTGTAATTTACCACTGCATCATGCTGGGTTAACCAATCCATACTCAAAATTACATCAAACTCATCAAAAGGAAATAACATCAAGTCAGTCAGGAAACAATAACCTTTTATCTTCAGTGGACAATTTTTACAAATTTTATCCACTATAACATACTAGCCTAGGGGATTTGAAACTTTCACCACAAATGCAGTGGATTTAACAGATAAATTTTTAACAAATACCAACTTTTTACATATATATAAATGTTTAGAACCAGGATAAATCAAAGCAATAATAACAGTGTCAAGTAAAGAAAATGTACCACTAATAATGTTCGGTGCGGAAGTATCCTCTCTAACACGAATGGCATATGTCCTTGTTAGTGCTCTAACTGTAGAGTCTTTTGTTGCTCCTCGGCTACCACTGACATTTCTAGAAGGTTGAGGCGGTCTACCCCTCGAAACTGGATTACTCGGCTTTGCAATATGATCAATGTCTTTTTCTATCTTCTTTGGATAATCTTTGAGAAACTGATCAAGTGAACCACATCTCGCATAATTGAGTGGAGTTGCATGCAACCCTAGAAATAAGGAAACATAAATCTACCATATTAGAGTCAAATCTAATAGGAAAATCAATAGATCGAGTTAATGCGACGATAAGGGTTTTAATTAGAAAGAGATTTCAATTAATCAACCTAGAGTCAGTTATTTTTACTCTCGAAAGAGATATTAATATAATTTAGGGATTTCTACGGATCAAGTCGAATGAATACATAGTTTAATTCAAATTTAGAATAATTAGTGAAGTCTAGGTGGATTCTTTCTTGGATATTGTCTCTCTCATAAGTTTTCTTTGATTATTTTCCCAACTCGCTCTCTGTCAAGTAAGGAAAATGTACCACTAATAACGTCCGGTACGGAAGCATCCTCTCTAACACGAATGACATATGTCCTTGTCGGTGCTATCGCTTCAGATTTAACTGTAGAGTTTTTTGTTGCACCTCAGCTACCACTGACATTTTCAGAAGGTCGAGCCAGTCTACCCCTCGAAACTGGATTACTCGGCTTTGCAATCTGATCAATGTGTTTTTCTACCCTCTCTGGATAATCTTTGAGAAAATGATCAAGTGAACTACATCTGTAATGGGCCCCGGTTTTCATTCGGCACTCTTCAAAATGAGATTGTGACACCCCTAATGTGACCCTAGTCGAAAAGTGGTTTTGGGACCACAAAACCGAGTCAAAAATAATTAACCGTCATAGTTGATGCTTATTATATGTATATATGCATGTGTGAAAATTTCATGTTTGAATTTTGTTAATTGAAAATGAATTTTATTAAATAGGACTTATGTGTGACACTTTTGAAATGTGATAGGTTAATCTATAAGGATCTATTAATGCATGTTAGGAAATGCTTGTACTTGCATGTCAAATTACCCAAAATGTTAGGTAGTGGCCGGCCATGCTAGGGGTTAAAACATATTATAAACATTTTGTGTTAAAATGTTGTGTGAGAAATAATAAAATACTAGTTAATGGGAGGAGAAACCAAAGTTGTCTCACCCTTGCTCCTCCATTGCCGTGACTTGAGGGAGGAAGAAGAAAGTTTGGTTGCTTTAATTTTTGGCTTAGAAGATGGCTAGAAGGAGGAAAAACTATGATTTTAGCTAGTTAGGTAGCTGAAATTTCAAGTAACTCGGTAATCCATCGAAGAAGAAGAAGAGGGCTGCAACAAAAAGAAAAATGGAGACAGTTTGCATGTTGAAGGAAACTAAGGATTTAGCTTGTTTAAGAGCTGTATCCTAAGTTGGTAAGTTTTCTAAGCTCCCCTCTATCTTTAACTTTGTTGTAAAGAAAAATGATGATGGATTGTGGTTGGAAGGCATGGATGCGGGTTGTAGAAAAGAAAAGCTCTTTGATTAGTTGTAAAAATTACTACTGTCCAATTTTGTGCCTTCGTTATGCTGTCCAAAATTTGAACAAATTAATGGTTCTATTTTCATGCCGATTAGGGGTTGATAAATTGAGTCTAATAGCTAAAATATTATGTTATTCTTACTAAGTTTCAGTTGTTAGTAGTGACGTAACAATTTGACAATTAAATGCATAAATGACTGCTGGAAACTGCAGCTTGAAAACAAATTGTTCCAGCATGTAAATGCTGATTTGAATGTGCTGTAAAATGTGGAGGAATTGGTCTGCTGCATGTTTGAAATAAAAGAAAACAATGGTTGTTAAATATTAGTTTTTGTTGCTAATCGAATGGGTTTAATTCATTGTTCAAGGGGCTATAAATTGGTGTTAATTAAGCTATTCGGATGGTCTAATAAAACAACCTGAATGTTAAATAATGCTTGCTGTCCAGATTGAAATTATGCTAGAAGGTTGAACAATTGTTGTTCAAATGGAATTTTGGAGTGTTTAATGGACTCCATGTTGCTAAAATTGACATGAATAGAAATTTCTAAGCTTAAATTGTAAGAATTTGAGTTGTGTGGTTTAAATTGTCAAAGATGCATTTGGCAATTGATTATAATTTGTTAAAGGGTGTAAAGTATTGATAGTTCTAAATGGTACATAGTTAAATGAAGATGGAAGCTTGATAAACTTTTATTTAGAATGGAAGTAGGAGAAATGTGTATTCGGCCATGTTGTGATGAGTTGAATTTGAATGGTTGATGTCTTAGTTTATAAATGGTTATTAGATGAGTTTTAAACTTGTTAAAGTTTGATAATTTGGGGGTGTTAAGTTAGGGAAAACGTGTAATAAAAATGGGTTGATAATGTTTGTTTGTTAATTGATGTTTGCACCTTAAATAGTTGAAATAAAGCTTGTCGATTATGATTAAATGTTTAAATTGTAATGGTCATATATGGGTATATATATATGCCTTATGTATGTACCATGTGCACATAAGGACATTTGGCAATTGATTAAATTCATGTATAAGGAAGCATGATAAATTAAGTGACTCTTTACTTGTGAATGTGAATTAGATATAAATTAAATAAGCATGAAATCGAATCATGGCATGTTTTATTAAATATGATACATATTGAAATCTATTGTTTTAGATGTAGATTAAATGATATGTGATTGCCAAATGTGATTGTTAAGTGAATAATATTAGTTAAGTACTTAAGCAAATCTATTGTTTTACTTAAGCTTAAGAGCAAAGAGGATCAAAGTCGGATAGGAGAAAAGAGAAAGTAAACGAATAGCCGTGGACATCTAGTCGTCGACCACTTCCGAGGTAAGTTTTAAGTGATTAAACGTTGAGTAAATTCAATCATAATAGGACATAATAAGTTGATTTAATAAGATATGATGTGGCCATGATATGTTTTAAACTCAAATGGTAAGTTCATAAGTGTTTGGACTTGGAAATTTAAGAGCAAATTGTAATAATTTGCTTAGGACAGCAGCAGTAACGTGATTTTAGAAATTCACTATAAATTTTTGGTGTGGAATTATAGGCTGAATAAAATATGTAATCAAAGCTTAATTAGTCTAGTTTCTTATAAAAGAGACCGTGTAAGCAAAGAAATTTCCTATAAAGAGATATTTAAAGTTGTGTGAGACAGTGTCAGAATGACTCCGAAATCCCCTGTTCTGTTTTTAGAAAATCACTATAATTTGTACAAAAATGGTTACAAGATAAAATTTATATGCTTAGACTCCTTAATGAGTCTAGTTTCAAATCAAATCAAATAGAACATATTTTGAATTCTGTACAATGAGAAATTTGATTTGTAGTGAAGACTGTCAGATTAGTCAAACAGTGAAACAGGGGAAACTTTAAGAAAAATCTGGTATTGATTGGACAAACCAAAAATTCTGAAAATTTTATGGATGGAATATATGAGTCTATATTCACAGAAAATTAATGGAAATTGATTTTTAGTTTTGTAGCTCCATTTATAAATAATTTAGTGACTATTGCTCAGGAAAACAGCTTGTAGTGAATATGTGATTTTGTTGTAAACATTGATGAAACTATTTGAGTTGCTTATAAGCTATTGCTGAAATTGATGTACAAGACAAATATATATATGTGTGGTAAAGCCGAATGGCTAGTGTGAAATATGTATGAGATATGTATATGTGGTAAAGCCGAATGGCTAGTATGAAATATATATTCGGCTAGTGTGAAATATGTATGAGATATGTATATGTGGTAAAGTCGAATGGCTAGTGTGAAATATATATGAGATATGTATATGTGGTAAAGCCGAATGGCTAGTGTGAAATATGTATGAGATATGTATATGTGGTAAAGCCGAATGGCTAGTGTGAAATATGTATGAGATATGTATATTTGGTAAAGCCGAATGGCTAATGTGAAATATGTAGGAGATGTGTGTATATTGTGGCCGAATGACCAAATGTGAAAGGTGTGTATTATTAGATATTTGATGAGGCAAATGAATTACAAATATGACAGTCGATGTGAATGTTGTAACATGTGATTAAATGTACATGAAACTTGGAAATATATTCCGGGTAAGACCCGATGACTACGTGTGGAGATTATGTCCGGGTAAGACCCGATGACTACATGTGGAGATTTTGTCCGGGTAAGACCCGATAACTACGTGTGAGGACTATTCGAGCTAAAGGTTTCGCTGAAGATTCGAGTAAAGCATAAGATTATACGACTTCACAGTAACAATTGGTAATAAATATGTTCAATGCGTTAAGTTGGTCAGGTATGTATTTTGAGATTATATTTAAGCTTGATTTGGACTAAATCACAAGGCCATTATGTGATGTACATGTGAGTAAAGCAATAAGACTGTTCTATGATTATTGTGCATTTGGTCAATGTGGAAAGTTAGGTGAAAATATGTAATGTACCTATGTTTATAAGAGATCACTATCAAGTGAGAATTTATCTGCCTATTATATATGGTGAGATGTGCATTTTCGGTAAAAGGATGGTATGCCCGAAGGAAGAGTGAAATAAAAATACAAACAACTATGTTATAATTTGATTGTTATCTGTTGACACTGCTTAAAACTTACAAAGCATTGTAATGCTTACTCCGTTTACTTTGTTTCCTCTGTTTTATAGATCTCATTTGGAAGCTACAGGCTCGGGGATCGTCAGCAACTAGTCACACTATCACTATCCACTGTTTGGTACTGCTATGTTTTGGATTATCTTATGGCATGTATAGAATAGACTAGTAGTGGGAGGATATTTTGGTTAATGTATATAAGCTATGCGAATATGACATCTTATGAATGTTTACTTTTATAAGTTTTTTTTAAATTTTATCCCTGGTTGTGTCTAGCAATTATCCAATTGAATGATCTTTACTTCAAGAAAATGAAAAAAATTTTACTGTTCTGATATGAGTTTCAAGTCCGGTAATGCCCCTTTACCTATTCCAGCGACGGATACGGGATAGGGGTGCTACAGAGATTTTTTACAATATCTACACCTCGATTTAGGATTACTAACACTACCCACACTGGTTATAGATTGAGTGGGAGATCTCGGATTAAAGCATTGAGAGCCTCATTCTTTTCCAACATACCCCATAGGTGAAGGAGAACGGTCTTGATACTTCTTTGATTTCTTTGAAACTTATAATTGTGATTTTCCCATAGGTCTTTTACTAAGAACCCGAGCTTCTCTTTCAACCTATTTCTTCTCTTTACTCAATTCTTCAGCTTTGTAGGCTCTTTCAGCTAGAATTGTAAATTCCTGTAATTTAAGGATTCCTATCAATAATTTGATATCTTCATTCAGCCCCTCTTCAAATTGTTTACACATTTTAGCTTCGGTTTGGACCCATTCTTTCATAACGATGGGGGGCTCTGTTTCTGTTGGAGAATTTGTGTAGCAAAGGATACTGATTTGAGGCAGTCCATACTGTGAGAGGTGCATAGTAGCCCTTTTGCTATGCATCCAGGCGAAAATAATATGTACCACGACCTTCGTAAGTTATACTGGTGGCTAGGTCTTAAACGAGAGGTTACTAAATTTGTAGCTAAGTGTTTGGTATACCAGTAGGTTAAGGCCAAGCATCAGTTTTCTTCGGGATTGTTACAGTCAGTTAAGATTCCACTTTGGATGTGGGAGCAAGTGACTATAGTCTTCGTTAGTGGGTTAGCCCTCACACCCACTAAGAAGGATTTTTTTTGGGTTATCGTAGATCGGTTGACCAAGTCCGCCCATTTCATACCTATTCTCACTAACTACTCTCTGCAGAAACTAGCTAAGCTGTATGTGTCTGAGATAATGAGACTGTATGGGGTACCAGTTTCAATAATATCTGATAGGGATCCTAACTTCACATCTCGGTTCTGGAAAAAGTTACATGAAGCTTTGGGTACAAGGTTGAACTTCAGTACTGTGTTTCATCCTCAAACAGATGGACAGTCTAAGAGGGTGATTCAGATACTGGAGGACATGTGGAGGAGTTGTTTTATTGACTTTTGAGGTAGTTGGGACGACTATCTTCTGCTAGCAGAGTTCGCCTATAATCACAGCTTCTATTCGAGTATATAGATGACACCTTACGAGGCTCTGTATGGTCATAAGTGTTGTACTCCTTTGTGTTAGACTGAACTGGGTGAGCGACGAGTGTTTGGTTCTGAGTTGAATTTTGAGATTGAGGATAAGGTTTGGCTGATTAGGGACCGTCTGAAGGTATCTTCTGACAGGCAGAAATCTTATGCTGATCTGAAGAGGCGAGAGATTGCTACTATGTTGAGATGGGCTAAAGCCCAAACTGATATTGTCACTGATACTGAAATGGGCTTAGGCCCAGGCTGTGATTACATTCTGTCTGTTTGCTTTATATGGGATTGCACACTAAGTTTTCGTAAGCTCACCCATCTCTTTTATCTGCACAGGTAACCCTCAAACATTGGCGGATCGGTGCGGCGGAGGACTCAACGGTGGCCACACGACTCATTTCATTCTATATTAGTAATTATTTATAATTTTCATTTTATTTTGGGGTATTTACTGTAATAATGGCCACTTTGGATTTTCACGGATTATTTTGGATATTTATTGCTTGATTTATAACTGCTAGTAGTAGGGATAATTGCGTTTTCAAGAAGTATCAAACGTTTTAACAAAATTCACTCAAATACGCAACTGTTTTAAAAAGCTTCCGCAATAAGTGACATTTTAAAAATTAATAACGTTTTGAAAGAGTATAACTTTGTGATAATGAATAACGTTTTGAAAATGAATGACACGTTCTAGAATTAACATAAAATATTGGAAAGAGGTTATATAGAAAAGAGGTTTTTGACGACAACTCACGTTTTTGAAAAATACTACCATGTGACATCGCCATATTCGGCCATAATGTCTAGGACGGGTTTGGGGTGCTACACCCGGGACTCCGTTCCGATAAATCAGATTCATAAATATTTTTAATAAATAATTACGAATTTGGCTGTATAGTTAATTAGGTTTTAGTTAAGTGAATTTGCTTAAATTAAAAATAATTAGGTAAAAGGATTAAATTGCAATAGAGGTCAAAGTTGAATTATAGATTAAAGGAAAGTCAAAGGGGCTAAATAGGCAAATATGCAATTAATATGAATTGAGGCGGTTTAACCATTAAAAAAATCTGAGATTTTTAAGTATAAATTATATATGTTTTATTATATTTACTTAATAAATAAGTAAATAATATATTAATTATATATATTATATTATTATAATATATATAACATTAAAGTAAAACAAAAGAGAGAATAAGAACAGAGGAGCAAAATGAAACAGGGAGAAGAAAAAGAAAAGTGAATTTAGGTTTTCTTTTTAAAAGTTCCAAGCTTAATTGGTGAGTTAATTTAAGTCTTTTTCTCATAATTTTTGAGTTTTTATGATCCTAGAACAAAATACTACTTAGTATATGTTAAAATTTTAAAAGTTAGTAAATTTTTGGACATAGTTTATGTTGAATTAATTGATGAATTAGGGGTTGAATTAAGAGAATTTCAAGTTAGAATTGGGTAAAGGATTAGATTGAATGAATTTCATTTTTTTTTCGAGCCTAGGGATGAAATTGGAATTAATGAAAAGTTTGAGGTTAAAATGGTAATTTTGCCTAAAATGTACATTGAACTCAATAGAATATAAATTGAATGAAATTGATGATTAATTTCATTTATGTCGATCCAGATGACTTAAATACGAGAGTAGATTGAGGCAAGGAAAAAGTTTTAGATTAGTAGACTTTATTAACAAACGAATATCGAGATAAGTTTGTGTAACTTAAATTGAATTCTTTAATCTTGAATTATATGTTTATACGACATGAATGTGATTTGAATGGTTAATATATGGTAAGTGATGAAATGTTTGAATATATTTGATAAAAAGGAAAAATAATCTCGATTGAATAAAAGGAATTCGATGGATCACTGAAAAAGGATGTTACATGGGAAAATAAAAGGATTTAACCTGGCCGAGTAATCAAAATTGAGCTTAATAGAGTATTTGTCACTAAAAGGATTTTGCCTGGACTAGTAATCTTGACAAATACTCTTTGAGTATATGTTATAGGGAATTTAGCTTGGACTGGTAATTCCACTGTGTGAAATGAGGCTCGGGAGTGTGCTCCCTGGAAAGGATAAATATGAATTGACAGACTTGAACTTGTACGCTATAAATGAACTTCTAGAAATCCATCGAAATTTCGAGAAATTCAATGGAAAAAATATAGAAAATGGAAAGTACGTGAAATCATGAAATTGATGAACTCATCACTCATCTATGTATTGAAATTATATGATGTTATTTGACTGATCCATGGGTTGAGTTTGTATGTGTTAGGCAAGTATTCTATTGTTATGGACATGTGCATGTTTGATTTAATTTTCATGGAAATATATGGTAAGTTTAATTCTTGTTACATGAACTTACTAAGTACTAAGTGTTTACCCCGTTTTACTTTTCCCTATTTTATAATGTTCAGAAGCTCGGGAGGTTGAAGATAGGTCAGAGCCACATCACACTATCAACCACCACATTTTGTTATATAAAAATGTTTCATTTTGAGTTAATGGCATGTATAGACTAAAAAAAATATACTAATGTTAATGTTGAAGTGTTTGGTTGTAAACCTAGCTATTGGCATGGCTAGTGTGAACTTGGTTTTGAAATGTTGATAAGTCGAACTATGATTATGCATAAACACATACTGTTGAGTTTTTAAAATGGTTCGAAACAATATTGAAATTGCTTGGTTGGTAGTGGAACAGTTTAGTGCAAGTACTGGATGAAAACAGGTGAGAAATGAGGCTTGGATATAGCCTTGTTTTTGTCCACACAGGTAGACACAGGCGTATGTCTAGGTCGTGTGTGACACACGGTCTGGTACATAGGCGTAAGACCTTTAATAATGAGAAAAATTTTGGGATTTGCAAAAAATCCCCTATCATCCTGATTTAGTCCCGAATCGTTTCTAATATATATTTTGGGGCTTGTGGACCCATCTAAGGGATGTTATGATGAATTTCAAGATTTGAATCGTATTTGACTCAATTTACTGGTAAATGTTCCGTAAACTTTGGTAATGTCTCGTAACCTTGTTCTGGTGATGGATACTGGTTGGGATGTTATATTTTTTGGTATCAGAGCTACGGTTTAGCCGGTTCTCAGACTGACATAGGAAATACGACATTAGCTATACATGCCATTAAATTATTTTTGATAGTGTGATAAATTCTGACAATTTTAAAAGTATTTTTCTTATAGTAATGTCATCCGATCGAGCTTAATCAGAGGAAGTTAGAAGTCATGCTCCAGCTTTAGTACAAAGAGAGAAAACTAGCAGTAGAAGGCCCGAGACAGAGGGCTGAGGGGAGGAGGGAAAAATAGCGTTCTTTCAAATAATGAATGAATGGTTTAATCAATACCTAAAAACTAACCCTGCGGTGCAACAAGCTCCCCTTCCTGCTTATTCGTCGGTTCTCGAGATGCCACAGGGTATAGGTATTGAATCTGTTAGAACAGGTAAAGCTCCAGTAGACAAAATCCGTAAATATGGAGCAAAGGAATTCAGAGCATCAGTTGAAGATGATCCTGAACGAGCAGAGTTCTGGCTAGAAAATACTATCTGTGTTTTAGATGAATTATCTTGTACACCGGCTGAATGTTTGAAATATGTCGTGTCATTGCTAAAAGATACAGATTATCACTAGTGGAACACTAAAATTTTTTCGGTACCGAAAGAAAAGGTTACTTGGGAATTCTTCCAAAAAGAGTTCAGAAAGAAATACATCAGTTAGAGATTCCTTGATCAAAAAAGGAAAGAATTTTATCAGTTCATTAAATACTTACCTTAAAATACTTATCACACATTCATATTAAATTAAACACATATTAATTATAAAGCTTGAGTTATAGTGATACAAACCAGAATTCTCTTCGAATTTAATCCTCGACGATCTTTCCTTTTTCTTTTTGGGCCGATGCTTCAAGCTCGATATTAGCTACGACCAATTAAAATAATTTCACAGTTATTAGCATAACACAATTTAAATGCTGAAATTTTTATCTAACTTTTACTTTAATTCCAATTTAATCCCAACTAAACCTATATATTTTCTTTCTCAATTCATACCTTTTTGCTACTCAATTTCTTGCCAAACTCACATCTAACTATTTAATTTTTATCATATTTCCATAATTTCGAATTTATTTCAATTTAATCCCTAAAACTCAAAACTTATAACTTAGTTTACAATCCAATCCTTTATTCAATTCCAATCAAAATTTCTATCAAATAAACCCCCAATTCCATCATTTGTTCAACATAAACCCTAGTAAAAAATCTATTAACTTTCAAAATTTCAACTTAAATTCAACAAAACTTTATTCTAAAGCTTCTAAAACATCAAAATTAAAAGAAAAGGACGAGGCATATGTCCTTACCGGTGCTCTAACTGTATAGTCTTTGTTGCTCCTCGGCTACCACTGACATTTCTAGAAGGTCGAGGCGATCTACCCCTCGAAACTAGATTACTCGGCTTTGTAATCTTATCAATGTCTTTTTCTACCTTCTTTGGATAATCTATAAGAAAATGATCAAGTGAACCACATCTCGCATAATTAAGTGGAGTTGCATGCAACCTTAGAAATAAGGCAACATAAATCTACCGGATTAGAGTCAAATCTAATAAGGAAATCAATAGATCGAGTTAATGCGACGATAGGGGTTTTAATTAGAAAGAGATTTCAATTAATCAACCTAGAGTCAGTTATTTTTACTCTCGAATGAATACATCATTTAATTCAGATTTAAAATAATAAGTGAAGTCTAGGTGGATTCTTTCCTGGATATTATCTTTCTCATAAGTTTTCTTTGATTATTTTCCCAACTCGCTCTTTGTCATTTAGTAATTAGTTTAGTTAAAATTAGAATTTAAAACAAAACTTTTAATTTATAGCCTAGATAATAAAAAGATAGTAATTACTAATACTTTTAGTCCTTGTAGATACGATATTCCTGACTCACAGTAGCTATACTACCATTCGATAGGTGCCCTTGCCTTTGTCATATTTAGTTAGTTCGTGATGTCATCAAGTTTTTGGTGCCATTGCCGGGGACTAAGATATTAGGAACGCTTAATTTTTATTAAGTTAGCCATTTTTATTTTTCATTGCATTTTATTTTTGTTTTATTTATTTTAATTTACTAACTTTTTCTTTTATTTGCTTCTGGTAGGTTCCTTTAGTTTATGACTAGAAGAAACCCGTTAGGACCTCTTGTGTTCGGTAGTGAGATCGAAAGTATAGCTCGTAAAAATCATAAAGAAGCGAGGCAAAATCGACAGAGTACTCTAGAAGAGCAAGAGGACGTTATTACTGAAGAGATGGCAAAAAATCAAAATAATCAGTTACCTCCTGTGGTTGCTATAAATCCTGTAAATCAGAATCCTGCTCCTCGTACTATGTACGATTATGCTAAGCCCAATTTAACTGGGGCCAAGTCGAGTATTGTTAGACATGCTGTTGCTGTAAATAAGTTTTAGCTGAAACGTAACACTATTCAAATGATTCAACAGTTTGTTCAGTTTGATGGTTTGCAGGATGAAGACTCAAATACTCATTTGGCCAATTTCTTAGAGTTCTGTAACACTTTCAAGATAAATGGCATTTCTGATGACTCCATTCACCTTCAATTGTTTCCTTTTTCATTGAGGAATAAGGCTAAATAGTGGTTGAACTCTTTACCACGAGGTTCTATCACTACTTGGGACCAAATGACCGAAAATTTTTTACTGAAATATTTTCTACCGGCCAAGATAGCCAAGCTGAGTAATGATATCTCTTTCTTGTTACAAATGGATTTGAAGACCATCTATGATGCATAGGAGAGATATAAGGACTTATTGAGAAGGTGCCCTCACCATGGGTTACCTTTATGGCTACAGGTTCAAACTTTTTACAATGGTTTGAACCCCTCAACTAGGCAATTGATAGATGTATCCGCCGGGTGGGACTCTGAATAATAAAACACCTAAAGAGGCTTATGAGTTTATAGAGGAGATGTCACTGAATAATTATCAGTGGCAAGTCATGAGAACTAAGCCAACAAAAGCAGTCGGTGTTTTTAACGTAGACGCGGTCACCATGTTAGCAAACCAGGTAGAGCTTTTAAGTAAGAAAATTGATGGTTTGTATGGTTCTACGCAGGCACATCCGGTGATACAGTGTGATACAAGTGGAGGAGGGATGAATAATCCAGAATGCCTAGTCAACGATCATAGCACAACGAACGAACAAGTCAACTATATGGGTAACAGTTCTAGAACTCAGAATAATCCCTATAGTAATACTTACAATATAGGCTAGAGTAACCATCCCAACTTCTCTTAGGGTGGTTAAGGAAATTAGAGATCACAACCCCTTGGTTTTCAACAACAACCCTACCAGCTAGAGAAAAAGCTGAACCTTCAAGAGATGTTGACGAAGTTTATTTTGGTGCCAGAAACTAGCTTCCAAAACACCGAAACATCACTTAAAAATAAGCAAGCGTCGATTCAAGGGCTCGAGAATCAAATAGGTCAGCTAACTAAGATGATTTTAGAATGACCACAAGGTAGCTAGCCAAGTAATACCGAAACTAACCGAAGAGAACAACTTCATGCAATTACTGTAAGAGATGAGGAATGGTTAGTTGAACCAGAACCAGAACCGAGGTAAGAACTTGTGGTAAGTAAAGGTAAGGTTGAGGTGAGCCATAGAAAACAGAAACCAATAAGTAATAAGTATAAACCTCGAGTTCCGTATCCGAATGTGACAAAGAACGACCTAACAAATGAACAATTCGGTAAATTTCTTAAACTTCTAAAAAATTTGCATATTAACTTACCATTTATTGAAGCTCTTTCGTAGATGCCCAACTTAGTTAAATTTTTAAAGGAGCTTTTAGCAAACAAACGGAAGTTTGATGATGCATTTCATGTGGAGCTAAATGTAGTCTGCTTAACCATTCTACAGAATAAACTACCCAGCAAATTAAAAGATCCAGGGAGTTTTACTATTCCTTGTTTAATTGGTAGTTTAAGTGTTAATAATGCTTTGGCAGATTTAAGGGCTAGTATTAATGTCATGCCCTACAAAATGTTTAAGCAACTAGGTCTTGGGAAACCCAAACAAACTAGGATGAACATCCAATTGGTAGATAGAACCATTAGATTTCCTAGGGGTATTGTTGAAGACTTTCTCGTCAAAATTGATAAATTTATTTTCCCAGTTGATTTTTCGTTCTAGAAATGGATGAGGATAGCGATGTACCGTTGTAACACACCAAACTCGGCCTAGAAGTTAGGTCCGAATCTCGCGTGTCATATTGAAGTGTTTTTCGAAAAACCATGTTCTCATTGAAAACCCTTTTTACTATTTAAAACCTCTGGCCATTTTAAAACTTGTGAAACGCTAATTCCCTTAAAACCTTACTTGCTGTGGAAGCTTAATTTTAAACAGTTGCGAAAATGTGATATTTTGAAAACCAATTGTTGTTTTGGAAAACTGCGTCCTACTTCTAACAGATATTAAGCATACTAAATAAATTTCCCAAATAAAAAGTTAAGAAAATAAAGAGGCCTTAATACAACCCAAATCAAAAACCAAAGTGCTTAACTAAATAAACGAAATAGAAAAACATGTGCAGTTGTGTAGTTGTCTCCGTGTCCCTCTGCGAAACTGATCCACCTAACGCTGGGGATTACCTGCACGGTTAATAAACGGGGTGAGTTTATGAAAACTCAGTGTATAATCCCTTTACTAGAGTAACTTTCAGTAAGACAAACAGAAATAGAATCAAACTGGGCTTGTGCCCTTTTTATAGAATCATGTGGGCCTAAGCCCAAATCAGCATCAGTACAATTGCAGTGGTCCTAAGCCCGTTACAGAATCACTTGGGTCTCAGCCCTTGTCAGAATCAAACCATATGCATAATGAAAAAATGTATGCTAACCCATCCCATCCAACCCTGCACTTGCCTCCATCTAACCCTACACTACCTGCGAGGAATAAATCACTCGCACCATCCCTACACTTACAATGTTAGCACCAGTTGCGGCACTAAGTCAACAGAACAACTCATAGCTGTAAACAGGAAAACACATAGCCGTAAACATCACATCAACGCTGCCAAATAACAGGACTACTGGAAGCCGTAAGCAGAATGGCACAATGGCACAAAGCCATCGATAACAGCATTATGTTAGGCACATAGCCATCAACTAGAGTAACATAACTGGCACATAGCCCTAGGTAAATGTGATTGACACAGAGTCGTCAATAATCATATATTGGCACATAAAATTAGGCAAATACGTTTGGCACACAGCCATAATCAGGTTGGCACAGAGCCATATGTAGGTTGGCGCAAAGCCATAATCAGAATAATTGGCTTTAAGCCATCAGTAGCTGTATCATGTGATGCACATAGCCATCAGCGATGGTAATATAGTCGGCACACAACCTCAGGCAAATATGATCGACACAGAGTCGTCAATAATCATATATTGGGCTTAAAAGCCACCGGTGGATCCACGGTCATCAAGCAACCATGCGATCCTCTAATTTCTTCCTCCATTTCATAATCCCCACCCATGTGCAACATAATATTATATGAATGAAACAAATATACCCACGGCATACAAAATCATACAAATCACAGTCACAACAGTCCAATCACAGTCATACATTTTCATTCAAAACATAGTCAAATCAATTAAATTGTATTATCAGTGAGTCATATACCCTAGAGGGGCAGAACGGTCTTTTTACCTATTAGGGGTATTTTAGTCATTTCACCCTACAAGGGTGTTTTGGTAAATCTACAAACCAAGGGTATTTTGGTAATTTTGCAAACCAATGGTATTTCTGTAATTTTTAGAAGTCAAGGGTATTCTTGTAATTTTATAAATTAGGGGTATTTCTGTAATTTTCTAAATCAAGGGTATTTCAGCAATTTTACAAGACGAGAGTATTTCGATAATTTTATAGGCCGAGGGTATTTCGATAATTTCACAAATCAAAGGTATTTTGGTAATTTTACAAACTAGAGGTATTTTGGTAATTTTACAAACCAATGGTATTTTGGTAATTTTGCTAATTGAGGACATTTTGGTAATTTTGTAAACCAAGGGTATTCAGTAATTTTGTAAACCAAGGGTATTTTAGTAATTCTACCTTACAGAGGTATTTCAGTAATACTAGCCTACAGATATGAGATTCACATAGTCCAATCCAATATTTACTACACAATCATACAATTTATCCATTGGGCCCACAGGCCCATTGGGCCCACATGACCCATTGGGCCCACACGACCCATCCCAACCCAAAGCAACCTAAGCCCACAAGAGCACTCATGATGGCCTCAATCATCATGTCAAAGCTCCCACACGTGCGCTCGCACACTCGTGTGGCTGCCATCGTCGTGTGACCGGTATTTCGGCATTCTGGCATTTGATGTTCTACAGCTAGAGTAGTGCGAAATACACACCTGTTTATGAGAACGCGCCGGAAGTCCACGATCACCAACTTTGACACATCCTGCATTCAGTCTTAATCACTTTCCCCCTCCAATTCATCTAGTTCGCCTATTTAAAGCCAAGTTCTTGCCAATTCCCATGTTAGCTTCCCGATGTGGGATTACTTTCAACCATTAGGAAAATTCCTTATTTTTTTTATGTCCACTTCAACCACAAAGTTCCAATCCAACTCCACCTCCTACATAGCCCAAATAGCAAGATAAATACCCCATTGCGCATCCTAAAACTTGAACCTTAGACCTCATAGTTATACAAAACGCCACCTTGCCACTCCACCACAGGCTCTTTCTATGTCATATTTTATCCTCAATTAATTATAAGGCATATGTGCTAACATCCAGATTCCTTTAAAAGAAAAACCCAAAATAAATTGCAAGAGCCAAGACTTGAACCCAGGCTCCCTTGTAACCTTAATGACGCCACAACCACTAGACCACATGCGTCCTTGTGTCATTTATTTACCACAATAATTTAAAAGGCCTTTATCCAAGCACTCAAGGTTTTACTCACTTAAAACCAAAATATTTGCTAAAGCCCAGATCTGAACCCAAGATTTATCCAACACTTCTCATGGCCATTAACCATCAAAGTAGACATTTAATTATGTCATTTCCTTGCACAATTAAATACTTATATACAACCTCCTTACGGACCCATACTCAAGGCCCAATACTTCTAGGCCCAAATTTAGGGCGTTACAACCGTTGATTTTAGGACGACCCTTTTTAGAAACTGCTAGAACTATCATAGATGTTGGTATAGGTAAGTTAATACTTCGTGTAGGTGATCACACGATCAAACTCCACGCTAGTGACTTTGCTAAGATATCTAGTGATCAGAATGATTATACGAGTTCTATTAATATGAATAATATCATGGCTAAAATTTCTTTGCAGGAGACTCCTAGGAAGAACGTGATGGAGCCACATCCTAGTCCATATGACAAAAATAGAATGAGTCATGAAGAATGAAGACTACAGATCGATGAACTAGATGAATGGCGGACGCATGTCAAAGAGATACCTAGAATACATGATGAACCAAAGCGACACCATGCTAAGCACAATGATGGAATGAACCACTTCAAAGTTGGGGACCAGGTATAGTTCAATGAACTTGACCCTCGATTAACCACTTCAGAGCTTAATGCAAACGGAGCGACTCTTTTTACGGTACTCAATATATTTCCATACGGTATAGTCGAGGTAACTCATTCTCATTTCGATACTTTTAAGGTAAATATTACTCGACTTAAACCTTATTTGAATGAAAGAATTGGCAGCGAGAAAGAGGAGTCTCGACTTCGTGAACCGCTGTGATTGTGCGAATACAAGGTAAGCCGAGCTTAGACTTTAAATAAACGCTTCTCGGGAGGCAACCCGAGTACTAACATTGCTAATTTTATCATTTTTTACTTCATATTACTTCTTTAAAAACTTAACTAAACAGTAAAATGTAGGTTTTTGACCCACACGGCCTAGACACACGAGCGTGTCCTAGGCCGTGTGACTTATCATGGGGGCGATAATGAGTTACACGATCGTGCGGTATGACCGTGTGACCCACACGGCCTGGACACATAGGCGTGTCCTTGGCCGTATGGATCTTTGGACTTAGTTTTTTATTTTTTAAAGGAAATTGACAGAGAGTTATATGGCCAAGCGACACGGCCGTGTAACCCACACGGCCACGACACACGGGCTGGCCACGACACACGGGCTTGCCCCTGGCCGTGTGAGCCCTGAAGCTTAAAATCTCAAAAATTCGACAGAGACACGGGCTAAAAAAGTCCACATGGGCGTGGGACAAGACCGTGTGAACCACACGGCTTGGAAACACGGGCGTGTCCTTGGTCGTGTGAAAACTGGAGCTTAATTTTTCAAATTTAAAACAAGTTAGAGAGTTACACAGGGAAGCCACACGGCTGTGTGTTCAGACACACGAGCGTGTGGTAGGCTACACAGGCGTGGGAGAAACAAAGAGATCGCACATGGCCATGTGACATGGCCATGTGTGCCACATGGCCTTGGCACACGGGCGTGTCCTAGGCCGTTTGAAGATTGGGCTTATTTCATTAATTGTACAAGGGCTAGGAGTCAAGCAACACGAACATGTGACACGGTCGTGTGGCCCAGCACGAGGCTCACACGACTGTGTCCCTTTTTAGCGCTCAAACCCTAAATTATTTTCATCTTTTGTCTTCTTCTTCACCAAACACCTTCCCCCTAGCGTCGTTGCCCTAAATCCCCACTAATACTCCAACCGCCGTCGCCCCTTCTCACCTTGCCCTCTCCTTTTCCTTCGTCTACCACCCTAAGACCCACCTGACCGGCCCTCTTCCCTAGCCTCACCCAAACTTTCCCCCCTCTCTTCATGCCTACACTAGTCCCAACCCTCCAACCTTTCACCGACGCACCATTCCCACACTAACAGCCCCTACAACCACCACAAAACCAGCCACACACCCCCTTCTCACTGCTGTCTGCACCTCCAACCACTGCCCGTGATTTCCTCTTTTACTCTCATCTTTATTTTATTTAAGTTTTATTTATTTCTTTATTTCGTTATTTATTATTTTGTTTATTATTTGTTATTTCATTTTAAGTTTTTTTTCTTGTTATTTTAGAGGATGTTTTTTTCTATTTGGTACAACTAGATTGGTTAGCTATTATTCTTAGGCTTATTTATTTTCACATAGCTTATTATTTTATATTCGGTTCTTGCTGCATTTTACATTTCTTGCTAATTTGCTTCATTATGTGCATTATTCCTCATTACTAGATTTTTGTTTGGATTCTGTTTCTAAGTATTATTATATTACAGGTCAATGTTTTTAGTAGTTCAATTATTTTTTTTAATTTAGATTTTGATTTCTTATTGGCCTATATCTGTCTTGCTGGTTTGTCCCTATTAAGTAATTTGACTATTTTCTTGTAGGCTCATTATGACAAACACTCGAGGCAAGTCTAAAGTCGCCATCCTTGCTTCGAAAAAGTGGAAGGGCCTTGGTGGGACCTCCTCCCCTAACGCATCTGCCGAAGTCTACACCCTTATCTTCGATTTGCAGCGGGCACGTAGGAGGACCTATTTCAATTACTTCTACACCGACCACTCGGTTTAGGCCGCTGTTTCGATTGGGTCGCGTTGGAGTAGGTCTGCCTAGCTGACGATGTTCATGCCTTTATTACTACAACTCCATAGGACAGATTCTTTGCCCTTGTTGAGCCTACCTACATGGAGCTTACATTAGAATTCTGTGCAACGTTCTTTGTTCAGCAGGTTATTCACGATGAGCCAGGTACCATCACCTTTCGACTTGGTGGTTTGATGCACCAGATGAGCGTCCCTAAGTTCGATGCGGCTATGGGGATCTACAATGAAGAATTTATGAGCGCTGAGAAATTGTTTAGACTCCATCGACATATCTACTATTCACCATCACCATGTTGGACCGAGCTTACAAGGAGTCAAATACTTTATCACGTAAGTCGCTCGAAGGCGATGTCTCTCCCTCCAGCCCTACGATACCTTCACGCCCTTCTAGCTCATACTTTGATAGGACGGAGAGAGAGTACAGGAGTTGTTAATACTTATGATACCTATTTTCTGTGGAGCATGGCTACCGGGCATGTCTCTGATTTGGCGTACTTCATTGCTCTCGCCTTTCGCCATCAAACAGAATGCCACAAGAAGGGTCCCATCTGTCTTGACCCTTACGTGACTCACCTCGCTCAATAGTTTGGTTTACTCGACACATTGGAGCAATCCTCGACACTTACCTTCATCAGCCAACTGTCTTCTTAGGGCATCTCGAGCATGATCCATATGAGGATGATCGAGCGACGATGTGGAGTGGACTCCCCTTAGTACAGACTATTCCAGTCTGACGTTCAGCATGACCCAGAGGACTTCACTAACGATGTTCCTCCTTACCACGAGGATCCACCTCCACCACCACCTTCGAGTCACTGCCCTACTCATTCTGCTGCAACCTTCGCGGACCTCTCCGAGCAATTTACTTGCTTTGAGCAACAATGTTTTCAGAGGTTTGATAACATTGATGCAACTCTATAGCAGATATGCCAACATCTCCACATCTCCTCTCCAGCGCCACCGGCTCGTGACATTGATCAGTCTGATGATGAGGACCATTAAGTCCATTTGTCTTTATGTTTATATTTATTTTTTCTTTATATTTTGAACTATAATTTTTTCTAATAATTGTTCCTAATCGAGTTTTAATCCTTTAATCATCTTCAATATTTGTGTTTATTTACTTATCAGTTGCTCAGAATCATGCACTCCTTCTACATTTATCTACAATTTCGCTTTTCACTATTTGGGGATTTTCATCCATTATTCAAGGCAATTTTAGTTTTCTCCCTCTCTTATAATATTCTATTTATATTATGACTACATTTGTTTGTACATTGAGGACAATGTACACCTTAAATTTGGGGAGGTTATTTATATGATTATTTGAAAATCCCTAAATTATGCCTTATACTTAAGTAATTTTCTCATATTTCTGTTAGAATGAATTTTTCCTCGATTTATGATTCTTTTTTATATGTTTTAGATTAAATTCACAAGTATTTGTGCATTGATGGTTTAAACTTTAAAACACTAGAGAATCAAGCATGATAAGTCTATTTTCAGAATTAAAATTTTTAAGTTGTTTTCCTAAATTGAGGTATTACCTTGAAGTTTGAAATTTGCAAGATTGACATCAAGAACCATAATTTTTGTGAGATTTTGAGACTTTAGAGCATACACTTTTTTTGCTTAGTGTGACAATATTGATTTGTTATTCTAGAACTTGCTTCGATTATATATGTCGAGACTACACCTTTAACTTGATATCCTGAGATGATAAAGGCACTAGGTTTTAACCCACTTACACCATGAAAAGCCTACCTTCATAATTAACCCTTAGTGAACCCCTTTGAGTCTAACAAACTGTTTCTTGATTTACCCATTAATATTAACCCATAATTCATTTTTTATTCATTAAGAATTTTTCCTATTTTATTAACTCACTTTTTGTCGAGATTTGATTTGTTTAGTTGCCTAACTATGTTCTTTTATTTTAGCTGTTTAAATTTATCTTATTATTCAAAAAAAGAAGTAAAAAAAATTACATATATGTTGATTATTATTAGTTCTTTGTGTTGAGCTTAAGTAGTTAATTTCATATTCTGAGAAGAAGCTCGTATTTTTCTTAAATAATTTCAATTGATGTAATTATTAATTATTAATCTATTTTTCTAAGTTAGGTAATTTATTAATTCAATCTCGATTCTAACCTTCTTTTTTAGCCTTTATCCACATCTTTAACTAAGCCCCATTACAACCCTTTAAAGACCTTTTGATTTGTGTATCATCTCCTTTATAATGGTGGAGATTTGATTTTCATGCAAGCTTATGGCAATACTTTTTCATGTTTGATTTTGATTGATTAATTTTTGAACCTTAAACACTTTGAGTGATTTGAATGAATCTTTAGTGAGGATGTCAATTATTGTTAATTTTTGAATTAAAGTTAATTATTTAGATAAAAGAAAATACCTATGTTTTCATGCTTAAAAATGTTAGACTTGGATTGCTTGTGCATTTAGTGCTATTTTAGTTGAATTATCAATGTGTGATTATTTGTGAATTATGATAAAACATTATTGATGAGAATTATGAATTGAGAAAGTTAATTTTAATTGTGAGTTGAGAATTTTACTTGAGGACAAGCAATAGCTTAAGTCTGGGGATATTTGATAAACCATAAAAGTAACACATTTTAATCCCATGTTTAGCATGTTTTGGATGATTTATTATTTAATTTAGTAAATTTGATTCTCCTAATCCTTTAATTTTATGTATTATACTTAGGAGAGCATAGAGGAACAAAATAAGCAAAAAACGGGCCAAAAATGGACAAAATGGGCTAATTTAAAGATCCACATGACCAAGACCATTTTCACACGAGCTGAGCACACGCCCATGTGAGCCTCACGGCCTGGCCACATGCCCATGTGGCAGCCTGTGGCGATATCGCTCCTTGTTTCCCAAACACGCGGAAAAAGTCAATTTTGAGGGTTTCTAAGCATTTTAAACTCTAAAAAAGCACACACTAGAAGAGGACCTAAAAGGGGACACGCAGACTAAAACGCAGAGAAGACTTGAAGAATGCCAACGGATTCAACTCAGAAGCAGGATCTCCTTCAAGACTAAAGATCTCCATTCAATTTCTCTCTAAGTTTTTGGGTTTCTTTATGTTTTGTTGTTTTCCTATTTTTGAGATGTTTTCCTCACACAGTATGAACTAAATTCCCTAGATACTGAGGGAGGATGAAACCTAAGACGGATCTTATTATTTGATTTGTTCTGAATTACATGATAAATATTTGTTCTTGATCTTAATTATGTGTTCTTATTTCATGTTTTTAATGTTTTCAAGATATTAATTCATGATTGATGTGCTAATTTAGTGGAGCAAAAGTCCTTGTTTAAGAGTAGATCTCAGATAATTGAGTGGAGTTGCATGCAACCCTAGAAATAAGGTGACATAAATCTACGGATTAGAGTCAAATCTAATAGGGAAATCCATATATCAAGTTAATGGGACGATAAGGGTTTTAATTAGAAAGAGATTTCAATTAATGAACCTAGAGTTAGTTATTTTTACTCTCGAAAGAGATATTAATATAATTTTGAGATTTCTACAGATCAAGTCGAATGAATACATCGTTGAATTCACAATCAGAATAATAAGTGAAGTCTAGATACATTCTTTACTAGGTATTGTTTCTCTCATAAGTTTTCTTTGGTTATTTTCCTAATTCACTCTCTGTCATTTGGTAATTAGTTTAGTTAAAATTAGAATTTAAAACAACACCTTTAATTTATAGGGTAGATAATAAAAAGACAGTAATTATTAGTACTTTTAGTCTCGTGGATACGATATTCCCGACTCACCGTAGCTATTCTACCATTCGATAGGTGCGCTTACCTTTGTCGTATTTTATATAGTTGGTGTCGTCATCAACATGATACCACTATGAGCCTCGTGCAAAATCTTCTGTATAAGCTCTAAATTCTTCGGTACACACACCTTGCCTCTGAATAATAAACAACCATCTGTACCAATTTGAAACTCTAAGTCAAAAACTGATTCACACTATACCCGTTTAGCCTATAACTCTTTATCATTTTTCTAAGCATAATAAATTTGCTGTATAAATGTCGGTTTAGTTCTCAATTCAGCTATGACTGAACCATCATTAGATAGCGACAATCGGGTATCCATAGCTCACAAAGTAAACAGATATTTTCAGCTCAAAGCATCAACAACTACATTAGCCTTACCTGGATGATAGTCAATAACCAGATCATAGTCTTTTATCAATTCAAGCCACCTGGGCTATCTCAAATTTAAATCTTTCTGTGTCGTCAAATATTTTAAACTTTTGTGATCAGTATAAATATGACATTTTTCACCATACAAGTAATGCCGCCATATTTTCAGTGCAAACACAATAGCAACTAACTCAAGATCATGTATCGAGTAACTTCTTTTGCGTGGTTTAAGTCATCTTGAAGCATAGGCTATTACTTTACCTTCTTGTATCAACATACAACCTAAACCATTTAATGAAGCATCACTGTAAATAATAAATTCCTTACCCGGTTCAGGCTGTACTAACACAGGTGCTTTCGTCAATAAGTATTTCATTTAGTCAAAGCTCTACTGATATTCATCAGTCCACTCGAACTTAACATCTTTCTGTAGTAGACGAGTCATCGAAGAAGCTATCATCGAGAACCCTTCTACAAATCTCTAATAATATCCACCTAATCCTAGAAAACTTCTAACTTCGTATACATTCTTTAGTGTATTCCAATTTACAATATCTAAAATTTTACTCGGGTCTACACTGATGCCTTCAGCAGATACAATATGTCCGAGAAAACCAACTTCTCGAAGCCAAAATTCACATTTACTGAATTTAGCATACAACTGCTTTTCTCATAGAATTTGCAACACAATTCTCAAATGATCTACATGCTTCTTTTCATCACGTGAATAGACTAGAATATCATCAATAAATACTACCACAAACCTGTCTAAATATGTTCTGAATATTCCGTTCATCAGGTCTATAAACACTGGAGGTGCATTAGTCAGCCCAAATGGCATCTTTAGAAACACATAATGCCCGTATCTAGTTCTAAAAGCTGTCTTTTTTAAATCTGACTCTTTTACCTATAACTGATAATAACCCGATCAAAGATCAATCTTTGAAAATACAGTGACACCTTTCAGCTAATCAAACAAATCATCTATCCGAGGCAATGGGTACTTATTCTTTACTGTGACTTTATTAAGCTGTCGAATAAAACTAGAGCACCCCAAGGTTAATGGCTAGGCCGAACAACACCCCTGCCAACAAGTTCTTGCAATAGTGTTTTCAACTCCTTTAATTCTGTAGGAGTCATCATGTATGGAACTATAGAGATTAGATTAATCTCCGGAATCAGATCTATAGAAAATTCCACTTCCTTTTCTGGTGGCAACACTGGTAATTCCTCTAGAAACACATCAAGAAACTCAGATACAACCGGTACTGACTGAATCTTTGATTCAGATACCTTGGTGTCCAACACATATGTAAGAAAAACATTACATCCCTTTGTAACATACCTCTGTGCTGACATAGCTGAAATCACATTAGACAATCCCTCTATTTTATCAGATTCAACACGAAGCAATTCACCATTCTGACATTTTAGTATGATATATTTATGTTTGTAATTTACCACTGCATCAAGCTGGGTTAACCAATCCATACTCAAAATTACATCAAACTCATCAAAAGGAAATAACATCAAGTCAGTCAGGAAACAATAACCTTTTATCTTCAGTGGACAATTTTTACAAATTTTATCCACTATAACATACTAGCCTAGGGGATTTGAAACTTTCACCACAAATGCAGTGGATTTAACAGATAAATTTTTAACAAATACCAACTTTTTACATATATATAAATGTGTAGAACCAGGATAAATCAAAGCAATAATAACAGTGTCAAGTAAAGAAAATGTACCACTAATAATGTTCGGTGCGGAAGTATCCTCTCTAACACGAATGGCATATGTCCTTGTTAGTGCTCTAACTGTAGAGTCTTTTGTTGCTCCTCGGCTACCACTGACATTTCTAGAAGGTTGAGGCGGTCTACCGCTCGAAACTGGATTACTCGGCTTTGCAATATGATCAATGTCTTTTTCTATCTTCTTTGGATAATCTTTGAGAAACTGATCAAGTGAACCACATCTCGCATAATTGAGTGGAGTTGCATGCAACCCTAGAAATAAGGAAACATAAATCTACCATATTAGAGTCAAATCTAATAGGAAAATCAATAGATCGAGTTAATGCGACGATAAGGGTTTTAATTAGAAAGAGATTTCAATTAATCAACCTAGAGTCAGTTATTTTTACTCTCGAAAGAGATATTAATATAATTTAGGGATTTCTACGGATCAAGTCGAATGAATACATAGTTTAATTCAAATTTAGAATAATTAGTGAAGTCTAGGTGGATTCTTTCTTGGATATTGTCTCTCTCATAAGTTTTCTTTGATTATTTTCCCAACTTGCTCTCTGTCAAGTAAGGAAAATGTACCACTAATAACGTCCGGTACGGAAGCATCCTCTCTAACACGAATGACATATGTCCTTGTCGGTGCTATCGCTTCAGATTTAACTGTAGAGTTTTTGTTGCACCTCAGCTACCACTGACATTTTCAGAAGGTCGAGCCAGTCTACCCCTCGAAACTGGATTACTCGGCTTTGCAATCTGATCAATGTGTTTTTCTACCCTCTCTGGATAATCTTTGAGAAAATGATCAAGTGAACTACATCTGTAATGGGCCCCGGTTTTCATTCGGCACTCTTCAAAATGAGATTGTGACACCCCTAATGTGACCCTAGTCGAAAAGTGGTTTTGGGACCATAAAACCGAGTCAAAAATAATTAACCGTCATAGTTGATGCTTATTATATGTATATATGCATGTGTGAAAATTTCATGTTTGAATTTTGTTAATTGAAAGTGAATTTTATTAAATAGGACTTATGTGTGACACTTTTGAAATGTGATAGGTTAATCTATAAGGATCTATTAATGCATGTTAGGAAATGCTTGTACTTGCATGTCAAATTACCCAAAATGTTAGGTAGTGGCCGGCCATGCTAGGGGTTAAAACATATTGTAAACATTTTGTGTTAAAATGTTGTGTGAGAAATAATAAAATACTAGTTAATGGGAGGAGAAACCAAAGTTGTCTCACCCTTGCTCCTCCATTGCCGTGACTTGAGGGAGGAAGAAGAAAGTTTGGTTGCTTTAATTTTTGGCTTAGAAGATGGCTAGAAGGAGGAAAAACTATGATTTTAGCTAGTTAGGTAGCTGAAATTTCAAGTAACTCGGTAATCCATCGAAGAAGAAGAAGAGGGCTGCAACAAAAAGAAAAATGGAGACAGTTTGCATGTTGAAGGAAACTAAGGATTTAGCTTGTTTAAGAGCTGTATCCTAAGTTGGTAAGTTTTCTAAGCTCCCCTCTATCTTTAACTTTGTTGTAAAGAAAAATGATGATGGATTGTGGTTGGAAGGCATGGATGCGGGTTGTAGAAAAGAAAAGCTCTTTGATTAGTTGTAAAAATTACTACTGTCCAATTTTGTGCCTTCGTTATGCTGTCCAAAATTTGAACAAATTAATGGTTCTATTTTCATGCCGATTAGGGGTTGATAAATTGAGTCTAATAGCTAAAATATTATGTTATTCTTACTAAGTTTCAGTTGTTAGTAGTGACGTAACAATTTGACAATTAAATGCATAAATGACTGCTGGAAACTGCAGCTTGAAAACAAATTGTTCCAGCATGTAAATGCTGATTTGAATGTGCTGTAAAATGTGGAGGAATTGGTCTGCTGCATGTTTGAAATAAAAGAAAACAATGGCTGTTAAATATTAGTTTTTGTTGCTAATCGAATGGGTTTAATTCATTGTTCAAGGGGCTATAAATTGGTGTTAATTAAGCTATTCGGATGGTCTAATAAAACAGCCTGAATGTTAAATAATGCTTGCTGTCCAGATTGAAATTATGCTAGAAGGTTGAACAATTGTTGTTCAAATGGAATTTTGGAGTGTTTAATGGACTCCATGTTGCTAAAATTGACATGAATAGAAATTTCTAAGCTTAAATTGTAAGAATTTGAGTTGTGTGGTTTAAATTGTCAAAGATGCATTTGGCAATTGATTATAATTTGTTAAAGGGTGTAAAGTATTGATAGTTCTAAATGGTACATAGTTAAATGAAGATGGAAGCTTGATAAACTTTTATTTAGAATGGAAGTAGGAGAAATGTGTATTCGGCCATGTTGTGATGAGTTGAATTTGAATGGTTGATGTCTTAGTTTATAAATGGTCATTAGATGAGTTTTAAACTTGTTAAATTTTGATAATTTGGGGGTGTTAAGTTGGGGAAAACGTGTAATAAAAATGGGTTGATAATGTTTGTTTGTTAATTGATGTTTGCACCTTAAATAGTTGAAATAAAGCTTGCCTATTATGATTAAATGTTTAAATTGTAATGGTCATATATAGGTATATATATGCCTTATGTATGTACCATGTACACATAAGGACATTTGGCAATATGATTAAATTCATGTATAAGGAAGCATGATAAATTAAGTGACTCTTTACTTGTGAATGTGAATTAGATATAAATTAAATAAGCATGAAATCGAATCATGGCATGTTTTATTAAATATGATACATATTGAAATCTATTGTTTTAGATGTAGATTAAATGATATGTGATTGCCAAATGTGATTGTTAAGTGAATAATATTAGTTAAGTACTTAAGCAAATCTATTGTTTTACTTAAGCTTAAGAGCAAAGAGGATCAAAGTCGGAAAGGAGAAAAGAGAAAGTAAACGAATAGCCGTGGATATCTAGTCGTCGACCACTTCCGAGGTAAGTTTTAAGTGATTAAACGTTGAGTAAATTCAATCATAATAGGACATAATAAGTTGATTTAATAAGATATGATATGGCCATGATATGTTTTAAACTCAAATGGTAAGTTCATAAGTGTTTGGACTTGGAAATTTAAGAGCAAATTGTAATAATTTGCTTAGGACAGCAGCAGTAACGTGATTTTAGAAATTCACTATAAATTTTTGGTGTGGAATTATAGGCTGAATAAAATATGTAATCAAAGCTTAATTAGTCTAGTTTCTTATAAAAGAGACCGTGTAAGCAAAGAAATTTCCTATAAAGAGATATTTAAAGTTGTGTGAGACAGTGTCAGAATGACTCCGAAATCCCCTATTCTGTTTTTAGAAAATCACTATAATTTGTACAAAAATGGTTACAAGATAAAATTTATATGCTTAGACTCCTTAATGAGTCTAGTTTCAAATAAAATCAAATAGAACATATTTTGAATTCTGTACAATGAGAAATTTGATTTGTAGTGAAGACTGTTAGATTAGTCAAACAGTGAAACAGGGGAAACTTTAAGAAAAATCTGGTATTGATTGGACAAACTAAAAATTCTGAAAATTTTATGGATGGAATATATGAGTCTATATTCACAGAAAATTAATGGCAATTGATTTTTAGTTTTGTAGCTCCATTTATAAATAATTTAGTGACTATTGCTCAGGAAAACAGCTTGTAGTGAATATGTGATTTTGTTGTAAACATTGATGAAACTATTTGAGTTGCTTATAAGCTATTGCTGAAATTGATGTACAAGACAAATATATATATGTGTGGTAAAGCCGAATGGCTAGTGTGAAATATGTATGAGATATGTATATGTGGTAAAGCTGAATGGCTAGTATGAAATATATATTCGGCTAGTGTGAAATATGTATGAGATATGTATATGTGGTAAAGCCGAATGGCTAGTGTGAAATATATATGAGATATGTATATGTGGTAAAGCCGAATGGCTAGTGTGAAATATGTATGAGATATGTATATGTGGTAAAGCCGAATGGCTAGTGTGAAATATGTATGAGATATGTATATTTGGTAAAGCCGAATGGCTAATGTGAAATATGTAGGAGATGTGTGTATATTGTGGCCGAATGACCAAATGTGAAAGGTGTGTATTATTAGATATTTGATGAGGCAAATGAATTACAAATATGACAGTCGATATGAATGTTGTAACATGTGATTAAATGTACATGAAACTTGGAAATATATTCCGGGTAAGACCCGATGACTACGTGTGGAGATTATGTCCGGGTAAGACCCGATGACTACGTGTGGAGATTTTGTCCGGGTAAGACCCGATAACTACGTGTGGGGACTATTCGAGCTAAAGGTTTCGCTGAAGATTCGAGTAAAGCATAAGATTATACGACTTCACAGTAACAATTGGTAATAAATACGTTCAATGCGTTAAGTTGGTCAGGTATGTATTTTGAGATTATATTTAAGCTTGATTTGGACTAAATCACAAGGCCGTTATGTGATGTACATGTGAGTAAAGCAATAAGACTGTTCTATGATTATTGTGCATTTGGTCAATGTGGAAAGTTAGGTGAAAATATGTAATGTACCTATGTTTATAAGAGATCACTATCAAGTGAGAATTTATCTGCCTATTATATATGATGAGATGTGCATTTTCGGTAAAAGGATGGTATGCCCGAAGGAAGAGTGAAATAAAAATACGAACAACTATGTTATAATTTGATTGTTATCTGTTGACACTGCTTAAAACTTACAAAGCATTGTAATGCTTACTCCGTTTACTTTGTTTCCTCTGTTTTATAGATCTCATTTGGAAGCTACAGGCTCGGGGATCGTCAGCAACTAGTCACACTATCACTATCCACTGTTTGGTACTGCTATGTTTTGGATTATCTTATGGCATGTATAGAATAGACTAGTAGTGGGAGGATATTTTGGTTAATGTATATAAGCTATGCGAATATGACATCTTATGAATGTTTACTTTTATAAGTTTTTTTTTAAAATTTTATCCCTGGTTGTGTCTAGCAATTATCCAATTGAATGATCTTTACTTCAAGAAAATGAAAAAAAATTTACTGTTCTGATATGAGTTTCAAGTCCGGTAATGCCCCTTTACCTATTCCGGCGACGGATACGGGATAGGGGTGTTACAGAGATTTTTGACAATATCTACACCTCGATTTAGGATTACTAACACTACCCACACTGGTTATAGATTGAGTGGGAGATCTCGGATTAAAGCGTTGAGAGCCTCATTCTTTTCCAACATACCCCATAGGTGAAGGAGAACGGTCTTGATACTTCTTTGATTTCTTTGAAACTGATAATTGTGATTTTCCCATAGGTCTTTTACTAAGAACCCGAGCTTCTCTTTCAACCTATTTCTTCTCTTTACTCAATTCTTCAGCTTTGTAGGCTCTTTCAGCTAGAATTGTAAATTCCTGGAATTTAAGGATTCCTATCAATAATTTGATATCTTCATTCAGCCCCTCTTCAAATTGTTTACACATTTTAGCTTCGGTTTGGACCCATTCTTTGGCATATTTGCTCAATCGAACAAATTCTCTTTCATACTCAGACACTGTCATATTTCCCTATTTGAGCTTAAGAAATTCTTTCCTTTTTTGATCAAGGAATCTCTAACTGATGTATTTCTTTCTGAACTCTTTTTGGAAGAATTCCCAAGTAACCTTTTCTTTCGGTACCGAAAAAATTTTAGTGTTCCACTAGTGATAATCTGTATCTTTTAGCAATGACACGACATATTTTAAACATTCAGCCGGTGTACAAGATAATTCATCTAAAACACAGATAGTATTTTCTAGCCAGAACTCTGCTCGTTTAGGATCATCTTCAACTGATGCTCTGAATTCCTTTGCTCCATATTTACGGATTTTGTCTACTGGAGCTTTACCTGTTCTAACAGATTCAATACCTATACCCTGTGGCATCTCGAGAACCGACGAATAAGCAGGAAGGGGAGCTTGTTGCACCGCAGGGTTAGTTTTTAGGTATTGATTAAACCATTCATTCATTATTTGAAAGAACGCTATTTTTCCCTCCTCCCCTCAGCCCTCTGTCTCGGGCCTTCTACTGCTAGTTTTCTCTCTTTGTACTAAAGCTGGAGCATGAATTCTAACTTCCTCTGATTAAGCTCGATCGGATGACATTACTATAAGAAAAACACTTTTAAAATTGTCAGAATTTATCACACTATCAAAAATAATTTAATGGCATGTATAGCTAATGTCGTATTTCCTATGTCGGTCTGAGAACCGGCTAAACCGTAGCTCTGATACCAAAAAATATAACACCCCAACAGTATCCGTCACCAGAACAGGGTTACAAGGCATTACCAAAGTTTACGGAACATTTACCAGTAAATTGAGTCAAATACGATTCAAATCTTGAAATTCATCATAACATCCCTTAGATGGGTCCTCAAGCCCCAAAATATATATTAGAAACGATTCGGGACTAAATCAGGATGATAGGGGATTTTTTGCAAATCCCAAAATTTTTCTCATTATTAAAGGTCTTACGCTTATGTACCAGACCGTGTGTCACACACGACCTAGACATACGCCTGTGTCTACCTGTGTGGACAAAAACAAGGCTATATCCAAGCCTCATTTCTCACCTGTTTTCATCCAGTACTTGCACTAAACTGTTCCACTACCAACCAAGCAATTTCAATATTGTTTCGAACCATTTTAAAAACTCAACAGTATGTGTTTATGCATAATCATAGTTCAACTTATCAACATTTCAAAACCAAGTTCACACTAGCCATGCCAATAGCTAGGTTTACAACCAAACACTTCAACATTAACATTAGTATATTTTTTTTAGTCTATACATGCCATTAACTCAAAATGAAACATTTTTATATAACAAAATGTGGTGGTTGATAGTGTGATGTGGCTCTGACCTATCTTCGACCTCCCGAGCTTCTGAACATTATAAAATAGGGAAAAGTAAAACGGGGTAAACACTTAGTACTTAGTAAGTTCATGTAACAAGAATTAAACTTACCATATATTTCCATGAAAACTAAATCAAACATGCACATGTCCATAACAATAGAATACTTGCCTAACACATACAAACTCAACCCATGGATCAGTCAAATAACATCATATAATTTCAATACATAGATGAGTGATGAGTTCATCAATTTCATGATTTCACGTACTTTCCATTTTCTATATTTTTTCCGTTGAATTTCTAGAAATTTCGATGGATTTCTAGAAGTTCATTTATAGCGTACAAGTTCAAGTCTGTCAATTCATATTTATCCTTTCTAGGGAGCACACTCCCGAGCCTCATTTCACACAGTGGAATTACCAGTCCAAGCTAAATTCCCTATAACATATACTCAAAGAGTATTTGTCAAGATTACTAGTCCAAGCAAAATCCGTTTAGTGACAAATACTCTATTAAGCTCAATTTTGATTACTCGGCCAGGTTAAATCCTTTTATTTTCCCATGTAACATCCTTTTTCAGTGATCCATCGAATTCTTTTTATTCAATCGAGATTATTTTTCCTTTTTATCAAATATATTCAAACATTTCATCACTTACCATATATTAACCATTCAAATCACATCCATGTCGTATAAACATATAATTCAAGATTAAAGAATTCAATTTAAGTTACACAAACTTATCTCGATATTCGTTTGTTAATAAAGTCTACTAATCTAAGACTTTTTCCTTGCCTCAATCTACTCTCGTATTTAAGTCATCTGGATCGACATAAATGAAATTAATCATCAATTTCATTCAATTTATATTCTATTGAGTTCAATGTACATTTTAGGCAAAATTACCATTTTAACCTCAAACTTTTCATTAATTCCAATTTCATCCCTAGGCTCGAAAAAAAATGAAATTCATTCAATCTAATCCTTTACCCAATTTTAACTTGAAATTCTCTTCATTCAACCCCTAATTCATCAATTAATTCAACATAAACTATGTCCAAAAATTTACTAACTTTTAAAATTTTAACATATACTAAGTAGTATTTTGTTCTAGGATCATAAAAACTCAAAAATTATGAGAAAAAGACTTAAATTAACTTACCAATTAAGCTTGGAACTTTTAAAAGAAAACCTAAATTCACTTTTCTTTTTCTTCTCCCTGTTTCATTTTGCTCCTCTGTTCTTATTCTCTCTTTTTGTTTTACTTTAATGTTATATATATTATAATAATATAATATAATATAATTAATATATTATTTACTTATTTATTAAGTAAATATAATAAAACATATATAATTTATACTTAAAAATCTCAGATTTTTTTAATGGTTAAACCGCCTCAATTCATATTAATTGCATATTTGCCTATTTAGCCCCTTTGACTTTCCTTTAATCTATAATTCAACTTTGACCTCTATTGCAATTTAATCCTTTTACCTAATTATTTTTAATTTAAGCAAATTCACTTAACTAAAACCTAATTAACTATACAGCCAAATTCGTAATTATTTATTAAAAATATTTATGAATCTGATTTATCGGAACGGAGTCCCGGGTGTAGCACCCCAAACCCGTCCTAGACATTATGGCCGAATATGGCGATGTCACATGGTAGTATTTTTCAAAAACGTGAGTTGTCGTCAAAAACCTCTTTTCTATATAACCTCTTTCCAATATTTTATGTTAATTCTAGAACGTGTCATTCATTTTCAAAACGTTATTCATTATCACAAAGTTATACTCTTTCAAAACGTTATTAATTTTCAAAATGTCACTTATTGCGGAAGCTTTTTAAAACAGTTGCGTATTTGAGTGAATTTTGTTAAAACGTTTGATACTTCTTGAAAACGCAATTATCCCTACTACTAGCAATTATAAATCAAGCAATAAATATCCAAAATAATCCGTGAAAATCCAAAGTGGCCATTATTACAGTAAATACCCCAAAATAAAATGAAAATTATAAATAATTACTAATATAGAATGAAATGAGTCGTGTGGCCACCGTTGAGTCCTCCGCCGCACCGATCCGCCAATGTTTGAGGGTTACCTGTGCAGATAAAATAGATGGGTGAGCTTACGAAAACTTAGTGTGCAATCCCATATAAAGCAAACAGACATAATGTAATCACAGTCTGGGCCTAAGCCCATTTCAGTATCAGTGACAATATCAGTTTGGGCTTTAGCCCATCTCAACATAGTAGCAATCTCTCGCCTCTTCAGATCAGCATAAGATTTCTGCCTGTCAGAAGATACCTTCAGACGGTCCCTAATCAGCCGAACCTTATCCTCAATCTCAAAATTCAACTCAGAACCAAACACTCGTCGCTCACCCAGTTCAGTCTAACACAAAGGAGTACAACACTTATGACCATACAGAGCCTCGTAAGGTGTCATCTATATACTCGAATAGAAGCTGTGATTATAGGCAAACTCTGCTAGCAGAAGATAGTCGTCCCAACTACCTCAAAAGTCAATAAAACAACTCCTCCACATGTCCTCCAGTATCTGAATCACCCTCTTAGACTGTCTATCTGTTTGAGGATGAAACACAGTACTGAAGTTCAACCTTGTACCCAAAGCTTCATGTAACTTTTTCCAGAACCGAGATGTGAAGTTAGGATCCCTATCAGATATTATTGAAACTGGTACCCCATACAGTCTCACTCTCTCAGACACATACAGCTTAGCTAGTTTCTGCAGAGAGTAGTTAGTGAGAATAGGTATGAAATGGGCGGACTTGGTCAACCGATCTACGATAACCCAAAAAAAATCCTTCTTAGTGGGTGTGAGGGCTAACCCACTAACGAAGACTATAGTCACTTGCTCCCACATCCAAAGTGGAATCTTAACTGACTGTAACAATCCCGAAGAAAACTGATGCTTGGCCTTAACCTACTGGTATACCAAACACTTAGCTATAAATTTAGTAACCTCTCGTTTAAGACCTAGCCACCAGTTTAACTTACGAAGGTCGTGGTACATATTATTTTCGCCTGGATGCATTGCAAAAGGGCTACTATGCACCTCTCACAGTATGGACTGCCTCAAATCAGTATCCTTTGCTACACAAATTCTCCAACAGAAACAGAGCCCCCCATCGTTATTCAGTCCAAAATCCACATTATCACCACTCTTAACCTTTCAGAATCGAAGACTTAGTGACTCATCCTCCATCTGTTTACCTTTAATCTGCTCAATCCACATCGTATTAACCTGAAGTTTGGCAAACAAAATACCATCCTCAAATAAACTGAGACGAGCAAACATTGCCCTCAGATCAGTCATAGCCCTACGGCTCAATGCATCAGCCACCATATTGACTTGACTAGGATAGTATTCAATAGTACAGTCATAGTCTTTAAGCAGTTTAATCTATCTACGCTGCCTAAGATTTAGCTCCTTTTGAGTGAGGAGGTACTTGAAACTCTTGTGATCGATGTAAATGATACACTTCTCGCCATACAAGTAATGCCTCCAACTTTTCGATGCGAATACCACTACGGCCAACTCCAAGTCATGCGTCGGATAATTTGCTTCATGAGTCTTAAGCTGACGAGACGCGTACGCTACCACCTTACCCTCCTACATCAACACATATCCCAAACCAACATGTGATGCATCGCTATAGACAGTAAACTATTTCCCAAACTCTGGCTGTATCAAAATAGGGGCCTCAGTCAGTAAGTCTTGAGCCTCTCAAAGCTCTCTTACTGCGCATCAGTCCAGTTAAATGGCACACCCTTACGTAGCAACATAGTCAAATGTGCTACAATTAGTGAAAACCCCCTACAAATCGTCAATAATACCCTGCCAATCCCAGAAAACTGCAGATCTCAGATACAGTCTTAGGCTGCTTCCAATCCAAGATAACCTCAATCTTTGGAGGATCGACTCTAATCCTTTCAGCAGAAACCACATGTCCCAAAAATGTTACTTCACGTAACCAGAACTCATATTTACTGAAATTAGCGTACAGTTGTTTCTCTAGCAGAATCTATAGAACCACTCTAAGGTGTTCATCGTGCTCATCCTCAGTCCTCGGATACACTAGATAGGGCTGGATCACTTGGTTCATCAGATCCATAAAAGCTGCCAGTGCATTCGTCAATCCAAATGGCATCACCAAGAACTCGTAATGACTGTACCGACTCCTAAATGTTGCCTGATGCACATCAGGCTCCTTAACTCTCAACTGGTGATACCCTAATCGGAGATCAATCTTAGAGAAAACTGAAGCCCCTCGGAACTAGTTAAACAGATCATCTATCCTTGGTAGGGGGTACTTATTCTTGATAATGAACTTGTTCAATTGTCAGTAGTCAGTATACATACACATGGATCCATCCTTCTTTTTCACGAACAGAAAAGGTGCCCCCCACAAAGATACACTAGGGTTGATAAACCCACGACCCAGTAACTCTTGAATCTAAGCCTTGAGCTCCACAAGCTCCTTCGGTACCATTCTATAGTAACCTAGGTAACTCTTCAGGAAAAATGTCTGAAAAGTCTTTAACCGTCCTAATATCTTGAACAAAAGAATCCCTTAAATCTGAAACACTGATGTAGGCCAGATACGCCTCACATCCCTTACGAACCGACTTTTCTTCCCTTAAAGTAGAAATCGCATTCAATAAGTAATCCTGACACTCCCCAATTATGACTACCTTGCTCTCCTCCGTAGTTCTCAGTATAACCCTTTTTGTGGCACAATCTAAGCACACTCAGTGCTTGACCAACCAATCCTCCAAAAAAATAGCCCATTGATCCTCTAGAGGAACAACTCTAAATAGTTTGTTAACCTTTATTGATTGCCCCAACGGACTTAGTACAGTGACCTGACTAATAGTGCTCTCATCCATTATACCTAAGTTTTCAGATACCGTACAAGCTATATAGGAGTGAGTAGATCCTATATCTATCAGTGCAGTATAGGGTGCATTCTAAATAAAGAACGTACCTGTGATGACGTTCGGAAAATCTCTATCCTCTCGGTGATGAGCAGCATAGACTAGAGTCGAATGCCTCTCCTCAGTATGACCAGCACCTCTGCCTAGTGCTCTCTGACCACGTCCCAGACTATTATCACCCCTGGCCTGACTACGGCCTTTTGGTGGCTATGGAACAACCCTCGGTGGTGGTGCAGTACTCGTGCCCGGAGCTTGCATCTGATCAAACTTCTGTGCTCTCTAATACGGTGCTTTACAGAACTGTACCTCAAATGTGCCCCAGTTCATTTCCAACACTCGCCCTGATGGCGTCTACCACAATTAGTACACGGCGGCTATTCAATAGCAGCATTAGGGGCCCTAACTCTGATCAGTCCATCAACTCTAGCCTTTTCTTAGTCCTGTAAACGGAACTCAAGGGCTCCGATTTCCACTTTCTCCTACCTCTCTCTCGGTTCTGGCGTTCAGTGTGTTTCACTTCCTCAAAGATTTTTGCCTTATAAACCAAAGTATTAAATTCTCACTCCTTCTGTGGAGCTATGAGGATCCTCAGATTATCCCTAAGGCTATCCTTGAAGCGAACACATCGCTCAAACTCAGTCGTCACCATACCTCGTGCATAGTAGCTCAATCTCAGAAATTCGGCCTTATACTTGGCCACTGATCTATCCCTCTAAGTCAAATTCAAGAGCTCTCTCCTACAAGTATCCACATAACTGGCACCCACATACTTCCCTTGTAAGGCAGTCTTGAAGAACTCCCAAGATAGTCGATCAGGCTGAGTGCACTCATTAATCGTAATCCACCACCGATATCCCCTATCACGTAGCAGCGATACAGCACCCTTTAATTTCTGCTCGAGGGTGCATCTAAGTCGTTCATAATTCTCTCTATGGCCTCTATCCAGTACTTAGCCACATTAGGGGCGACCCCAACAACAATCTTGAATATCTCAGGTCCATTAGACTAGAGTCGTTCCGTAACCAACCCTCGGCCTCCCACTCCAATATTGGGCCTAACGACCCTCTCTAAAATCCTCAACATAGCCTGAGACAGTACGTCGTCCCAAACCGCTCGATCATGAGACCCAGCCTTAGTCATAGGTGAAGCCGGTGTCTCACTAGTATCCAAATTAGGCAGATTGCCAGATGACGAAGACCCAGCTCGAGCACCTTACAACCTCTACCACGGCCTCTTGTACCCCATTCACAAGTACCTCTTGTGCTCATTGTCTAATTACATTTTATCTGTATTAACAGTTTTATGCATCAGTTTATAGTTCCAATGTTTATTAATGGATATTTTATGTGAACAGTATCAGAAGTGTAAAGTTTGTTTCGTACACCGCAGTGTCAATCAATGTCCATGAATTTTACTACAGTTTTGGTATACCCTATTTTGGGTATTTTCAGTACAGTCTATCTATAGTAGTCCCAGTATATACTACCTGTAGCAGTTTCAGTTAAAAACATATAACAATTATAGAGGACTTACAGAATCAGCGTTGGAGACTCAATATACCACAAGTTTAGTAAAAATATTCCCGTATTTAAAAAATTAGTTAAAAAATAAGTTTTTCTTTTTAAAATCGAAATTCACAGTCGAGTTTTGCAACCTGACTCTGATACCACTAAATATAACACCCAAACTTGACCTATACATTATGGCCGAATCTGGCGATGTCACATGGTAGTGTTTTTCGAAAACGTGAGTTGTCGTTAAAAACCTCTTTTCTATATAACCTCTTTACAATATTTTATGTTAATTCTAGAATGTGTTATTCATTTTCAAAACGTTATTCATTATAACAAAGTTATACTCTTTCAAAACGTTATTAATTTTAAAACGTCCCATATTGTGGAAGCTTTTTAAAACAGTCGCGTATTTGAGTAAATTTTGTTAAAATGTCTGATTCTTCTTGAAAACTTGATTATCCCCACTACTAGCAATAAAAATCCCAAATAATCCGTGAAAATCCAAATAGGTCATTATTACAGTAAATATCCCAAAATAAAATCAAAATTATAAATAATTACTAATATATAATGAAATGAGTCATGTGGCCACCGTTGAGTCCTCCGCCGAACCGATCCGCCTATGTTTGGGGATTACCTGTATAGATAAAACAGATGGGTGAGTTTACGAAAACTCAGTGTGTAATCTCATATAAAGTAAACAGACAGAATGTAATCACAACCTGGGCCTAAGCCCATTTCAGTATCAGTGACAATATCAGTTTGGGCTTTAGCCCATCTCAGCATAGTGGCAATCATGTGTTTGGCCTTGGCCCATTAATATTACAATAATCAGTACAGTAACAGATTATACAGTATACAAGTCCTTCCAAGCTAGCCTCTATACTCCATCTCCGTCCAACCCTACACTCTCTGTGGGGATATCATCAACTCACATATCCCTACCCTCCAAAAAGTACCGAATGCGGCACTAGATAGTAGTTAGCAGCTGAGCTGCCAGTAAATTAGACCCGAGGGCTTTCAGTACACATTCTCCGATCAAAAGAAACCCCCAACCCAATGCAATGCAGTATACAAATATCATATGCTATAATATAATATCATGCTTGTAACTAGGGCATACAGTATCAAATCAGTGGAACATTATCAAGCTTATTCATATCAGTCATACAATCATTTCAGTCAATTAGGAGTCTACTAGGTAATCTTACCGACCCTACAGTACGTCCACAGTCGGCTCGGGCAACCTGTGCAACCTTAGCAATCAACTAGTGAAAATGGGCCCACAAACCCATGTAATTTGCCCGTGTAGGCCCACACGCTCGTGCGGCCCACAAGGCCCAAAATGGCTTTAGACGTGTGGATAACACAGCCTGGCCCAATAATCCCTCAGGCCCAGGGACCAAGCAGCCCAATTTAGCTCGACCCATGAATCGCACATGGCTTGCCTCGTCGACCACACGCTCGTGTCCAAACACACAACCTACCACATTGGCGGCCGTACGCCCGTGTGGCGTCGACTTTCCTGTTTCCTATCTTCTCACCGAATTCTATTCCTAGAGTCGTGTTTACACACCTAATTACGAAAAGTACACACACAATTTTCGAGCAGTCCGAATCCTATGTTCAACCATGTTCACACAATTAATCGCACCTCAACAAATTTAAAACGGTCCCTATTCCAACATTTATGCACTTGATCGACAGCCATTTTCCTTGTTTGAATAGCCTAGGCCGCACTCACTTAAATCTTTGGAAAAGAATGATCACAAGCTCCTCGATTAATTCTTGTAATTCCAATCGAAACCCCTATTAAAAGAATATTGACAAGAACAATCTAAGCCAGAACTAGTACCACCTACCGAAAGCACAAACCCGTAGAATAGAAATAGAACACTAATTCGAAAAAGAGCAGGATAGACCGAAAACGCAAGTTAAGAGGAACACCTGAAGTTCCGGAAACTACAAGAGGGAATTGGAGAGAAAGACAGCAGCAATGGGGAATTTCGTCAAAAACAAAAAGAAAAGAAAAAGGTTGAGAGGGAATAAATCAATAGGTAAAGGGGAAAGCAGTCGAAAATATAGCAGCAACACAGGGAGATTGAAATCAAAGGAAAAAAATGAAAAGGGGTGGGGGAAAGAAGGATAGAATTTGGTTGTGGAGGCAGAGAGAAAAAAAGAGAAAGAAAAGAAAGATGGTAGAGGAGGGAGTAACGTCAGAAAAGAAATAGGGAGAGGGATAGCCGAACTTGCAAATACAGTTTCAATGTCCTCAAACTCATTACTCCTTAATTTCCTCACCAAAATTCCTTAATCTTCTCTTCAAAACCTTCCACCCCTCCCTTAACCACCAAATTCAAATTCCACTCAAACTCTTTAGTGCATCGATCAAACCACAACAGTCCTATGGCAACAACAGTAAAAATAAATTCTATGATTGCATCAGTACTAGAACTCCAGACCTCCTACTCATCTGCACTTCATTTAACCTTCAGACTAGCAGTCCCATGGTGCTATATTTTATCAATATTTATATATAAGCCTACTGACTAGAGATAGGGGTTTATTCTTTTAAAAGAAAAAACTTGCCCAAGCTAAGGCTTGATCTTGGGACCTCTCAGACACTTCCCAAAACACTTAACCACTAAAGCAGATACACACTTGTGTAACAACAACATACAAAAATAATTATACAGAATTTTTTGGGGTGTTACACTGAGAATGCACTTTTTTTTTAGTCCTTCCTCTAATTAACCACATAATCAATAGAATTTTCTTATTGAAATTTTCATGCAACCTTCCTATCCTAATATATATCATGCCATAATATTAAAATAAAATTTTCTTTTTAGATTGGATTTGTGGTTACGAAACCACTGTTTTGATTTTACTAAAATTAGACCCCTACAATTGTAGCATGTTGGTTATGTATATAGGTTGTATGTGAAATGATATATTTTGGCATGTTTTGGTACATTTTGAATAGGTTTATAAAATGGTTTATGCTTGGCTTGGTGTTTAAGAAATTTTAGGTGAAATGACTTTAGTTTGAAGAAATTTTGGACACACACGGTCTACCACAAGGCCATGTAGATCACATAGTTGTTTGACACGGTTGTGTGGTCCTTTTGATTTTGGTATTGGTTTGTCCATACGGTCACAATTTGTTACACAGCCTGGCAACACGATCATGTAACCCAAGTCTACACTGTCGTAGAGAGTTTCATGGCCTGGTGAAACAGTCGTGTGAATTTGAGTTACACGGGCATAGTTTGTTACTTGGTTTGGCCACGCGGCTATATTTTTTAGCTAGATGGCTTGAGCTTTTTCACATGGTTTCGTGACCCCTATTTATAGTTTTTATCATATTTTTCTATTTTTTTAAATTAGTTCCTACTTATTTCCAAACTAATTTTTAGGGTTCCATAAACTCTTTTTAAGTTTTTTTTATACGTATGCTATGAATAATGAATGGTTAATTATTTTTAATATTTAAATTGATATTTGAATTGTTTTGATATTAGTTGACTTGCTAGCTGTCAAAATATCCAATAACCCTAATCTGGTGATAAGACGACTTAAGGGTATTATAGTGACTGACTAGATTGACAATACATCGAACTGGACCCTAGTAGAATAGATCCTAAATCCATATATGGATCTATTCACTTGCGACATTCATAGTGTTGCTTACCTAAATCCTGAGTGGATGGCGGACTATGTTTGCGTGACTCTTACACTTTACGTAAGTAAAAGCGCTAGTTCGAATAGTTAAGAAACTGAAAGTTGGTACGTTGGGTGTACGACTTCTGTTGTTCGTAGCGTCATTCACAACAGTGGAATTCATAGCCCGAGACATGGGTAAATGATATTATTTTATTGGCATTACATGGTTGATGAAAAGTAAACATAACCATGGCACTTTCGTCTTTATGATGAATGACTTAATTGCTATTCAATAGTAATTGAGTTTTCATGAAGGAGAATGTAACACTTACCATTTGATAAAATAGGATCATATTCTTAGAACGAATTTTATCCTAAAGAGATCAAGGATATCCTATAAGGGTAACACACTTAAGGCAAGGTCATTGGACGAGAACTAAATAGATGTTTTCATAATGGTATGTCATTGGGGAGAACTCAGTCAGAATACTATAGTGGAATGACTTTGTGACTAAATAAGTTTATAATTAATAGGAAAAAAGCCAAAATTTATTATAAATCATTTGAGCCCCAAACACACATGTCCAATTGGTCCCTCCGTTAGCTCGTTGAAACCAAAAATGAATTGCAAGTTTGAATAGAAATGAATAGAATGAATAGGAAAAGAAAATTGGAAAACATTTAGGAATAATTATGTTTTTTCCATAATAGAAAAATAGAATCATTTGGAAATGAATATAGGTTTCCAAAAATGAAATTGGAAAGGAATTGAAAATGAAAATAAACTGTTCAGTCATAGTGAACATGTTGAGTTATGAAATACTGAACATATTTTCTCGAAATTTTACTAATGGTAAAATTGTCAAAAATTTGTCAGGGTAAAACTGTCAAAATTTTACTAGGGGTAAAATAGGGATGATAAAATTGTTTAATATAAAAAATTAAATTTTATTTTGGAAAATAGAAATATTAAATCAGGTTGGATCACATTATAGAGTATTGGGTTAAAAGGCCCAGGAAGTACTCAAAATTCAACCCAATGTGAAAGAAGCCCAAAACTCCTCACATAATATGAAGGGAGCAGTAACCCTAGTAGGAATACTAGGGTGTGTCATCTACCCCACTCCTACTCTAAGTAGGAAGGTGGTTTTCTATCTAAAATGAATCACTACAACTCAATAAGGGTTCTACCTTCTCTTCCTATAAATAGATGGCACTGGTATAGCTATTAAGAAAACTTTAAGAGATTGTTACTCTGTCAAAAAATAGAGAGAATTTATTCTCAACTATCAAATATATTTTTCCAGAATAACAATTCTATAGGTTTTTATTTAAAAGAGAGAATTTCTTGTTTTCACCCCAAATATAAAAGAGAAAACCTTTTCTAGTTCTGTGTTTCGATTCAATTGATTCAAGCCCACTCTCGAAGTAGTTTGTGGTACGAGAATAACAAAGAAGATCGTTTGCTTGAAAGTCAGGGACAATGAACGTTTGCTAATTTGAAAACACATGTATGAATTCAGTTAAGGTTTATTGCTATAAATATCACAAACTGGGTCGGCTTTAAAATATTTTATTTTTCGTTATGTAAGAAAACTATTTTCAAACCAATATTTTTTTCAAACATAACCTTCATGTCATCTTAAGATTCCCAAACATCATCATCAGGGAAGGGCTTACCCCTTTTCGAGGCATGAGCCCCTTATGTGCAACTGTGATCTAGATTTCGTAGACTCCATGCTATCGGCATCCTAAAATCATTCTACTTCATACTCTTCAGGACCTTCAAACAGCCTTTTTTCTATAAAACTAGATACTGTCAATGTTGAAAGCCTATTAACATACCCTATGTTCTAACCCATAATTTCCCCTGAACTTTTGTTGGAGATCTCATAATTAAATGGAATGGTCGCACCTCTAAGTAGACTAATTACTACTAATATTCCAAAGTAAAACAATGATTTCTCATGTTATTTTAGTCCAAACCCTCCCCCCTAAGATGACATCAAACTGTGTTTTACTATCTTCATCTAGTCCAGAGTAGAAGTATTGCAATTGAACCGCACTCTCAACTCTATTTCCAATTAACCCCTTAATATTCTCTTAAACCTTTCCCAAGCTTGGCCTAGAGTCTTAGTACTCCCTTGTTTAAATTTGAACAACCCCTCATAAGCGGCAAGCACAGCTGTCATAGGAATATTCCTCTTTAAGAATAATTGGAGGAATTCTTCCCATGAAGCAATAATGTTTGGAGGTAGCATATCCTAGCATTCTCGAGCTTTTCCTCCTAAAGTGAACTGGATCAATAACAACTGAATTGTATCGTTCAGAATTGTATCACCCTATACTCAGTCTAGTTGCCCGACCCAAGCTATAAGGTGTTACGACAACAAATCTCGAACATCTTTCATAATTTTAATTAAAAATAATCAAATAATTCATTATCAATCATTTTCATGCCATTCAATCAATTTAGGGCCTCAATTGAGCTCATGGAAAATTTAAAACAAATTGAGATAAATTCTGGATTAAATTGAAACTTCCACAAAATTTTGAGAAAAGAATGTAAACAGAGATTACACGACTGTGTGGCCAGGTCATGTGACAGGGCTATTGTAACAACCTGTTTTTAGTCAAATTAGAACAATGGTTTTGGGACGAAAAATCTAAAGTCAAAGTATTTTATTATTACTATTTTAATGTTTACAGCATGATTGAATGCTTGTACAAAAACTTTGTTAAGAATTTTTATTATTTGGATGGTCAATTTCATAAAATGAACTAAATCGCGTAAAGTGTGAATGTGTTCTATTAGCTAAAAGTGTTTAATAGCTATAGAATATTAAAATCAAGGTCCTTATGTGGTAAATAGCCCAGAAACACGTTAGTGGATGATAGTGGACTGGTAATTTTGAAATTTGTAAGGTTTTTAAAGGTTAAATTTGGTATTTAGTAAATAATGGTTAATTAAATAAAACAAAACCTACATTTTTATGTTCATCTTCTTCTTAAAATACTAAGAATCAAATTTTACAAGGAGAAAGAGGGATAGGGTTCGACCAAGCTTCATATGCTCATTTAGGTATGGTTTTTGTCCCGTTTTTAATGATTTTTATATTTTTGAGATCGTTGCAACTTATTCTAGCTAGCCCAGGGACTATTTTGTAAAACTGTTAAAGATTTTAGATGTTTCCATTGATGAAATAGCATGTTTTTTGAAGTTTCTTGATAGATTATGAATGCTTGTTGACAGATATGCAAGTTTTGTTAAGTGATTTTTAGTGAAAATGCAAAATAGGGATTAAATTGAGAAATGCTGACACTTTGTGGTTGAAATGTGAAATAAATGAAACATATGGGTTGCTAAGGGCATATTAGTAATTTGTCTAAGCATGGGTGTCTTGAAATTTGCATAAATTTGTGATTTTGTGTAATAAGGACTAAAATGTAAAAATGTAAAAGTTTAGGGGCAAATGTGTAAAATATCCCTAATGTGTGTTTTGGATTAAATTGAATAGAGACATGATTAAATAAGTTAATTTTGAATATTTTTAGATCAAGAAAAGTGGAATTCGGAACTGGATCGGGGAAAAACGAAAGTTATCAACTAAACGACTTATTTCGTCGTTTCCACATTCGAGGTAAGTTCGTATGCAATAAATTTTAATACAAATGTATTTCATATGCTTTGATATTGCATAAATTTTGAATACGATACTATGGTTATGAACGATAGTAATTCGATGACAATTCGATATTTAAAATCTCGGTTGAACCTTAAGAATAGTTTAGGATGCTAGAGACAAGTCATTAGGGGATACATTACGTTTGCTTCGGGCCATGATATAGCACTTCGGGTGCGAGTTATACCGATTTGGCTTCGGGCCATGCATATCGGCTAATTTGGCTTCGGGCCATGATTTCAGTAATTCAGAGATAAGTTACCTTGATTTGGCTACAGGCCATGGTATAGGTACTTATCGTGTGAGACCCTTGAGTATCCGACTTCTATTCTGAATGGTTCAATCGGTAAATTAAAGACGAGAATGTGTAGAAGATTAGTATGAGATCGTACAGGTATGTGCATAAACCATATTAGCTTTGAATCTTAGAAATGGTAAAGAAAGTATATAATTTTGTGAATGAGTAATTGAGACGTTTCTTATTTGATGTGAATTCTTATACTTATGATCAATTGTTAAATTAAGTGTTTATGATTATATCGAATTTATGTCATACGAGCTTATTAAGCTTTATAGCTTACATCATTTATTTTTTCTATGTTTTCTAGTGAATTCAAAGCTAGCTTGGATTCAGGAATAGTCGGAGATCGCTTCACACTATCCACCTATGATTTTGGTACCTATGAACTTTGGTATTTAAATATATGGCATGTATAGGTATTTTTGAGTCATTTTGAATATAGGTTAGTAATGATTTTGGTTATAACCTGTTAATGAATTTAACCTTATTAATTGGCATTGTAAATGTTTATGTTTGGTTTGTAAATATAGCCATGAGATTTGGCTTAATTTGGTGGATTTTGGTTATGTGCATATATGTGAATATATGGTTGTTACGGTGAGTTCATGAATGGATATGTGAATAGATTATATTATGAGGCTTGTGGATATTGATATGGTAAATGTTAATTGGATGATGTTAAATATGAATTGTGTTTGTGAATTGGTACAAAATGATGTATGTTTGAGAAGGGTTTAGCTAGTTGAATTGTATATGTAATTTTAGTACAAATGGTATGGTGTATTTAGAGAATTTATGCATTGAGAAAAGTGGTTTAGACCATGAATGAATTAGGATTGAATTGAATGTTTTAAAATCCTATTGATGCTATATATTGGTGTAATTGAATTGATGCAGGTGAGCATAAATTTAGGTGGCAAAGTGGCTTGGTAAATAGCCCTTTTTTTTCCACACGGGAAGAGACACGGGTGTGTGTCCCAGCCGTGTGTGACACACAGTTATGTTACACGGCCGTGTGTCCCCTATTGTTGAAATTAAAATTAAGTCAATATGTTCCACATGGTCTCTCACACGGACGTGTGACTTGGCCGTGCCACATAAGTCAGTATACGTTATAGGTTTGGCACGACCTAGCACACGGCCGACCACACGGGCGTGTGTCCCCTATTTTGAGAAAAAAAATTCAAAGTTTCATGTGTAACACCCCTAACCCGTATTCGTCGCTAGATTAGGGTCACGAGGCATTACAGAACCTAAGTACATTTCTGAACGTTCTCATTTATAACACAAATCATATTTAATAATAAAACATATCTAATACTTATTCAATATTAAACTTCACTATTTATACCTATTTTACCAGCCACATAAACATCATATACACAAAAACACTTCCATTACTAACCAACTCATATTGACCAACATCATTCAATTACACATACATACACATATACATATAAATATAATTAGCATCTTACTCAACAGTTAAGCCAAATTACAAAACCTTTATAAGATATAACATGTCATCAATAACCTTTACCATATTTGAATTTATATATATATCATCAAATGTCCATTCACATATAATGCTTATATCAAACTTATCAATAAATTTCATCTGTATACTTTATCTATATACAATCAAAACCGAATCATTTAAATATACTTATGAAAATTTATATACTCCATGACCAACTTATCATCCATAATCAAGTTCACCAAACATTTACAATCCATTTCCAAAATATATAATAAAAATCACATATGCCATTCGTTCATAATATATATAACATGATAACCTCATACATTAACCATAAATATCACACATAAGTCAAACCACAAGTTCATTTCTTATCATTTATACCATTTATATATATATAAATACCTTGATCGAACTTCATCACCTTTAACACTTATATTTTTATCATCTAAATTAATCACATAACCAAATCACCAAGGTCATTTTCAATTTGCTCCATCAATGCATAGCACATTTAAAAATTATACCCGAAATAACATAAATTCAATAATCAACTTAGCCATTGTCGCATGACTCTCATTAAACACAGACCAAAATACAATATTCCAAAACATAATCTAGCTTATACATGCCATAGGTTCGAAATTTTCTATTTAAAATACCAAAGACAGTCGATAGTGTGAAAAACTTTGCTGACGATCCCCATGCTTGTAACTTGAATCCAAAATCTATAAAACAGAATAAACATAACACACATAGTAAGCTAACTTAGCTTAATAAGTCATAAGCAAATAAACATTACAATAATAATATCAACTTAATTAAACCAAACCAAATATCATTATATATCCAAATATACTTCCACACATTTACGCAATCTCACAAAACAAAATTAAACTTCGTATACCAACATCACTCATTGGGCCAAATATACAAGATCAAATATAATATCACATATGTGCTTACCTAAATGGCCGAATATGCAAGATCAAATTTAATATCACATATGTACTTACTTATATGGCCGAATATACAAATTCAAACATAATATCACATTTGTGCATACCTTCATGGCCGAATATTCAAGATCCAATACAACATCACATATGTACATACCTATGTGGCCGAATATACAAGGTCATTTAGCTCAATTTTGCTTGCTCAATTTCCACATCAACTTGAAATCTGATAGGTGTAGGCTTGAAAATAAATCACCAGTATAAAACTTGCTAGGCATAAGCCTGAATCACACATCGGCACAAGGTCTGCTAGACTTAAGGTCTGATTTTTTTTATTCACCGGCAATACGCCTGCTAGGCATAAAGCCCGATCAAATTCACCAGAACAATGCTTGCTAGGCTCAAAGCCCAAATGTCACTATTACAAAGATGTCTCATAAACAATTCATATAACAAAATCTCCAGATATTCCATATAGATTATACGTACTTTCAAATGATATAACTCAATCGAATTAAACTCAAATGCAATATTTCTATGCTTAAACACATTCGGCTAGCTCTTTTATAAATCTATAGATTCCAAAATAGCATATTAAACCAAGTTACATTCAATATAAATGATGTTTAATTGCTTAAAGACTTAAATCGCATATCGACGAACGTTATAAATCGGCTATTCGACTATTTTTGCTTTTCCCTGATCCAAGTCTGATTCATTTTGTTCTTGATCTATATAATTTCAAATTAACCTCATTTAAACACAATTTCATTCAATTTAATCCAACAACACTAAATGGGCAAATTACCATTTTACCCTTGATATTTCATACTTTTACAAATTATTCCTAATTGCATAAAACACAAAATACAAAAAATCTTCATTCAACATGCTTAGGCCGAATGTTCATCTAACACATATAAACACACATATTTCATTTATTTTGCATTTTAGTCCCTCAATTTATTATTTTTGTAATTTAGTCCTAATTACTTAAAATCTTAAAAAACTCCTATACAAAACATGTTAATCTAAAACCTATCTTAAATATTTCATCATCAAACATCACAAAACACAAATATTCATCAATGGCATAACTCAAAATGTTCATCAAAATCAAAAATTCAAGTATGGGTCGGATAGTATTCGAAGCAACGATCTCAAAAACATAAAAATTATCAAAAACCGAGCAAAGTCCATACCTTAATCAAGCTTCAATGTTGCCGAATACCTAAGCTTTTCTTTCTTTTCTTTTTAATGTTTCGGTCACCGAGAAAATAAAATGAACACTTATGTTTATTTTATGTTTTATGATAACATGTATATTATTTATTATTTTACATATTTAACCTTTTAAAACTAATAATAAAGCATACTTAATATGGACACATTCTGCAACCACATAATTTAAAGGTTTATTTGCTACTTAAATACTTCAATTTACAAAGCCATTAACAAATTAGTTCTTATAAAATAAACTATCTATTTTTCAACTTATGTGATTAAACTCTTTTATTAAATTAAGCACACAAACAATCAAATTTTCCTACGAAACTTTCACACATGTAAATTCACATATAATAACTACAAAAATAATATTTAAGTATTTTTCTGAGTCAGATTCGTGGTCCCGACACCACCGTTCTGATTAGGGTCTAAATCAGCCTGTTACATCATGAAAGTTTTTTAAATTATCGGTTTAGTCTCGAACCACTCCTAATGTATGTTTAGGGCCTCGTAGCCTCATATTAGGGACAAATTGTTTGAGATTGAATGATGATTGTATGAAATGGTTAAATGTATGATAAAAGTATGTATAAATGCATTGTAAGTTCGGTAATGCTCCATAACCCTATTTCGGTGTTGAATACGGGTGAGGGGTGTTACATTTATTAGTATCAAAGCCATGATTAAGTCGATTCTAGGACTAATGTAGCGTATGTGAGAGTCTAACTATACATGCCAAATATAAACTGTGATAGTGTGATGATTCCTGACAATTTAAACTATGTTTTCATATAGTAAATGGATCCCAGTCGAGCTATAGCTGATGAGGTTGAAAGTAATGTGCCAGCTTCCATTCAAGGGGCAGCGCCTTCTGAATCTAAGGGGGAGAGGCTAGAGAAGCCTTATTCCAAACGATGAACGAATGGTTCATGCAGTATATCCAGATAAATCCGGCTGTTCAACAGCCTCCACCCCCTTCTAATCCCCAACCGATTCCTGAAGCTCCTCAAAAAGTTGAGCTTTTAAGATTGAATAAGCCTCCAGTTGATAAGATTTGTAAACATGGGGCTAAAGAGTTTAGAGCTAATTCTGACGATGATCCTGAGAGAGCCGAGTTTTGGCTTGAAAATACGATTCAAGTGTTTGATGAGCTTTCTTGCACACAGATTGCATGTTTAAAATGTGCTATATCACTTCTGAGGGACACTACATACCAGTGTTGGAATACTCTAGTATCTGTTGTACCTAGAGAACGGATTACCTAGGAATTCTTTCAAACCGAGTTCAGGAAGAAATACATAAGCCAACGGTTTTTGTATCAAAAGCACAAAGAGTTTTTAGCATTGAAACAGGGTCGTATGACTGTAACTGAATATGAGAGAGAATTTGTGCGGTTAAGTAAATATGCTCGAGAGTATGTTTCTACCGAAGAGATCATGTGGAAGCAGTTTGTTGACAGGTTGAACGAAGACATTAAACTTCTGGTCAAGATTTTAGATTTCAAAGAATTTGTGGTTATAGTTGACCAGGCTTGTAAAGCCGAAGACTTTAGCCGAGAAAAGAGGAAAGCTGATTCAGAGGCTAGAGATTTGAGATTCTTTTAGTCGATCAAATGCATCATTGGGATACCAGAATAGAGATCGTGGAAATCAACATGTGAATCCTAAAGCTCAAGCTACTTATAACAGCGCATTTTTCAGTGAAATCAAAACAGTGGTTTCGAGACCACAAATCTGACCCAAAAATATTATTTATTTTTATTTTATTATATGTTTTGTAATATGGTAGGTATGTCGTGTAAAAATTTTGATATGAGAATTTTATCAATTTAGTGCTTAATTACGAAAAGGACTAAATCGCATAAAACGCGAAACTTCAATTCTAGTAGCTATAAGGATAAAATAGTTATGGAATTCAAATCTATAGGTCCTTATATGGTAATTAGACCATTAAGAATAGTATGTAGAGTTTTCTTGGTGACTCACCCATGCAATTATAGAAAAAAAAGGCAAGGACTAAATTGGAAATAGTAAAATACTTAATTACTTAAAAAGATGATAAAAGAAATCATCTTATTTTATGCCATCTTCAACCTAAAAATACATGGAAACCCTAAGAGAGAGAAAAGAAACTTTCAAGGCCTAATTGGGTATGTTCTCTTGTCCCGTTTTTAGTAATTTTGGTATTTTTGAAACCAGGATAGCCTAATCTCTCTATTTAAGGGATTAATTTGAAAAGTTATCAAGGTATGAAAATGGGTCATGGATGTATATGCTGGAAATTAAAAATTTATGGTAGAAAATGAAAAATTATTAATAGATAAACAACTTTTACAAAGTGATTTTTTATGAAAACATAATTTAGGGAATAAAATGAAAAGTTGTAAAATTTGATGAAAAATTCTAAAATTTTATGAATACATGTGCTGGAAAATTTGTAATGGGGCTTTGGTTTGGCTTGGAATAGGGAGTAATTTGCACAAGTTTCATATTTCGGGCCTAGAGACAAAATCAGAATTTATGAAAAAGTTAGGGGAAAATGGTAATTTTACCTAGGAGGTAAATTGAGTCCATTTAAATATGAAATGTATGAAATTGATAGTTAAATTCATCTATATAGATTCGGACAACACTAATTCGAGGTTAGATCGAGGAAAAGAAAAAGTCGAGGTAAGTTCGTGTAACTTAATCAGGCATGTAAATATGTTTAATTGAATGTTGTGTCGTATGAAATGTGATTCATATTGATGTATATTACTTGAATGCTATCATCATATTTTGATACATACTTGAAAATGGTGAAAAAAGGGTTAAGTCCTAATTGGATGTTGAATTTCCATGATTGTATGTGCTTCCCTGAAACAAAACGGGTCCTGTATTTGTTGCACATGGGACTTAACTTGGACTAGTAATCCCAATGACCTTGTTATAGAAAAGAATTAGCCTGGATGGGTAATTCCGATATAATATCTCTTGAGTATACGTTATGATTAGGGTTTATCCTGGACTAGTAATCCTAATTCAGCTCCTCTGAGCTTATGTTATATAAGGGATTTAGCCTGGACTGGTAACCCTATTATACGATGTGTGGCTCAAGAGAATGTTTCTTGGTTAAGTGCCCTAATGGGTATCCTTGAATAAGAAATTGACGGATTATCGAATCATACACTTTGAGTGTATTAGCTGTGTGTCAATCGGAATAAATAATTCAACAGACATAAAACTCTTGACGTGGCATGAAAATCTTGACATGATATGATAATGAGTTGAAAAAATATTGCTTGATGAGCTCATCTATGTTACTTGATTAATATGAAGATTTTGGTGACTAACACGTTTGATTGAATGTAAGTGATTAGGAAATTTAGCCAAATGGATGGAACATAACATTGTTTGCCTAGATTTAATAAACAAGATTGGTAAGTTTAGTTTCCGTTATATGAACTTACTAAGCATGTAATGCTTACTCCCTTTTATTTTTCCCTTCTTTTATAGTGCTCGGAAGCTCGTGAAGGTTGGAAGATCATTGGAGCATCGTCACACTATCAACCAGCATTTTGGTTATATTTAGTGAAATCATTTTGGGTATAATGGCATGTATAGGACAACTTGGCCAATAGTGGCTTGAAATGTTATTTTGTAACCTAGCCATTGGACTGGCTAGTATTGATTCATTTTGGTATGACTAAGTACATTATTACGATATATATATGCTCATGTGTTATGTTAAAAATATCTAATCAATATTGTGAATGCCTAAGTTAAACTAAAGTAAGGTTGTGATCATGTATGCTTGTAGTGATATGCCTTGTGAATGATAGAAATTTCTCAATTTGAATGCTTGAATTGGTTGGTATTAGATGTGTATTTCAAGTGCAAGTCTTGGGTGAAATTTTGGGTGAGAAATGAAGTTAGAAATGACTTCATTTTGTCCACATGGGCAAACACACGATCATGTGTCTAGACTGTGTGTGACACATGGCCTAGTAACATGGGCATATGGTTAGGCCGTGTGTCCCTTACACCTTAATTTTGAAAACAAAATGCTCAGAATTAGGCACACGTGCAGAAACATGAGTGCGTGTCTTAGCCATGTGTGCCACACGACCTAGAACACGGGCGTGTTTCTTGGCCATGTGAAACCTGCACTTATTTTTGAATTGAATTAATTAACCACACGGCCTAGCACACCTAGCATACTGGCATGTGGCATGGCCATGTGTGCAAGTCAAAGAGTTACACGAGGTCAAACATGGCCTCCAACACGGCTGTGTCCCAAGGTCACATGGGCATTGAAGATTTGGAAACATCATTTGTATGGTGAGAAATGTCATGTTTATACTGATCATAAAAGTTTAAAGTGCTTAATGACTCAAAAGGATTTGAATTTATGAGAAAGGAGATGGTTAGAATTGTTAAGGATTACGAGTTAGTGATTGACGATCATCTGGGAAAGGCGAATGTGGTTGCCGATGCTTTAAGTAGAAAGTCATTGTTTTCTTTGAGGGCTATGAACACCCAGTTGACTTTAACCGATGATGGTTCGATCTGAGTTGAGAGCTGGACTAACATTTCTTTAGTAGATTTGTGAAGCTAAAAAATGTGACAGTGATTTCCAAGCTAAAAGAGTCCAATGTCAATCGGGTATTGAATCAGATTTTCAGATTGGTTCCGATGAGTGTTTGATGTTCCAAGATAGTATTTGTGTTCCCAAAGGTACCAAGTTGATTCAGAAGATTTTCCATGAGGCATACAGTGGCTATTTGTAAGTTCACCTCGGTAGTACGAAAATGCATAATGACATAAAGAAATTGTATTTGTGGCTGGGTATGAAAAGGGATATTTCCGAGTTTGTTTTGAGGTGTCCGATTTATCAACAAGTAAAAGCTGAACACCAAATACCTTTGGGTTTACTTCGGCCTGTGATGGTTCCCGAGTGGAAATTGGATAGAATCACTATGGACTTGTTGATTGGCTTGCCCTTGACACAAAAAAAGAAAGATTCCATTTGGGTGGTGGTTGATAGGTGAATGAAGTCAGCTCATTTTATTCTGGCACGTACTGATTACTCACTTGATAAGTTAGCTAATTTGTACATTGGAGAAATTGTTAGATTGCATGGAGTGCTTATTTCGATTATATCGAATAGAGATATGAGGCTCACTTCGCAGTTTTGGAAAAAGTTGCAAGAAGCTTTGGGTACGAAGTTAAACTTTAGTATCGCTTTTGACCCACAAACTGACGGTCAGTCTGAGCGAGTAATTTAGATTCTTAAGGATATGCTCCGATGTTGTGCTCTTTAATTCGAGGGTAGTTAGGAAAAATATCTACCTTTGGTAGAATTTGCTTAGAACAATAGTTTTTAGTCGAGTTTGAAAATGGCACCTTATGAGGCATTGTACGGCCGTAAATTTCAGGCACCATTGTATTGGGTAGAACTCAGAGAGAATCAGATTTACGGGGTCGATTTAGTCAGAGAAGCCAAAGACAAAGTGAAGAAAATTTATGATTGTTTGAAAGCAACTTCGGATAGACAAAAATCCTACGCGGATTTGAAACGGAAAGAGATTGAGTTTCAGGTTAGTGATAAGGTATTCCTGAAAGTGTCTCCGTGAAAAAAAAGTTCTTAGATTTGGCCAGAAGGGTAAGTTGAGTCCGTGTTTTATTGGACCGTATGAAATTACCGAAAGGATAGGGCCAGTAGCATATCGGTTAGCTTTGCCATCTGTGTTGGAAAGGACTCACGATATGTTCCATGTGTCTATGTTGTGCCGATACTGATCAGACCCTTCACATGTGATTTCATCGACAAAGATTGAGATTCGACTGGATATGACTTACAGCGAAGAGCTAGTTAAGATTTTGGCTCGAGAAGTCAAACAATTAAGAAATAAAAGTATTGCCCTTGGGAAAGTTCTATGGCAAAGACATGGGGTTGAAGAGGCAACATGGGAAACTGAAGAAACCATGAGAAAACAATACCCGAACCTTTTTATCGGTAAGATTTGTAAGGACGAAAATCCCTAAGGGGGAGAAAGTTGTAACATCTTGATTTTGGGCCTAGTTAGAATAGTGGTTTCGAGACCACAAATCTGAAGTAAAAATAATTATTTTATGAATGTGTTGAAGTCTATGATATGTTTGTATGATCGTATGAAAGTTTCGTTACGAAATTTTGTTGATAGAGTGTCCAATTTGATTTTTAGAACTAAATTGCAAAAGTTGCAAAACATGTGATTCTAGATGCTTTAAGCATGAAGTAGCTATAGATTATTAATTAGAGGTCCTTAAATAGAAATTTGACCAATTTCTATTTTTATAGACAAAAATGGGCATGAATAAGTAAAATTTGAAAGTTTAGTAAAAAGGGCATTTTGGTCATCTAATTAATAACAAAAAAAGGGAAAATTAAGTCAAAATTTGATCATCTTCTCCGTGCCTTAGCCGAAATTCCTAAGGTCACCATAGCTAGCGTTTCTTCAACTTTCAAGCTTGATTAAAAGTGCATTCTAGCCCCATTTTTAAATTTTTTTTTTTACATTTTTGAAGTTGTTATCAACCGATCTAGCGATTTCTACCATTTATTTGAGCTAGAGTTGATGTCTAGAGTTTGACCCATGTGTGACATGCATGTATTTTGATGTTTCATGGTAGTTTATAAAATTTTGATGTGTGATGAATATCTTTTACTAAGAGGTTTTCAATGAAAACACCTAAAAAGGACTTGTTTGTAAAAGTTGTAAAAATGGATGGCAGAAATGTAAATTAATGAAAATTTTGGGCTGGTATAAGCGTGATATAGATTCAGCTAGGCTTCGGTAACAAAGAAAATGAGTTTAGGGGCAAAACTATAATTTTGCTAAATGATGGTTTTTGGACTGATTTGAACAATGTGGTAATTAAATGAGCTAAATTTGCTATTATAGATCAAGAAAAACGGAGTCCGAACCTAGACCGGGGAAAGAACAAGTTTGTGGACTAAATCGAATTAGTTAGCCATATTTTGTATGAGGTAAGTTCATATGTAACTAATGCAATATTATGATCATATTCTTAATGCATTAATATTGTATGAATTGTATAATTGATTCAATGAACACATTCGACAAGTTTCGATAAGAGAGAAAGAATCCCATTTGAACCTTAGGAATAGAATAGGATACGAGTGACATGTCACTAGGACCCCATGTGATATATATGATTATGTGATTCGGGTGCTGGTTATGTACGTCCTACCGGTGGCTAGGTAGTCCGGCATGTGTTACAGATACCAGACAGCTTGTGTGAACAACCCGTGTAGCTACATCTTGACCGTCAACTTATGTGAGCATACCCATGATTAGCTCAAGAGCGAGCCTTTATGTGATACGAAATATGAGGTAGCTTTGGCTACATATGTGGCACTTGTGTGTATGGACCTTTCATGTATCCGTTTAGTATTCCAAATGTTCAACGGGTATGTCAAAAACGAGAAAGAGTATGGTAAGTCACGAGTTGGTACAGGTATGTATGAAAAAATCATAAGAATGAGCTTGTTAAGTGATGAGCTTTTGGTAAGATTAAGAATGATAAAGTTTTGCTTATGAAACTATGTGATTAATGTTAAGTTAGATTGTATAATATTCATGCTAATGTTGCTTAATATTGTTTATTATTGCATGTGAATTTACTAAGCTTTATGCTTACTCCCCCTTCCTTTCCATTTTCTTATAGTATCGTCAAGCTAGCTCGGGAACCGATGGACATCAGAGCTCGATTCACACTATCAAATTAATCCTTTAGGTATTCATGATTTCACATTTTGAGTATGGCATGTATAGGGGACTTGGTCTTTTTTTTTACGTGTCATATTAATTTGGCCAAGTGTGTTGGCTTATAATGATTTGATAATTCATTTTGTATATGGCCATGAGATATGGCTTATATTGATTATTGGGTTGTAAGCCTATTTATACATGTATGCATATGCCTGTGCTTTTGAGATGTGGTTTGTAATTGTGTAAATGATGAGTTACGTTATTTTTTATGAATGCTTGTTGATTTAATTGAGATGTGTTGGTACGATGATAACTAAGGTCCCAATATGAAAATTAGAAGTAAACTTATAATTCTTAATGTATGAGAATTTGTAGGCTTGAGCTTAACAAAGTGTAGTGTTTTGTGTATGCACTAGTTGATATGATAGTGCCATGATAATGATATGCATGATTGTGTCTAAGTACTCAATTATGCCATGTTAAGTGCCTTTAAAGTTATGTATGTGTTTGAGTATATAAGGGTGGCAAGTGGCTTTGAAAATAGCCTCAAAATTATCCACACGGGTAGACACACGGGCATGTGTCTAGGCCGTGCGTGACACATAGTCTGCCCCAAGGGCGTGTGATCAACCATGTGTCCCCTGCACCTTAGTTTTGACAAACAGAATGCCCAGTAGCAAACGCACGAGCACAAGACACGGCCGTGTGTCTCGGCCATGTGGGCATGAGCCCAAGCCATGTGAATTCTGCACCTTAATTGCGAAAATTAAATTCACCACACGACCTAGCACACGGGCGTGTGACTTGGCCGTGTGACCCTATTTTGTTGATGATGTCATAAACAGAGAGTTACACAAGCTGAGGAGACGGGCGTGTGTGACTACATAGCCTACCCACACGGGCGTGTGACCCTCAAAAGCATGAAAATTTTCTAAGTGTTGTAAAAATTTTGAATGTTCTCGGTTTGGTCCCAAACCGCTCCCAATGTATGTTTGGGCCTCGTAGGCTTGTAATAGGGACGATATCCATGTATATGAAAAATTTTAGTTTAGATGGAGATTTATGTCTCGGTTCTGCATGATTGCTTGTGTATAAGTCCAGTAATGCCTCGTATTCTGTCTCGGCGTCGGATTCGGGTAAGGGGTGTTACATGACCAGTTAAAATGTGCCACTGTATTTTCGAAGATTAATCTCCATTCTGGTTACTATTAACTACAGGTGAAAGAATCTGATGTGTCAAAGACAGCTTTTATAATCAGGTATGGACACTATGAGTTTCTTGTGATGTCATTTGGCTTGACAAATGCACCTGTAGTGTTTATGGATTTGATGAACAAAATTTTCAGCCCGTATTTAGACAGGTTTGTGGTGGTATTTATAGATGATATTTGGTTTACTCTCAGAATGAAAATGAGCATGATGAGCATTTAAGAATAGTGTTGCAAACTCTACGAGAGAAAAAATTGTATGCCAAATTCAGTAAATGTGAATTTTGGCTATGGGAAGTTAGTTTCCTCGAGCATATTGTGTCTACTGAAGGTGTCACAGTAGACCCGAATAAATTTTCAGCCATTGCTAATTGGAAGCCACAGAAGAATGTGTCTGAAGTCCGAAGTCAAATAATCATGTACAAAAAATACAAACCATCATATCACCAATAACAACCCATTTTTTAGTGGTATAGAAAATAGTGGTTTTGGGACCACAAATCTAACAAGTGAGTCCGTAAATATTATTATTTAATATTTATGAGTCAAATATAGTATTATAAGAAATTTTGATTCCATATTTTTTGTTATTTGAATGAATAGTTAAGTTAAAGTCAAGTGGTTTTGGAAAATAAGGTTTCGGGACCTCATTTCTATAAACCGAGCCTATAATTATTTAATAGTGATTATTTAGATACATTGAAGTTTAGTTCAGAAATTTTGATGTTTAGATAGTTAATTAAGTAAAAAGGACTAAATCATAAAACCTACAAAATTTAATCGCTATAGGCTAATAAGGGTTAATTGAGTGCAAAAACATAATTTAATGGATTTAAATGGCAATTTGGTCATAATTACTATAGTGGTATAGTTGTTGGCCATAATGATTGAAATATATTGAGTTTTAAAATTATTTAATACTATTATAATTAAAAACATGTTTTACTTTGCAAAAGAAAAAGAAAATAAAGACATTTCACCATTTCTTTCATCTTCAAGTCGAGTGCTAAATGAAGAAGAAGACAAACATTCGGCCAACGTATTTCTCTTGCATGTAAGTATTTTCTTAATCGATTTTTTGCAAATTTTATATTTTTGTGATCATTGTAGCTTAATCTAGCTAACCTAGGGACTAATTTGTGAAACTGTCAAATGCTTTGAAGTCATGCCATGGATGAATTTGTGATGTTTTTTTTAATTTTAATGATAGGTTTATAAGCTTGGTTGTTCAATATGACTATTTTGTAAGGTGATTTTGGTTAATTTTAAAGTTTAAGGACTAAGTTGTTACAATAGTAAAGTTACATGAAATATTTGTAAAAATATGATAAATATGGGCTATAAGGGGATTATAAAAAATTTGGATGGCCTTTTTTGGATTAAATTGTGATTGAATTAAAAGTTTCGAATTTAGGGACTAAATTGAATAAAAGGTGAAATTTTAGGTTAAAAGTGTATAAAAGCGTACAATATTGATAAAGGTGAAATTTTAGTATTTAAAATTATCTGAATTGGAAAATTGAATTAAATTATTATATTTAGATCAAGAAACGAGTCAATCAAACATTAATCGCGGGAAAAGAAAGTTAGTGGAGTAGTCATCGGTCTTGCGTTCGTAACCGTTTTTTATTAGGTAGGTTTGGATGTTGATTAAACTAGTTAATTACTGCTTTTGGTGATTTATTAAATATTATATATGTAATGAATGAAATTAATTGATGTAGATATATGGCAAATAATGAATTGGAATAAATTGCATAGTTAGCTAAGTTGATGATTATGTCTAAAAATGTAAACTACTGGATGAGTTCTTGTAATGTGAATAAATTTAAATGATTTGGATATGTAATGTGGCCCGTATGAACCTTGTGAAATTTAGAATACAGATGACATGTCATTAGGGTTATTGCAATTTCAAGTGTTAGTCTTCGATGTCTTACTGATGGCTAAGGTCTTGCATTGGTTGTGGATTCTCCCCAAGTCGTATGAGTAGCATTGTGTAGACTAACATCCCAACCCATAGCTCGTGTGAGCAGACCTATTCCAAAGCTCGGATGAGCATTTACAATTACAGTCTCACTTTATGTGAGCATGGTTCCTTTATATCCCATTTTATTTCATTATGGTTCATCAGGGTGAAAGGAGTAAACAGAAATGGTAAGATGAAATGGATATAAAAAATGTTTATCTGGAAATAAATATATGAAATGGTTATATGAAGTGTCTATACGAAATATTTATATAGCTATAGTTATGTGAAAATGAATATTTGGAATGAATACTTGAAATGAATATATGAAATGCTAAATGAATATGTGATAGTTGGTTTGTGTACCAAATGTGTTTTTTCATGTATATGTTTAATAACATGATAAATTTACATGTTCATATATGAACTCACTAACCTTGTGAGACTTGTGTTGTGTATAGGTAATTAATGAACTCATGACCATGATACTGAATTATCTTGCAAAATATTTAAATTACATCCTTTACAGTAAGTTAAAGTTTATTACGAACTTACTAAGATTTATGCAATCTTACTTAGTTTTCATTTTTCTTTCTTGTAAATCGTCGGATACAAGCTGTTGGTTGGATTGGTTTTGGAGATCACACTATCCGGTGACTTATTTGGTCACTAATTGTTCATTTTGGTCCAATTATAAGTGGCATGTAATTAGGATATTGTTTATATGTGTTTCAAGCATTATGGATATGTTTTGTGTTATTTGAAAAATAAGATGTGTATATTGATGTAAATTTCAATTAGTATTTTGGCTAATTTTGGTCTGTGATGGCAATGGTATGTTTTCGGTTTTAAATACATTTTGAATGATTGATTTGGAATGGTTGATTTGATACAAATGCTTAGGTAACTTGGTAAACCTAGGTTGATGATTTTGGTCATGATAAATGAAATATATTTGATAATTAAAAAAGTATGAAATATTAAGTAGCTATATTTGAATGGATTATGTTTTAATGTTTGAGTTGTGGTGCCAATGAGGGCATACTGGTTAGGCACATAGGTTGAATGATATTTGGTATATTTTTGTATGTTTTGATGTATTTTAGATAGATTTAAGGGATGACAATGGTATGCCTTGTAGCCTAAGTGTTTTGGTTTGAAATTGTTTGACTTTGAATGCAGTTTTAGGTACACATGCCCTCTGACACATTCGGCCACATGGCTGTGTGTAACACACGGTCACCCCATATAGTTGTGTGTCTTATTAATTTTTAAGTACAGGTTTTTTCGTACAGCATCAGGCTGTTACACGACCGTGTGACCTTCAATTACACAGTCTATGTAACATGGTTGGCCACACGACCATGTCTTTGAACAATCTGGTTTGGGCTCTGCCACACGGCTGTGTGACCTCTGTTTTCAGTTTTTATCATATTTTCGTTTTATTTCAGATTAGTCCCTACTTGTTTCAAAACTAATTTTAGAGTTCTATAAGCTCGATTTAAGGCTCATATTCGTATATATGTTATGAATAAAGATTGATTTTGAATATTTGATATTTAAATTAATATTTGAATTTTTTCATGTCGTCGTTGGATTCGTAAACTGTAGTAATATCTCGTAACTATAATCCGACGATGGAGACTAGTTAGAGGTGTTACATTTGTGGTATCAGAGCTACAGCTTAGTTGATTCTATGACTAAACATAGCTTACATTGATTCAAGAAATACATGCTACTTTATAGCTTGTTATAGTGTGATGACTCCTTATCAATTTGACTTGCTTTCTTATAGATCAAAGATGTGAACTGAATCCAATCGAACAGATTCCGATGGAATATAAAGTCTATTGAAGAAGATCACATTACCTCTCTTAATATGATGAGTGATATGTTTAACGTATATATGAGAGTCAATTCTGTGGCTCAACGATCTCAACCCCTCATTCTCAAAGCCCTATACTATAGAATGTTCATAGGATTTTATTTATAAAGTCCGAAAATGCTGACTTGAAGAGTTTCATGGTTAAGTGTGTGATGATCCGACTAGAACCGAGTATTGGTTAGAACACACCTAGAGAGTTCTAGATGAAATGTTGTGTCTTTCCGAAGATTGTTTAAGATGTGCAGTGTCACTGTTAAAAGAGGAGGCTTTTTAGTAGTGGTCAACTCTAGTTGCAGTAGTATTGAAACAAAAAAGTTAATTGGGAGGTTATCAAAACTGAGTTTCAGAAGAAATACATCTACTAAATATATTTGGATAAGAAGAAAAAAGAATTTCTTGAGCTGAAATAGGAAAGTAGATCAGTTGTGGTGTAGCAATGTGAGTTTGTTCAGGTCAGTAAATATGTTTGTGAAATTTTATCTACAGAGGAAGAAATGTGCATTCATTTTGAAGATGGCTTAAACTACAAATTCAAGCAATTGGTTGGTGCGAAGGAAATTAGAGAGCTCGTAGTTTTGTCTAATTAAGTTCAGAAAATGGAAAAATTGTACAACCAAAAGAAACAGAATGAAACGAAAGCTCGTGACCCCAATAAACGTAACACTCCTAGAGTAGTTCAGGTTCTCCCACAGAAAAAATGAATGAATCGAGTAGTCAATTCCAGTGCCATCAAGGTTGTCTGACAGAGATAAAATAAAACATAGTAACGTAAGACCACCGATGACTTCAGTAGCTAGTGCGGGTAACGTTAGAAATGTAAATAGACTTGAATGTAGCCATTGTGGATGGAATCGTTTTGGGATATGTAGATTGAAAGATGGATCTTGTTTTCTCTATTGATCTTCTGATTATTTCAAGAAAGATTGCCCAAATCGAACTAAGTTAAATAGAGAACTGAATGCAAAACCTACAATTACTTCTACAAGAGGTAGACAACCAAAAATTTGTGGCACAACCAGAGTCACTAGAACGGAATAAAAGACACAGTGATTCGATATAAAGCTTGAGCTCCTGCAAAAGCTTATGCGATCCGTGCACTTGAGGAGGCCTCGACTCCTGATGTTATTATTGTACCTTTTCTATCCTTGATATTACAGTATATGCATTAATTGACTCTGGTTTGAGACATTTATATATATGCGCTATGTTAGCAAGGAAAAATATTTTATTGGTTGATTCAACTGAATATGTTGTTAAAGTAACGAACCCTTTAGGTCAAAATGTCATAGTCAATCTAGTTTGCAAGCAATGTCCACTGAAAATTTAGGGTTATGACTTTTTTGTTGATTTGATGTTACTTTCTTTTGATGAATTTAACATTATTCTGGGGATGAATTGGTTGAATATATTTGATATTATAGTGAATTGTAGACAAAAATGAATTGGTTTGAGGTGTCAGAATTGAGAAGTAAATTATGTTGAATCTGTTAAGTATGATTGTGTTTCAAATATGATTTTAGCAATATCCGCATAGAAATTAATCCAAAAAAGCTGTGATATGTTTTAACTTATATATTGGATTTTAGAGTATCAGAAAAGAAATTTGATCAGAATTTGTGTCAGGGACTGCTCCGATCTCGATTGCTCTATACAGAATAGATCTAATAAAAAATTAAAAATTAAAAGCTAATTTACAAGAACTAATCGACAAAGGTTATATTCGACCAAGTATATCACTTTGAGGTGCACCTATTCTGTTTGTGAAAAAGAAAGATGAGTCGACAGGATTGTGTATAGATTATTTATGAAAAAGAAAGATGAGTCGATGTGATTATGAATAGATTAGGGATATTTGAATAAAGTCACATTAAAGAATAAATATTCATTGTCTTGTATTGACGATTTATTCGAGTAGCGGAAAGGTACCACAATGTTTTTGAAGTTGACCTCAGATCTGGCTACTATTAATTCTGAGTTAAAGATGTAGATGTATCGAAAACAGCATTCAGAACCTGTTACGGACACTACGTGTTTTTAGTTGTCTTTGTATTAACTAATGCCCCTGCAGCATTTAAGGATCTGGGGAATTGGGCTTCTTTTCAATCACATTTCGATAGATTCATTGTTATTCTTTATTGATGATATATTGAATTATTATAGAACAGATTCAGAGCATGTTTAGCATTTGAAAATCTTTTTTATAGATGATTTGTTAAGAATTTTTTGATAATTACGTTGCCGATGATGAAACTATATAGGGACACGTTAAATTTATTTGGTCGGTTAAGTGCCAGCAGAGTTTTGACCAGTCGAAAACTTATTGATAGAAGCTTTAGTACTGGTTCAACCTAAATATAGGAAGGAATTCATTGTTTACAGTAATGCTTCATTCAGATGACTTTGAATCATGTTGGTTCAATTATTACAGAATTGGGAGTTAAACTATTAATTCTTCAGAGAATTTGTGAGATGAAAGGAAAGATTTGAATTTGTTAGTCAAACGGGAATAGATTCAGAATGATTAGATTACTAATTTCAATATTGATTGGGATGATTATATATATTTCCAAAATCGAATAGGTGCGCTGAACAATTCTAAATTTATACAAGACATCTTATATGAGGTTCCTAGCAGTGTTTTTTTTATTTAAACTAGGTAACGACAAAATGTGTAATGACTAGAGACAAAGTTATTGCTGGCCAAAAATAAAACGTGAAAAATTCAAAGTTTGTACCGAGATGCTTGATATGTCAATAGGTCAAAGCTGAATATCAAGTTCTACTTGAATTATTACGGTCTGTTATGATTTCTAAATGGGAATGGGAATGAGAATGAGTCACGATAGATTTTGTACCTGGACTACCTTTGATGACAAGAAAGAAATACTTGATCTAAATTATTATTAGGCTGATGAAATTGACTCATTTTATTCTAGTCAAAATGAATTACTCACTTCAAAAGCTAGTTGAGTTGCTTGTATCTGAGATTTACCTCTAAATTTCGGAGTGCAATTTGACGAAGCTATGGTGCAAATAGACGAACAGCTAAATCGAGTAATTCATATTCAAAAAGACATAATGCAGTGTTATATCATCAAGGTCAAGGGCAATCTAGAAAATGTTTACCGTTCGTTAAATACGTTTATAATAACATCTATCAATCTTGTATTAAATGATATCATTTGAAGCTTTTTACGGAAGAAAATGTAGAACCTCATTATATTGGTTAGAATGGAACGAGAGCAAGCTAGTTGGGACAGATTTGATTTGGTAAATCGAATAACCTTTCAGAACACATTAACTGAAACAATTTTTAGTTGAAAATTTTCAAGGACGAAATTTATAAGGGAGGTGAGTTGTAACAGCCCATTTTTTAGTGGTGTCGAAAATAGTGATTTCGGGGCCACAAATCTGAAAAGTGAGTCCGTAAATATTAAATAATAATATTTACGAGTCAAGTATAGTATTATAATAAATTTTGATTTGATGATTTTTGTTATTTAAATGAATAGTTAAATTCAAGTGGTTTGTCACTAAATTCAAGCGGTTTTGGAAAATGAGGTTTTGGGACCTCATTTCTGTAAACTCAGCTCATAAATATTTAATAGTGATTATTTAGGTACATTGAAGTTTGGTTTAAAAATTTTAATGTTTAGATAGTTAATTAAGTAAAACAGAATAAATCGCAAAACATGTAAAATTTAATCTCTATAAGCTAATAAGGATTAATTGAGCGCAAAAACGTAATTTAATGGATTTAAATTGCAATTTAGCCATAATTACTATAGTGGTATGGTTGTTGGCCATCATGCTTGACATATATTCACTTTTAATATTTTGTAAAGTGATTTTGGTTAATTTTAAAGTTCAAGGGCAAAGTTGTTAAAATAGTAAAGTTATATGAAATATTTGTAAAAATATGATAAATATGGGTTGTAAGGGGATTATAGAAAATTTGGATGACCTTTTTTGGATTAAATTGTGATTGAATTGAAAGTTTCGGATTTAGGGACTAAATTGAATAAAAGGAAAAAGTTTATTGTAAAAGTATAAAATATTGATAAAATGTCAAATATGTGAATTTTAGTATTTAAAATTATTTTAATTGGATAATTGAATTAAGTTATTACATTTAAATCAAGAAACAAGTCAACTAGACATTAATCGCGGGAAAGGAAAGTTAGCGGAGTAATCGTCAATATTGTGTTAATAACAGTTTTTTATTAGATCATTTTGTATGTTGATTAAACTAGTTAATTGTTGTTTTTGATGATTTACTAAATATTATATATGTAATGAATGAAATTAATTGATGCATATATATAGCACATAATGAATTGGAATAAATTGCAGAGTTAGCTAAGTTTATGAGTATGTCTAAAACTGTAAACTATATGGATGAGTTCTTGTAATATGAATAAAGTTAAATGATTTGGATATGTAACGTGGCCCGTATGAACCTTGTTAATGTTTAGGATACAAATGACATGTCATTCGGGTTATTACATGTTCAGGTGCTAGTCTTGTATGTCCTACCAATGGCTGAGGTCCTGCATTTGTTCTTGATGGTCGCTAAACTAACTAAAAACTCGACTAAGGCAAGCGCACCTATCGAATGGTAGAATAGTTATGGTGAGACCGGGAATATCGTACCCACGAGGACTAAAAGTACTAGTATTTACTCTCTTTTTATTATCTAGCCTAACAATTAAGAGAATTTTAAATCTAAGACTAATTATCTAATTAACTAAGATTGCGATAGAGTTTAAAGTTGGAAAATACTTTTGGAAAACCGATGGAGAAGACAATACCCAAGGAGGAATTCACCTAGACTTCATTTAGTACTTATGAATTAGACGATTTATTCACTTGACTTAATCCGTAGAAACCCCTGATTTATGTTAATATCTCTCTCGAGATAAAGCCAACTGACTCTAGGTTGATTAATCGAAATCACTTTCTAATTAAAACTCCTATTGTCGCATTAACTCGATCTATGGATTCCCTTATTAGATTTGACTCTAATTCGGCAGATTTATGTCATCCTATCTCTAGGATTGCATGCAACTCCGATTAATTATGAATGAACTACTCTTAACAGGGACTTTTGCTCCACTGAATAAGCACATCAAAAACCTGAATTAATATCCTGGAATATTAAAGCAAGAATTAAAATCACAATTAAGAATAAGAACAAGTATTTATCATATAACTCAAATAATAATAATATCCGTCTTAGGTTTTATCTCCTTTAGGTATTTAGGGAGTTTAGTTCATAATAATAATGGGAAACATCTCAAAGTTTGGGAAATAACAAAACATAAAGAAACCCAAAGAACTTCTAGGAAATTTGTTGGAATTCTTCAGTCTTGATGTAGATCCTGCCTCTGAGGTGATCCTGATGGCTGTCCTTGAGTATTTTCTACCTTTAACTCTCCATGTCCCCTTCAATCCTTTTCTAGGGTGTTTATATAGACTTTAGAATGCCCAAAATAGCCCAAAATTAGCCTTTTCCGAGTAGAATTAGACTTGGGCTCGATAAGGACACGATCATGTGCCATGCCTGTGTGAAGGGGTTCAGGCCGTGTGCAATTCTGACTTGGATTAATGTTGACACGGCCATGACACACGAGCATTTGGTTTACCCGTGTGTCACACACGAGCGTGTGGATCACCCGTGTAGAAGTGCCCAGGCCGTGTGAAATACTAATTTGGCCCAAATTGTCCATTTTTGGCCCGTCTCTTGCTCTTTTGCTATCCTAGGCTTTCCTGAGTACAAAACATGAAATTAAAAGATTAGTATCATCAAATTCACTAAATCTTATAATAAATCATTCACAATTATGCCAAGCATTGGGGTAAAAATATGTATAAATTATGGTTTATCAGTTCCAGATTCTCCACAAGTCGTATGAGAAGCATCGTGTAGCCTAACATTCTGACCCACAGCTAGTGTATGTAGACCCATTCCATAGCTCGTGTGAGAATTATAGCTACAGTCACACGTTATGTGAGCATTGCTCCCGCATATCCAATGTTATTTCATTATGAATCATCGGGTCGAAAATGAGCAAGCAGAAATGGTAATATGAAATGGATATATGAAATGTTTATATGGAAATAGATATATGAAATGGTTATATGAAGTTTCTATAAAAAATACTTACATGGATATAGATATGTGAAAATGGATATTTGGAATGAATACTTGAAATATAGATGTGAAATGCTAAATGAATATGTGATGGTTGGTTTATGTACCAACCATAATAAAGATATATATATGTTTGATAACATGATAAAGATACATGTTTCATAGATAAACTCACTAACCTTGTGAGACTTGTGCTATGTATAGGTAATTAATGAACTCATGACCATGATATTGAATTATCTTGTAAAAAATTTAAATTACATTATTTACAGTAAGTTACAGTTAAATTTTATTACGAACTTACTAAGCTTTACACAATCTTACATAGTTTTTGTTTTTCTTCCTTGTAGATTGTTGGATACAAGCTGTTGATAGGATTAGTTTTGGAGATCACACCATCCGATGACTTATTCGGTATCTAATTATTCATTTTGGTCCTGTAATAAGTGGCATGTACTTAGGATATTGTTTATTTGTGTTACAAGCATTATGGATATGTTTTGTGTCATTTGAAGTATGATATGTGTATATTGATGTAAATCTCAATTAGTATTTTGTTGTTACACGGCCTGGTAACACGGACATGTGACCTTAAATTTCATGGTTTGGGCTCTATTACACGGTCTGGGCTCTATTACACGGCTGTGTGATCTCTGTTTTTAGTTTTTATCATATTTTTTATTTTTTTTAGATTAGTCCCTATTTGTTTCCAAACTGATTTTAGAGTTCCATAAGCTCGATTTAAGGCTCGTATTTGTATAAATGTGATGAATAAATATTGGTTTTGAATGTTTGATATTTAATTAATATTTGGATGGTTTTCATTGGATTCGTCAACTGTAGTAATATCCCGTAATCTTAGTCCGAAACAGAGATGAGTTAGGGGTGTTACATCATTTCATTCTAGTTTCCTTTTGATAGTTAACTATTTTGCATGAAGAACAATAGTAAACCAACTTTGGATACATGGGAGGGGTAATGCTCATACACACTAACATAATGACATTAACCCATACGTGATGTTGTTCACGCAAGCTTTAGAGAATATATAACTCATGCAAGACCTCAAGCCATTGGTACAGTATCCATTATTGGTACATAGTACCTACTAAATGTAACACCAGCAGAGAGTGCCTGCTATTGAAATCACCAGTAACTAATGCCCACTAAATAAACATCGGCACAATGTGCCTACTACTGAAATCACTGGCGACTAATGTCTTCTACGCCCTAATGACATGTCATTTGTATCCTGGCAATTCACTAAGTTCAAATGGGCTAATCCTGTTTTCCAAAAATCTTTTCATATTCAAACCTTATCTTTCAAACCATAATCTTTTCTTTTCATTTTATTTCAATAGATCATGATATCATCCAATTCCATATAATCAAACAAGTAACACATTAAATCATTATAAACTTAATAAACATAATAAGAACTTATCAAAATATGATTGCTAACGACAAGCGATGATGACTACTCGACGAATTTTCCTTTCTCGCATTTATCAGTCAACTAATCCGTTTCTTGATCTAAATATAATAGTTTAATTCAATTAACTAATTTAAACATCTTAAAACACTTAAATTCATGCAATTAACGCTTTAATGATATTTTACACATTCACCCTAAACTTTTACCTTTTATTCAATTTAATCCCTAAAACCGAAAATCTCATAATTATCACAAATTAAACCAAAACCCTTGTGCAAAATTCTATTTGGTCCCCAAAAAGCCTACATTTATCACTTTATCACAAGAATTTTGTGTTATTTTATAATTTTAACAACTTAGTCTTTAAACTTTAAAATTAACAAAAATCTTTTTACAAAATAATCCTATTTAACTATCAAGCTTAATAAACTATCATTAAACTTCAAAAACATCACAAATTCATCCATGGAAACAATTTAAACATTTAATAGTTCTACGAATTAATCCCTGAGTTAGCTAGATTACATTACAACGATCTCAAAAACATAAAAATTACTAAAAACATATTAAAATTTCACTTACATGCACACCAAAAAGCTTGGCCGAACCTTAAGCATGCATAACAATGGTGTAAACAATGGTGGGAAAGAATGAAGAAGATGATGACCATCTTTTTCTTTTGTCATTTTTCTATTATTCAATTCTGTACTATTTTAACCTTTCATTAAACTTAAAAATTCATTAAACTCATGGCTTTAATAGTCCATTATAAAAGGTAGTGGTCTAATTACCATTTAAGACCTTTTTTTATGTTATGTTCATTAAACACTTATAAACTAATAGTGATTAACTTTTGTAGCTTTTATGATTTAATCCTTTTTCATTAATTAACTATCTAAATGTTAAAATTTTCTAACCAAATTTTAATACGACACTGTAATAACCCTGTAAATAATAAATAACTAATAAAATACTGACTCATTTATCAAAATCGTAGTCCTGAAACCACTATTTCTGACACCACTAAAAACAGGTTGTTATAAAAACCCCTTCATAGCTTATAGCGCTACATATGTGTTCAATTTTACGGAGAAAGCTTTTCGAATCTTCTCCTTCACTTCCAAAAAATTGAAGATTTGAAATAACCCAAGATATCAAAGAAGGATTGACCTCAAAATGTGAAACGCCAATATGTGGTGTCGCTATACTAAGTCGTAGCCAACTACGGTCGTACAACATTGCATCAGTAAGGAAGTCATATTTCTTATCACAACTATAAATGCCTTCCTCTGTAAGAAAACTCAATTCCCTACAATAAATAAACAAATAAATCAAACAAACAAATGCACTATCAACACAATCGAGGTAATACACATTAGACATAGAAAAATAAATGTTGCCCACAACTTGATCGCAACCTAGCTTTTGTCAATTCTGTCCTTAAAGAGTATGCAACACTACTAAAAATCACCCAATGTAGCATCATCTCCCTGGAAATGAAGCCAACAACTTGATCGCCTCTCCAACCACGAACGGACAAACACCGAGACCAAATGAGAGAAATAAACACTAAAGCAATCAAACAATCAGATTATAAATGTGTGATGTACTGCAAAAGTGTCAAGTCAATTATAATATAATTTGTACAACAAGGTACAAAAGTACTCTGAGGATCGAACCAACAAGAGTTGGCGATTAAGTGAATTCTAGCTACTAACATGCACTTAAGGAGGCTAACTAACAACTCGCTAAATACTATAGTACGATAGGTCATTCAAAGATTTGATTACACTAATTAATTACTTAAACTAGCAAAGGACCAATTTACAAAGAAAAAAAACTATGCAAGTATCAAATAAGATAATAGAAAATAGTTGGTTGACTTCTGAATTAGGGGTCTAAATCACTATTACTCCTAAATTGGGTGAATTTTACCTCTCGGGCTCAACTTGACCAATTTCGACAAATTAGTCTAATTTATCTTTCGATCTCACCGATAACCTTGGACTTATCAAATTGGTGCCTGATAAGATCTCCCCTCGGTCTCACTTATCTAAGTTTTCCCTCAAGGACATCAATCCTAAAGTTTGAAGTCTATTCGATTTAGTCTAATTTTACGATTTAGTCCTTGAACCCATAAATCAATTACCCATCATTTCCGTCAACCAACCCATAGATATTTAGCCACTCATGCTTGTGTTAAAACCTGTTAACAAAAAAAAAACAAGACCATTAACTTAAACCCAAAAAAAATCAAGAAAAATCCAAGCTTTCTGACCAAAGCTTAGAGTACACAACAATGGAACCAAGAATAATAAACAAGAACATGAAAGAAAAGATTTTTAATAGAAGAAATTAAAGGAAATTAAGTACACTAAAATGCGATTAAAATGAAACTATTAGAAAGTTTAAAGGTTTAACAAAGCAAACAAATCCTAGCTATAGTAATAACTAACTTAACTACCATCTATAAAACTAACACTAGAAAATGAACAAGAAATTAAACCATAAACTATTGTGAAGAAATTTAAAACCTAGAAGATGAAAAGAATAATCCTAAAAACCTAAAACTATGTGTTCTATTATTTCTCTCAGCCAATTTGAATTATTTTATCATAGCTCGCGTATAAAAATCTTGACCAAATTGCCCTTAAATGTCTAATTTTGATTAGGAGACATGTTGGACAAGGACAGTTATATTGTGATACCCAAAGCTCGGTATCGCGATGTCCTCATCAGTCCTAAAATAGAGGTCATTGGGAGTTTTGGGCTTTCCAATACCCTATGGCTGATATCGTGATACCATTTTTGGTGCCTCGAGCTTTCTTGTTTCAACACTATCAAGGGCATCATGACTTTAATGCTTCAATATCACGATACCCCCCTTCTCAGTGATGTTCTTGCTCCAATTGGGCCACCATAGGTTCCCTACATCATCCACCAGCCTCATTAGATAAACCGGATACCAATTGGTCATCTCTGGTATCAAAAATATCATAGAACACATTCAACACTTATTAAATTGAAGAAAACTAAACTAAGAAAAAACACAGACAAGGCAATTAAATTACTCAAGAATAAGCTCATTAACTGTAACTGGAAGCCTAATTTGACATATTAAATTACGGCAGATCATGCACTCCCTAGACAGCAAATGAAATGTGTAGATCTTCGGGTGCCACCACTCAACTAATGCAGATATCAAGTCGACCCTCAACTCAAACATTCAGATCAATGTCGTAGATACAAATCCGACAGCATCCAATCATGGCATAATACGTTATCCCGACTGGTAACTTTGACCATGGATACGCGCCCTTAACACACGGTACTCAACGTGACTATATTCAATTCCGCATTAGTTAAAATCTCCCAATTAAATAAAAATGGAGTGCTACTTTGTAAATATACTCGTGAATAACAAATAATATTTTTTTACCGACACATTAGTCATCCTTGTTGTGTGATCATTTGCTCTAATTAAAGAACCCATTTTGATATATGCATAAATAATAATAAAAATTAATCATCGATTAAACAAATAAACAATATACAAATAACGAAAATTATTTTTCCCTAACCCATTTTTCTAATTAAATTTTTTAATATTATTTTTATAAAATAAAAGTTATTTTTTAATATTTAAATATACAAATTATTATTACAAAATAAAATAAAAAAACATACGCTACTAAAACTATCTTAATCTATCCATACACCTTAAACACTAAAACAAAAATAATCTTAAAAGTTATATGTCAAAATTAAAAATAATCTAAAATATAAATGTATGTTTTGTAAAAAAATAAATAAAAACATACCTTAATAAATATAACTCTTTCTGGGTGAATAAAAAGTTACCTATTTGTAGTCCGGTGAATGAATACTAGCAACCACTAGGGGGCATGAATGTTAAAATAAATTTTGACATGGCATTTAATAAACAAAATAGAAGGTCTTGCTCAGGAATTGTAATTAGAGATTCATATGGAAAATTACTAAAAAAGAAAGTTTGTATAAATGAACACATACCAACTGCTTATGCTGCAGAGGCACTTGCTTGCGTTTAGGCAATACAGTTTGGTGTGGAGTCGGGCCTTTTAAGGATTGAAGTTGAAGGAAACGCCCCAATAGTGATTAAGAAACTGCAAAATAATGTTGAAGACAGATCTGAAATAAGTTCTTACATTTCCAATGCTAAACGATTAAAAAACAACTTTGTAACATGCAGATTCAAGCATACATCGAGACAAACAAATAGAGTTGCACATAATCTTGCAAAATAAGGGCTAAATGAATATGCGAACACTTACCTTGCAAATGAATTGTCCAGATCTGTAACTATGGTAATGAAGGAGGACCGACGAGGAAGAACAGCGGGCAAGCAGTGGATACACTAGCAAAAGAGGGGAGGAGTATTGGAGATCCTCAAAAACAAAATAGAAAATAGGAAATAACCAAAATGGGATAAAGGAATACTGAATTCCACTGAATATATGTGCTCTTCCGAAATGAATGAGGTTCTACATATGTTGCTGACAGGATTTAGCTCGAACGAGTAATCCTATTGATCTCATTATAGAAAGGATTTAGCCAGGACGAGTAATCCTAATATAATCCCTCTTGAGCATATGTTACAATTAGGTTTTAGCCTTGACTGGTAATCCTAATTGAGCTCTTATGAGCAAACATCACATAATGGATTTAGCTTGGACTGGTAATCCTATGATACGATATGTGGCTTGAGAGTGTGGTACTTGATTAAGTGCCCTATAGGTACTCTTGAATAAGAATTGACAGGTTATTGCATCGTACACCTCGAGTGTACTACTTGCGTATCCATCGAAATTTCAATGATTCAACGGACAGAACTCTTGGCATGATGAAAGAATTATCAGATAAAATGATAATGTCTTGAAGAATATTTCATGATGAGCTCATTTATGTTTACTTGATGTATATGAAAATTTTGTGACTAACTGTTTGATTGAATGTATGTGTTTAGGAAATTTTTCCAAGTGGATGGAAAACATGATATTGTATGCTTAGATTTAATAAACAGAATTGGTAAGTTTAGTTTCTGTTATACGAACTTACTAAGCATGTAATGTTTACTCCGTCTTTTTTGCCCTGTTTTATAGTGCTTGGAAGCTCGCGAAGGTTGGAGGTCATTGGAGCACCATCACACTATCCACTAGCTTATTTTGGGTATAAATAGTAAAATCATTTTGGTATAATGGCATGCTAACTTGGCCTTAGATGGCTTGAATATGTGGTTTGTAATCTAGCCATTGGAATGGCTAGTAATAGTTGTTTTTGATATACATGTAATGTCATACTATGATAGCTATATATATTAAATGGTTGAACAAATTATGCCAAACATATGGAATATACCAAGGTAAGATTATAAACATGTATGCATGTAATGATATGCCATGTTGAATGATAGAGTTTGCTAAATTTGAATGCTTGAAATGGTTGGTATTTGGATGTGAGTTTAAGTGCAGGTCATTGGTGTGATTTTAGGAGAGAAATGAAGCTAGATATAGCTTGATTTTTTCCACACAAGCAGACACACGGGTGTGTGTCTAGACCATATGTGACACATGGCCTGGTACATAAGCGTGTGGTTAGGCTGCGTGTCCCCTGCACCTTAAATTTGAGAAACAAAATGCTCAAAATTGAGCATACGGGCAGAGACACAGGTGTGCATCTCAGCCGTGTGTGCTACACGGTGAAGAACACGGGCGTGTGTTTTAGCCGTGTGAAATCTGCACCTAATTTCAAAAGAATTTAATTAACCACAAGGCCTAGCACACAGGCATGTGGCGTGGCCGTATACACAATTCAGAGAGTTACATGGGGTCGAACACAGCCTGCAGCACGGACGTGTCCCTTGGACCAAACGAGCTTGTGAGCCCTACACCTTGGAAAATTTTCGAAATGTCGCGAAAAATTCTTAGAGTTTCTGATTAAGTCCTGATTCGATTTTAATGCTCATATTAGGCCTCGAGGATCCATTTAATGGACGTTTTGAATAATATCGAGAAATGAACATTGATTGACATCATTTATCTATAAATGTTCTAAAAGTTCCAATAATGCTCCGTAACTCTGTTCCAACGACGGATACGGGTTAGGGGTGTTACATTCAGTGGTATCAGAGTTACGATTTAGTCGATTTTTGGATTTAACATAGCAAACACGAGTTTAAGTATACATGTCATTATATAATTTGTAATAGTGTGATGTCTCTTGATCATTTTAAATGTGTTTTTCATATATTAATATCATCCAACCAAGCTACAGCTAAATTCGAGGAAGTTGGGAGCAATGCATCAGCTTCAATTCAATGAGTTGCATCTGTATCTCGTAGTGAAAGGCTCGTATCTGAGGGCCGAAGTGAGGAGGCTAAACAGGCCTTCTTTCAATTGATGAATGAATGGTTTACAGAGTACTTAAGGAAAAATCCTGTTGTACAACGACCTCCCCCACCTGCTCCTTAACCGGTTCTTGAGGTACCACAGGGTGCTGAACCCGCTAGAATAGGTAAGCCTTCGATAGATAAAATCCGTAAGCATGGGGGAGAAGAATTTAGGGCTACCACAGATGATGATTCGGAAAAGGCTAAATTTTGGTTGGAAAATACCATCTAGGTTTTTGATTAATTATCTTGTACACCTGCTGAATGTCTGAAATGTGTAGTATCTCTACTGAAAGACACAACTTATCATTGGTGGAATACCATAACTTCATTTGTACCGAGAGAGAACGTTATATGTTAGTCAGAGATTTATGGATCAGAAAAAGCAAGAATTTTTAAAACTCAAGCAATGAGACATGACTGTATCTGAGTATGAACGAGAATTTTTTCGGTTGAGCAAATATGTCAGAGAATAGGTTCTAACCGAGGTTAAGATGTATAAACACTTTAAATAGGGTTTAAATGAATATATCAAGTTATTGATTGGAAATCTCGAAATAAGGGCATATATGACGTTAGCCGGTTGAGCATAAAAAGCTGAGGAATTGAGTAAAGAAAAGAAACAAGCTGAAAGAAAGGCTCGGGTTTCTGGAAAATGGATTATGAGGTAGTCACAATCATCTGCTTCTAAGAAAATAAAGAAGTATTATGATTGTGTTACTTCCTCTATGGGATATTCTGGAAAAGAGCAAGGCTCTCAACGCTCTAACCCGAGATCTTTATCTCCTTCTGTAACCAGTGTGGGTAGTGTCGGTAATCCCAAACCAAGGTGTAAGCATTGTAAAAAATTTTATTTTGGGGAATGTCGTTTGAGAATTGGAGCTAGTTACCGATCTGGTTCATTTGACCATTTTCTCAGAGATTGTCCAGAGAGAGTTGAAAAAAAAATAGAACCAACTTCAAAGTCGAGTAATCCTGTTTCTAGGGGCAAACCACCACGTCACCCTGGTAATGTTAGTGGTAGTCGAGGTACTACCAGAGACACAACAGTTAAATCTGAGGCACGAGTACCTGCAAGAACATAGGCTATTTGTGCTAGAGAAGATGCTTCTACACCAGATGTCATTACTGGTACATTTTCTCTACATGATACTGATATTACTGCTTTGATTGATCCTGATTCCACACATTCATACCTATGCACAAACTTAGTGTCTGTTAAAAATTTACCTGTTGAATTCACTGAATTTGTGGTTAAAGTTTCAGACCCCCTAGGCCAATGTATTATGGTGGATAAAGTATGTAAAAATTGTTCGTTGATGGTAAAAGGTTATTGCTTTATGGCTAACTTGATGTTATTTCCATTTGATAAATTTGATGTGATTTTGGGAATAGATTGATTAACCCAATATGATGTAAAGGTGAATTGTAAATAGAAATATATTGTATTGAAATGTCAAAGTGGTGAATTACTTTATGTTGAATGTAATGAAATGGATGGATTACCTAATGTGATTTCAGCAATATCAATACAAAAATATATCAGAAAAGGTTATGATGTTTATCCCGCATATGTGTTGTATACTAAAGTATCTAAGTCAAAGATTCAGCCAGTACCGGTTGTATATGAATTTACTGATGTATTCCCAGAAGAATTACCTGGTTCACCACCAGATAGAGAAGTGGAATTCTCTATAGATCTTGTTTCGGGTACAACACCAATATCCATAGCACCTTACAGAATGGCTCCTACTGAATTGAAAGCGCTGAAAGTACAGTTATAAGAATTGATTGATAGAGGTTTTGCTCGACCTAGTTTCTCACCTTAGGGTGTGCTGGTTCTGTTTGTAAAGAAGAAAGATGGATCGTTGTGGCTGTGCATTGATTACAGACAGCTCAACAAAGTTACAATAAATAACAAGTATCTATTGCCTCGTATTGATGACTTGTTTGACCAGTTAAAATGTCCCACTATATTTTCGAAGATTGATCTCTGTTTTGGTTACTATCAACTACAGGTAAAAGATTTAAATGTGCTAAAGATAGCTTTTAGAACCAGGTATGTACACTATGAGTTTCTTATAATGCCATTCGGTTTGACAAATACACCTGCAATGTTTATGGATCTGATGAACAGAATTTTTAGCCCATATTTAGACAGGTTTGTGGTGGTATTTATAGATGATATTTTGGTTTACTCCCAAGATGAAAATGAACATGCGGAGTATTTGAGAATAGTGTTGCAAACTTTGCGAGAGAAATAGTTGTATGCCAAATTTAGTAAATTTGAATTTTGGCTCCGAGAAGTTAGTTTTCTTGGGCATATAGTATCTGCTGAAGGTGTCAGGTAAACCCGAATAAAATTTCAGCCATTGTTAACTGGAAGTCACTGAAGAATGTGTCTGAAGTCTGAATTTTTCTAGGACTAGCTAGTTATTATCGGAGGTTTGTAAAAAGTTTTTCAATGATAGCTTCTCTGATGATCCGTCTATTGCAAAAAGATGTGAAATTTGAGTGGTCTGATAAATGCTAGCAAAGTTTTGAAAGATTAAAAGCTTTATTGACAAAAGCTCCAGTGTTAGTTCAGCCATAACTGAGTAAGAAATTTATAGTTTACAGTGATGCGTTATTGAATTATTTAGGCTGTGTTTTGATGAGGAAGGTAAAGTAGTAGCCTATGCTTCAAGACAGCTAAAACCACATGAAAGAAATTACCCGACACATGATCTTGAATTGGCAGCCATAGTGTTTGCATTTAAAATTTGGCGGCATTACCTGTTTGGTGAAAAATGTCACATATTCACTGATCCTAAAAGTCTGAAACATTTGATGTCACAGAAAGACTTGAATTTGAGGCAACACAGGTGGCTTGAGTTATTGAAATATTATGATCTGGTTATTGATTATCAACCGGGAAAAGCAAATATTATGGCAGACGCTCTGAGCAGAAAGTCCTTGTATACTTTATGAGCAACGAAAACTTGATTGTCGTTATCTGATGATGGTTCAATTATAACTAAGTTAAAATCTAGACCAATGTTTTTATAATAAATCTCTGAAGCTCAAAAAAATGATAGTAAGTTGCAAGCAAAACAGATACAAAGTGAATCGACTCTTGACTCAGAATTTCAGATCAGGACCTATAATTGTCTGTTATTCTGAGGCAGAGTATGTGTATCGAAAAATTCAGAACTAGTACAGAGGATTTTGAATGAAGCTCATAATGGTAACATGTCTATTCATCCTGGTAGTAATAAAATGTATAATGATCTGAAAAAGATGTACTGGTGGCTAGGAATGAAACGGGATATTTCTAAGTTTGTCTCTAAATGTTTGATATGTCTGTAAGTAAAAGCTAAACATCAGTTGTCTTCAGGATTATTACAGCCAGTCACGATACCGGAATAGAAATGGGAAAGAATTACTATGGAGTTTGTATCGGGATTACCTCTGTCTCCAAAGAAGAAAGATGTCATTTGGGTGATTGTTGATAAGTTGACAAAGTCTGCACACCTTATTCCGGTACATATGGATTATTCTTTGGACAGATTTGCTGAATTATATGTCTCTGAGATTGTCAGATTGCATGGAGTGCCTGTCTCTATTATTTTAGATAGAGACCCTCGGCTTATCTCTCGATTCTAGAGCAAATTGCAAGAAGCTTTGGGCAGTAAGTTTCACTTTAGCACTACATTTCATCCACAGACAGATGGTCAATCTGAACGTGTAATACAGATCTTAGAAGATATGCTTCGGTGTTGTATACTTGAGTTTGAAGGTAACTGGGAAAAGTATTTGCCTTTAGTTGAATTTGCATACAATAACAGTTATCAGTCTACTATCAAAATGGCACCGTATGAAGCTTTGTATGGTCGCAAATGTTGAAATCCATTGTATTGGACAGAACTCAGTGAGAAAAATTTACACAGAGTTAACTTAGTCCGTGAAACTGAGGAAAAAGTGAAAATAATTCGAGACAGTTTGAAAGCAGCCTCTGATCGCCAAAAGTCCTATGTGATCTTAAACGAAAAGAAATAGATTTCAAATTGGTGACAAAGTATTCTTGAAAGTACGGCCTTGGAAGAAAGTTCTCGGTTCGGCCGTAAAGGAAAACTGAGTCCACGGTTCATTGAGCCATATGAGGTTACAAAAAGAATCGAACCTGTTGCATATCGGTTAGCTTTACCACCATCACTTGATCGGATTCATAATGTTTTTCATGTGTCTATACTATGGCGGTATCGATCCGATCCTTCACATGTTATCTCCCTGACAGAGGCAAAGATTCAATCTGATATGACATATAGTGAAGAACCGATCAAAATCTTAGCTCGGGAAACAAAAGAGTTAAGAAATAAAAAGGTACCTTTAGTAAAATTCTTTGGCAACGACACGATATAGAAGAGGCTACCTGGGAACCGGAGGATACTATGAGGAAGCAATACCTGAATCTTTTTACTGGTAACATTTTTTAGGACAAAAATACTTAAGAAGGGAGTTATAATAGCCCATTTTTCAGTGAAATCGAAATAATGGTTTCGGGACCACAAATCTGATTCGAAAATAAATTTTATTTTTATTTTATTACATGGTCCGCAATATGTTAGAAATGTCATGTAAAAATTTCGATAAGAAAGTTTCATCGATTATGTGCTTATTCATGAGAAGGACTAAATCGTATAACATGTAAAAGTTGAATTCTAGTAGCTAGAAAGATTAAATAGCTATGGAATTCAAAACTAGAGGTCTTTATATGGTAATTAAACCATTAAAGAAAAGTATGTAGATATTTTGGAGACTCGTCCATGGAAATTTAGAAAAAGGATAAGGACTAAATTGGAATTTGAAATAATTTAATTAATTAAAAGATGAAAAAGAAAACATCATCTTATTTTACTCATCTTCTTCCCCAAAAATACATGGAAATCCTAGGAGAGAGAGAAGAAACTTCCATGGCTTAACTTGTCTCGTTTTTAGTAATTTTGATATTTTTGAAACTGGGATAGCTTAATCTATGTATTTGGGGGATCAATTTGAAGAGTTATCAGAGCATGGAAATTAGGTCTTGGATGTATATGCTAAAAATTAGGAATTTATGGTTGAAAATGAAAGGTTGTTGATAGATAAACAACTTTTATAAAGTGATTTTTGATGAAAACATGATTTAGGGACTAAAATGTAAAGTTGTGAAAATTGATGAAAAATTCTAAAATTTATAGAAAATATGTGCTTTAAATTCTATATTAAAATTTCGGTTAGGCTTGGATTAGGGAGTAAATTGCATAAATTTCATTTTCCGAGCCTAGGGACGAAATTAAAATTTATGGAAAAGTTAGGGGCAAAATGGTAATTTCTCCTAGGATGTAAATTGTGTCCAAATGAATATGAAATGTGGGAAATTGATGATTAAAGTTATTTATATAGATCCAGACAAAACAAATCCAAGGTTAGATCGAAGAAAAGAAAAGGTTTCGAATTAGTAGATTTTATAAGCGAACCAATGTCAAGATAAGTTCGTGTAACCTAATCGAGCACGTAAATATGTTAAACTGAATGTTTCGTTTGTATGGAATGTGACTTATATTGATGTGAATTGTTTGGTTTTTATGTATGAAGAATTGAATAGATGTTTGAAACGGTGAAAAAGGGTTAAGCTCCGTTTGAATATTGAATTCTGATGAATATCTGTGCTCTCCCAAAATGAATGAGGTCCTACATTTCTTGCTGATGGGATTTAGCTCGAACGAGTGATCCTATTGATCTTATTATAGAAAGGATTTAGCCAGGACAGGTAATCCTGATATAATCTCTCTCGAGAATATGTTACAATTAGGGTTTAGCCTAGACTGGTAATCCTAATTGAACTCTTCTGAGCATACGTCACATAATGGATTTAGCCAGGACTAGTAATCCTATGATTCGATATGTGGCTTGAGAGTGTGATCCTTGATTAAGTTCCCTATTGGTACTCTTGAATAATAATTGACGGGTTATTGAATCGTACACCTCGAATGTACTACTTGAGTATCTATCAGAATTTCAATGATTCAACGGACAAAACTCTTGCCATGATGAGAGAATTATCAGATGAAATGATAATGTCTTGAAAGAATATAGTATGATGAGCTCCTCTCTGTTTACTTGATGTATATGAAAATTTTGTGACTGACTTGTTTGATTGAATGTATGTGTTTAGGCAATTTTGCCAAGTTGATGGAAAACATGATATTGTATGCTTAGATTTAATAAACGAGGTTGGTAAGTTTAGTTTCTGTTATACGAACTTACTAAGCATGTAATGCTTACTCTGTTCTATTTTGCCTATTTTATAATGCTCGGAAGCTCGCGAAGGTTGGAGGTCATTGGAGCATCATCACACTATCCACTATCTTATTTTGGGTATATGTAGTAAAATCATTTTTGTATAATGGCATGTATAGGCTAACTTGGCCATAGATGGCTTGAATATGTTGTTTGTAATCTAGTTATCGGAATAGCTAGAAATGGTTGTTTTTGATATGCTTGTAATGTCATACTACAGTAGCTATATATATGTTAAATGGTTGAACAAATTATGCCTAACATATGGAATATACCAAGGTAAGATTATAAACATGTATGCATGTAATGATATGCCATGTTGAATGATGGAGTTTGCTTAATTTGAACGCTTGAAATGGGTGGTATTTGGATGTGAGTTTAAGTGCAGGTTATTGGTGTGATATTGGGTGAGAAATAAAGCTAGAAATGGTTTCATTTTGCCCACACGGGCAGACATACGGGTGTGTTTTCAGACCGTATGTGACACAGGGCCTGGTACATAGACGTGTGGTTAGGCCGTATGTCCCCTGCACCTTAAATTTGAGAAACAAAATGCTAAGAATTGAGCATACGGGCAAAAATACGGGTGTGTGTCTCAGCCGTGTGTGCTACACGGCCTAGAACACAAACGTGTGTCTTGGACATGTGAAATCCGCACCTAATTTCAAAATAATTTAATTAACCACACGGCCTAGCACACGGACATGTGGCATGATCGTGTGCACAAGTCAGAGAGTTACATGGGGTCAAACACGGCTTGCAGCACAGCCATGTCCCAGGGTCACACGTGCGTGTCCCTTGGACCACACGATTTTAATGCTCATATTAGGCCTCGAGGGTCCATTTAATGGACGTTTTGAATAATCTCGGAAAATAAATAGTGATTGACATGATTTATCTGTAAATGTTCTAAAAGTTTCGGTAATGCTCCTTAACTCTGTTTCGGCGACGGATACGGGTTAGGTGTGTTACATTGTGGATGTAACATACATGTGATTTGCCACATGGATGTTGCATCAGCAATTAATTAATTTTTTAAAATTTTAAAAATAAAAAATTTATTGAAAATTTTAAAAATTATTCAAAAAGTATAAAAATTAATTTTTTTAGATTTTTTTTAAAAAAAATTAATTAATTGCTAATTTGACGTACAAGTGGACTACCACGTGGATGCCACATCAGCAAAGTTAACAAACATTAATTTAGTTTTATATTTGGTTATTAATATTAATATAAAGAAAAAGCTTATTTAATACAACCATACTCCTATTTATGTTCCTAAGTTTTCATTGATCCACATGTTTAACTTCATTTGAAACTCAACTTCTCTTTTTTCTTTGTGGTCTTTTTTAAGCTTAATAAAAGAGATGGTTTATTGGATAAAAAAATTACTAATTTCTATAACTTCTAAGACAAACATTACTATTTGTTTTCAATTTATAGAATTCTTTTAACCCATTTTTTGTTTAATTTTTTTTCATCCTACTTGAAAATTTTTAATACTTCAATTTGCAAACCTCTTTTTAACCTATTGGTTGCTTAATTTTTTTCTTCATATTACTTGAGAAAAAGTAATAACAACAAGGTACTTGGAATAGTTTTCTTCAAATGATTTAACTAATGAATCAACAAAATGTTTAGCAAAGTTAGGTCTAAAATTTTGAAAATTAAAAGCATTAAGTTTTTAAAAATCACTGAAAACTAATAAATCATTTTTTATTTCATATTTGAGTTTAAAGAAAAAAACCACAAAAATTTAAATTTAAAGAAGGAAAGAACTTTGTTCAAAATAAAACTCCATTACATTAACTACACGTGGACCAATGAAAATTTAAGGGCACAAATAGGAGCACAAAAAAAGGATAGAGGAAATTTGTTCCTCTACAAACAAACTTCTTTTGCCCAGAAGTGTGCTCCTTTTTATGTCCTTAAGTTTTCATTGATCCATGTGTAAATGAATTAATTTATGTTCATTGCCAACATTGATGAGCAAATTTCTTCTGCCCCATAAGCGTGCTCATATTAATGTCCCTAAGTTTTCATTAATTTGTATGTTAATGAATTAATTTATTTTTATTGTCTACATTGACTCTATTTGGAGCTCAACTTCTCTTTTCTCCTTGTGTTTTTGTTTTCGTTTAAGCTTAATAAAAGAGATTTTTCATTGCATAAAAAAATTATTATTTTCTACAACTTTTAAAACTAACAATACTCTTCATTTTTTATTTGCATACTTCTTCCATTTGCTACTTATTTTTTTCCATCCTACATGAAAAGATTAATACTTCAATTTGCAAACCGTTTTTTAACCAATTGGTTGTTGAATTTATTTTCATATTCCCTAAGAAAGAGTAATAGCAACAAGGTACTTGGAATAATCTTCTTCAAACTATTTAACTAATAATGAGATATTGTAACACCCGGTACCCGACTCGATCATCAGGTCTGAGCCACAAGGTGTTGCATTCGTTGTCAAAGTAGCTATGGCCAAATCACATTCGATTTGAATGATTAAACATTTAAATTTAAGTAAAATAGATGTATAAAACTATAATTATTCATTTCCAGATATTATACGAGCTTACAAAAGTTCTATTGCTCACCGGAGGTTGAAATAGGACCAATTTGTAATGTTTTCAAGGTTTGGAGTTGATGTTGCAACTCCAAGGGTTCCTCGTAGCGATGCCACATACTAAGTTGGCCTTATCATAATGACCATTGCTCAACATCGTGGCATGACATATGGACTGGATCTCGTTGCGACGATAAGTGTTCAACGTGCGACATGTCATATTATTTCTAAATGGTCAAGTTGTAGCACTTATTTGCAATCACCTAAAACATCTCAAGTTCATTTGCAATTAAAATTTCAACCAAATATACATATCCAATGAGTTCCATTATAGCTAAAGTACCATATATACATATACATTTACATTCATTTCAACAATTTCATTTTAAGTATACAATTCATTTCATCATGCTCTTCATTGAACCAATTGGCATTTATATACGTATATAGATCCATTTTATATAGACTATTAGCATATCACAAATTATGCCTAACCAAATGCTATGACATTCTCAAATTCATATATATAAACATATGACCAACTCAGAAATACTAATTCTGACTCCAAAGTTCACATGATCACCTATTATATTAAAAATTGACTCAACCTAGGTACATGTCATATAACAAACAAAAAGATACTATGCAATCATTGCTAAGTTAGGGATTGCTTTCGGGATGCTAAAATCACTTCATGAGACCTCAAGACATACCTAACCTGCGCACAAGAAAACAAGTTGTACGCTAAGCAATAATATTCAGTGGTATTTCCATGATCCAGGCCAATTCAAAACAAGTTTAAAACTATTGCATACAATTAAACCTAAAGAAATTTTGTACTAAATCTCACATAATTGCATACCAAATACTTCCATTACCATAGTAACTTGTATATGATCACCTTTACATGTCAATACACTAATATATACTCAAAACATACCATTTGTCATTCATTTCATAATAACTTAACCAATTTATATTATCATGTAAAGTTACATATGCTTATCCATTTCCATTACTACATATAAACACATAAGTTGTAACAGCTCGTTTTTAGTCAAATGGTTTCAGGACCACAAATCCAAAGTCAAAATATTTATTTTATATTATCTTAATGGTTATAACATGGTATGATGATTGTTTGAAAATTTTGTTAAGAAATTTTATCATTTGGTTGGTCAATTTGATAAAAATGACTAAATCGCGTAAAGCGTAAAACTTGAGTTCTAATAGCTAAAGGTGTCTAATAGCTATAGAACCTTAAATTTAAGGTCTTTATGTTGTAATTAGACCATTTTATTTGTGAGTGGACATTTATGGACACATATTAAGGTGTTTTAAATGGTTTTATTAAGGTTATAATTGTAATTGGGTAATTTAACTTAAAATAAATAAAACAAAACCAAATTAATTGTTGCTATCATCTTCTCCACCGATTTTTGGAAGATAAGAAACACCATTTCAGGGCTATCATTCGGCTAAGGCATTTTTTCTCAATTAAGGTATGATTTTTTGTCCCGTTTTTAATGATTTTTACGTTTTTGAGATCGCTGTAGCTAGGTCTAGCTAGCCCAGGGACTAATTTGCAAAAATGTTAAAGATTTTGAATGATTCCATTAATGAATACATGTATATTTTGAATTTTCTTGATAGATTATGAATGGTTGTTGATAGTTAAACAAGTTTTGTTAAGGGATTTATAGTGAAAATGCAAAATAGGGATTAAATTGTGAAATGTGTAAAGTTAATAAAATGTGAAATAAATGAAAAATATGGGCTGATAGGGGCATAATAGTAATTTGACTAGCATGGATATATTGGGAATTTCATTATTTTGTGATTTTATGAAATAAGGACTAAACTGTGAAAAATGTGAAATATTAGGGGCAACAGTGTAAATGTGTTTTAAAGTGTGTTTTGGACTAAATTGAATGAATAGATGATTGAATAAATCAATTTTGAATATATTTAGATCAAGAAAGGAGAAATATAGACTTAGATCAGTGAAAGAATAAAGTTTCAGAATAGTTGACTCGATTCGTCGTTCTAGCATCCAAGGTAAGTTCGTATGTTATAATTTCATTTCAAATGTATTCTCTATGCTTTGATATAGCATAAATTGTGATTATGTGACTTCAGACAAGTTGGGAATGATTCAACGATGATTCGACAGTTGGAATCCCGGTTAAACCTTAGGAATAGTTTAGGATGCTAGTGACATGTCATTAGGGATACTTTAAGTTGGCTTCGGGCCATGATATAGCACTTCAGGTGTGAGATAAACTGATTTGCCTTTGGGCCATGCATATCGGCTGATTTGGCTTAGGGCCATGATATCAGAATTTCAGATAAGTTACCTTGATTTGGCTTCGGGCCATGGTATAGGTACTTATCGCGTGTAACCCTTGAGTATCCGATTTCTATTCCAAACAGTTCAACGGGTAAATGAAAGACGAGAATATATATGAGGTTGGTACTATGTGTATTAACTATTTTAGTGTTGAATTGAAGAAATGATAATAGAAGTATATAGTTTTATGAATGAGCATTTGAAAGGTTTGATAGTTAAAGAAAGCTACATTTTGATGTATTCAAATTATTGATTTATGTTTATATGATTGCATTAAGTTTATATCATATGAGCTTACTAAGATTTATAGCTTACTTCGTTTATTTTTCTATGTTTTATAGTGAATTCAAAGCTAGCTCGAATTCAGGGATCATCGAAGACACCGTCACACTATCCACCTATCTCTCGGTACATATGAACTTGGTATTTAAGTATATGGCATGTGTAGGGACTTTGATCATTTTGGTTATGTTTTGGTAATGAATTTGGCCAAATGAATTGGCTTATAAATATACATATTTAGGTTTGTATATATATAATCATATGAGTTAGCTAAGGATGCTGAATTTGATGATGTATATAAGTGTGCAAAAGACTTTTGTTTTGAGTTGGTAAATGACCTATATTGTGTGATTGAAGTTGGATTCATAATGCTTGTTGTTAATAGATAAATTGAATGTCAATAGGTGATGATTTGTAAATTGGTATGCTATTGAAATTAGACCAAATAATGCATATTTGAGTTTAGTTATATTGATGTTAAAGTACTTGGTATTTGGTATGTTTTGAATGAGTAAAACATGAGTTTATAAGCATGTTCGTTGTTAGTATTGAAAATAGTATGAATTAGCCTTGATTATGGCTAAATGAGATGTTCAATTATGCTATGAATTGGTGCCATTTTGGTTGTGTAGGTATATGCACATTTGGGTGCAAACTGGCTTGGTAAATAGCCTATTTTTGCCCACACGTGTAACAGTCCGATTTTGGGCCTAGTCGGAACAGTGGTTTTGGGACCACAAATCTGACAGAGAAAAATTTATTTTTATTATATTTTTATGGTCTATAGTTTTCTAAAATGATTTTGTGAAAATTTCGTTTGAAAATTTTGACGTTTGAGCACTCAATTTAGCAAAAAGGACTAAATTGTAAAAAGTGAAAAACTTGTGTTCTACATGCTAGAGGTGTTTAAATTTTAAATTAGAGGTATTTAGATGGTAATTAGACCATTTTTTAAGTTAGTGGACAAAAATGAGCATGATGTAAGAGAATTTTAATGTTTTAAGGAAAGGGCATTTTGGTCATTTAGGTAATAAAAGAATTAATAATCAAATTAAAAGCCAATTTTTTCTCATCTTCTACCCATGGCTGAAAATTTCAAAGGGAAACCATAACTAGGGTTTGTTCATCTTTCAAGCTCGATTGTAAGTCCGTTCTTGTTCCATTTTTAATGCTCTTTACATTTTTGAAGTCGTTATCACTCAATCTACCTATTTCTACCACTAATTTGAGAAATGATTAAGGTCTAGGGTTTGAACCATGTTATACATGTTTGTATTTTGATGTTTAATGGTAGATTATGCAAGTTTGATGTTTGAAAAATGACTTTTGCTAAGTGATTTTCGGTAAAAATGTCAAAAAGAACCTATTTGTAAAAATTATAAAAAAAAGAGTAAAAAATGAAAAATGTGGGCTGGTATGAGTACAATAAAGATTTGGCTAAGCTTGGGCAATGAATAAATTTGATAAAAATCATTTTACGAGCCTAAGGACTAAATTGTAAAAATGTCAAAGTTTAAGGGGAAAATGTAATTTCACCAAAATATAGTTTTTGGGCTGAATTGAACAATTTGAATATTATAGATCAAGAGAAACGAGGTTCAGACCTAGATCGGGAGAAAAATAAAATGTTTGACGATTAGGTCTCATTTTTACAATTTTGCATCGAGGTAAGTTCATATGTAAATAATGTATTTTTTTAATTATGTTTTAAATGCTTTATTATTGTATGAAATGTGATTGACCCTTGGACGTATTTGACCAAAGTTCCGACAAGCGTGAAGTCCCGGTTGAACCTTAGGAATAGATAGAATACAAATGTCATGACATTAGGGTTACTAAGATTACATGTAAGACCATATCTGGGATATGAAATCGATATGAGAATTCGTGTAAGACCATAGCTGGGCTATTGGCATCGATACGAGATTACATGTAAGACCATATCTGGGATATGGCATTGGTACGATAATATGTGTACGAGATTCTTGAGTATCCTTTAGTCCAAGGGGTTCAACGAGTAATTTAATGAGTATGTCAAAGGTGAATTGCATGCAAATCCAATTCGAGATGACTCAAGTATGAACTTGAAACTAATATGTAATGAGCTCGATATGTGACAAACCCTCGGTAATGTTATAATTGAGTAAGTTATGGTTATAAGACCTTAGTAATATTTATGCCATTTATTGTATGTTAAATATTTGGATATGATGCTTATTATTTGCATGGGAACTTACTAAGCTATATAGCTTACTCCCCTTTCTTTTCCCTTGCCTTATAGTGTCACCAAGCTAGCTCGGGGATCGGAGACAGTCGGAGATCCACTCACATTATCAACTTATTATTTTGGGTACTAATGAATGCAACATTTTGAGTCATGGCATGTATAGGGGACTTGGTTATTTTGTTATGTGTCATAATTGAATTGGCCTCTATTGGTTGGTAATTCATCTTGTAAATGGCCATTTGAAATTGGCTAATATTGGTATAAGTATATTCATATGATGATGTTTTTTCATGGATGTGGAAACTTGCATGATTTTAATTGATATGTATGAAAAGTTTGTGTATGATAAATGAGAGTATGTGAATGAGGTGTTAATGTCTTGGTTATGGCTGAATTGGTATATAAATGTTTGGATTGGTGTTATGTTGTGTTTTGTAGGCGTGTGCAACAAAGGGTGGCAAAATGGCTTGGTAAATAGCCTTATTTTTTGTCCACAAGGGTAGGCACACAGGCGTGTGTCTAGGTCGTCTGTGACACACGGCTCGCCCCACAGGCATGTGTTTAGGCCATGTGTCCCCTGCACCCTAATTTTTACAAAACAAAATGCTCAGATTTGAACACACGAGCAGAGATAGGGGCGTGTGTCTAAACCGAGTGGATGATACGGCCTCAAGCACGGGCCTGTGTCCTAGGCGTGTGAATTCTGCACCTACTTTATGAAAAATCATAATTTTTAAATCGACCACATGGCCTAGCACACAACTGTGTGACTTGGCCATTTGTCTTTAATTTTTTCTTAGGTGACAAACAGAGAGTTACACGAGTTAGGGGCACGGGCGTGTGTGACCACACGGCCTGCCCACATGGGCGTGTCCCAAATCTACACGGGTGTGTGACCCCTATTTAGTGAAAAATTTTCTAAGTGTTGTAAAAATTTCTAAAGTTTTCTGTTTAGCCCTAAATCACTTCCAATGCATGTTTTGGGCCGCGTAGGCTCGTATTAAGGACCTTATGATTGAATGCAAAAAGTTTTAAAATTGGATGAAAATTTATGGCTGGAAATGTATGGTTGCTTGTGTTTAAGTCCGGTAATGCCTCGTACCTTGTTTCAATGTTGAATACGAGTAAGGGGTGTTACAACACGGGCAAAGAAATGGGCATGTCTCTCAGTCGTGTGTGACGCACGATTAAGTACACGGCCGTGTGCTAGGCCATGCCAAACCTGTAGGGTATACTGACTTATGCCACACGATCAAGTCACACGCCCTTTTGTAAGGCTGTGTGGAGCATACTGACTTGATTTCAATTTCAACACGGCCATGTAACCCAAGTCAGAGAGTTACACGGGGTTGGACACAGGCTGGGACACGGCCATGTGCTCACATTTTGAATGTCCACATGGCCTGTGACACGGGCGTGTGTAACAGCCATGTAAGTCACACGGCCTGGCTATACAGGCGTGTGTCCCCTATTTTGAGGAAAATTTTCTAAGTTTCGTAAAATTTTCATAAGTTATCGATTTAGTCCCGAACCACTCCCAAAGCATGTTTAGGGCCTCGCAGGCTCATTTTAGGGACAAATTGATTTATATTGAATGATGAATGGTTGAATTGAGAAAATGTATGCTAAATGAATGTTTAATTGTATGGTAAGTCTGGTAATGCTCTGTAACCCTATTCTGGTGTTGAATACGAATGAGGGGTGTTACATAAGTTACATTCATATCAAGATCTCAACCATTTTTGAGCCTATTGACTCATTATTGCTTAGTTGGCCTAAAGTTAGTTCTCAATTCTATTTGCATGATCTTTCACATTTTGTCGTATACCACAATTCAATCACATTTCATCTCAAATATTTGTGTATTTATAACCCTATTAACTAGACACGGACTCAAACCGGATACACGGGTTCATCACCCAAGGTTGCCTAGAAATGATGGCACTATACATGTATATAATACCACCTCAGGTTGCCCAACAACGATGGTTTTCACAATCAGATTATTCTGTCACCCTGGTTTGCCCAAAAACGATGACTATCTATAAAATCTACCAACATGGGTTACCCAGAAATGATGGTTTTCAATCAATATTATGACCCTATGGCATGCCACCTAAATCCAACTCAATTCAAACAACTAATAGGGTAACCAAAATCCCAATTCATTATATAGTTCAATTTACATTCCAATGTTCTTAATTCATCAACATTTCTCAATAGCATAACATTTATAACACGTTTCAACCCAATCTCATACCAATTATCACATATCAAGTAAGTCATGCAACTTTCTATTCTATTCTATCCAGTCTTTGTCTCAATATTCAATCTCAACCATAGCAATTCAATTCAAATAATCATTAAAAATTCACCTCAAAATTATATGAATATGAAGTAATTAAATTGGTCTTGAATCATAGAAATACAAACTGAATTTCGAGTCACTTGTTGACAACTTTCATTTTTTCTCTCCTTCTCGAAGATTCTATGTCGGCGTTAGCTAAATATAGTCACAAAACATATATCACCATCAATTTTCGTTCAAATTACCATCAATTAAAATATCAAACATTTTTTCTAATTTTTTTAATTTAGTCCCTAAACTCGAGACAAACATAACTTTCGATCTAGAGTTTCAGATTAAAATCAAATTTCACATATATTCAATAGGGACCTACTATTTTCTATTCTAACTAAAATTTTATAATAAAAAATTTGAATTTTATTCAATTTGGTCCCTAATGTACGAAATCAACAATTAAGCTTTACAATTTAGTCATTTTCTTAAACTAAGCTTAATTTCGATCAATTTCACACCTAATTCTTTAAGAAATCAACAATAGGAACTTCCTAAAACTTTAACAGATTTACAAATTAGTACATGGGCTAGCTAAATTAAGCTCTCATGAATCAATTTCCCTAAAAATCAAAGAAAAATGGCTAGGAGCTTGCTTGAATTAAAGGTCAAATATCTTAAAATCTAAAAATGGTGTCCTCCCATTTGGTTTTTTTGCTTTGGTTAGTTGGAGAATATGATATTTCATTTCTCCTTCCACTAATTTCATATATATATATGCACACACATATATTAAAGGTTAATTAACTTAATTAATTATGTTTTATCTTAATTAATCTTGTTTTACTTAATTAATCAACATATATCATTATTGTCCACTATCTCATAATTATAAACAGTTTAATTATCATTTTAGACCTTTGGCTAATTGTAACTTAAGTTCCCAAGTCATTTCCTAATTAAAATTCTATAGTGATTCAAATTTTACAATTTAGTCCCTATGTCTTAATTAACTATAATTTCGACTAAATTACTTATCCAAGTTTCAATTCACCTATACACTAACTCTGTAAATATCCCTATTTAATATTTACTGACTCGATTTACAAAAATGGGGTTTTAAAACAGTATTTTTTATACCATTAGAAATTGAGTCGTTGCAAATAAGATATTTAGTAAAGTTAGGCCTAAAAAAATTGACAATTAATTGCACATTTTGTTATATGGGCTAACCATTTGTTGTAGGGTTTTGTAAAAATGCCAATGGGGAGATTGTTGGGGAAGTTGTTGTTGCTCGTTTCATGTCATGTTATAAAAAAATTGTTTCTCTACTTGAGCCATTGAGTCAGGCCTTGAATAGGTTTCGTTTATTCTAAATTTAGTCCACTTGAGTGTGGCATATTTGAAAAAATAGAAGCATGAATCGAATTGGGTCAACTATGATACTAAGTCTCTCAATCGGATACCTTGAGGTAGTTTGATAAGCATGAAAGTCTTTTATCTCTTAGAGGTTGAAGTACTGTTTTTTAATAATAAATGTCAGATTTATTCAGGGGAGTATTTCAAGCTGTTGGGGAACTTTTTTATAAAGGCTATTATGAGATAAATATTGAAGATAACTAATGGATAAAATAACCTTTAAATGAGTGTTTCAAACCTATCAAAACATTGATTGTTGATCATATTGGAGAGCTTATAAATAGGTTGTTTATCGACACTATTCTTTAGCCTGTGTGGGGTGTCTTTAACGCGTCCTTGTGTAGGGATTTGTTTTGGAGAGAAGTTATGTAAAGTGAGGTATTTAGGGAAGAGTGATTTGTACAATTAGGGTCAATATTAGTGTTGCAATTACTTCGTTGTATAAGATAGGGTTTAAGCCAATAGGTAATTTGGGCAATTGGTGAAGAAAATCATTCTCTAAGTGAGGCTCCACAAATGTAGGATTGGAAAATGCAAACTGCATTAACAAATATCGTGTATCGATTCTCTCTTATCTCTTTGACTCACTTGTGTTTTGGATTTATTTTGCAAACTCTCTTAATTCTGTCTAGATTTTATTCTAATTATAGTTGGAACAAAACTGTTTTTCAAATGATTGTTAACCAAGTTTTTCAGTTCCACCGTTAATCAGATTATCACAGTTTAAATGAAGTGCAAACCGAAATTTTTTCACATTTTATTAAAAAAATAATATTAATGTGTAATAGTATACAAATTATTAGAAAATATAAGTTTCAACTTTCAAGTAGTTTGGGGATTGGAAATAGAATATTTTAAGTTCCGAAAATTGATTAAGATGATGATCGAAATTTCATTGGAGTTGCAATTTTACATTGTTTCTATGGTTTTCTATTTCCTCAAAATTGCTACAAATTTGAACTTGATTTGCATCTAATTTATTGTTTATTTATTTATATGTTATTATAGATTTTTTATATTATATTATATGTTATATTCAATCTATTATTTTATTTAGTATTTTATATAATTTATTATAATTTTGTATTATATTATATGTTATTATATGTTATTCATTCTATTATATTATATGTTATATTCATTCTATTATTTTATTTAATATTTTATATAATTTGTATTATGTTAGTATAATATATTAATACAATGCTACTACATTCTTAATTTATATTTTAGTATGATATATTCCTCGTGTACATAATACTCATAATTTGCATTCCGTAAATTTATTTTGGAAAAGAATTCCATATTTTTTTTAAAAAAAAATCCTACCTTTTTAAGGCTCATTTATGTCGGACCATTGGAAGGGCAAATAAGTCAACCAAGTGGACGTTTGTGGAACCTGTTAAACAGGGTCCACCATGATCCTTTTGACGGTTCAGATTCAAAACCCAGTGGAGTCACTAATTCAGCCTACAAGTCAAAAAGTGGCAGCCATTAACCTTTTACAATAACCATTAATTTTTTGCATAATCACTTATTTGGCCCTTCAATTTTATAAAAGAATAATTTTAATCCTTTATTTAAATTTTCATATTTTTTAGCCATAAAACTTGCCTTTTCTCAGATCACCCGAAAATAATGGAAAAATTAACATTCTTTAACTTTATTGACTAGACTTAATCATGATTGCACCACTCACCCAAGCCTAAGGGCTCGTTCGTAAAGTTGTAGGGTTTAGATAAAAATATAGGCTAAAAAATGGACTTAGACAAAAAAAAGGCCGTTTTCTAAACCAATCAAGTCTCGAATAGGATTTTTTGGCCTAAGCTCGACTCGGCGTGAATCAGTTGCTTTGATGTTGTTTCACTACTATTTTGTTGTCATTTTACTATTGTTTTGCTACAATTTCGTTGTTATATTGTTTCTATTTTATTGTTATTATTTAGGTATTGTATAACTTTTTTTATTGTTAATTTTGCTACTATTTTAGAGGTACTGACTTGCTAAGTTACAACTAACTTAGTGTTATTTAATTATAAAGACATTTTTTAATGCATTTTCAATTTTTTTGGGAACATTTATTTTAATGTTTTTAGTGTATTTAATGTATTATATTTTCTAAATTTTATTAAAAAAGTAACATAAAAAATTAATACGGGTGGACAGGTTGGGCTCGGCTTTAGCATTTTTAATCTAAGTTAGGATTGGATAGAATTTTAGACTCATTTTTCGAGTCAGACCAAGCCGAGCCTAGAAAATGGGCCTAATATTTTTGCACCAGTCAAGCTCGATCCATGTTCAGGCCTATTACTGATGTGGCAAACACATGGATTCTCACATGAATGACATGTCAACATTTAATTAATTTTTTAAAATTTTAAAAATTCACTTTTTTAAAATTAAACATCATTAAAATTATTTAAAAGTAAAAAAATTATGAAAAATATTTTTATTTTTAAAAAAATAATAATTAAATGTTAACATATTATCCACGTGGCAATTCGTGTGTATGCCACGTCTAACAAAGTTAACAAATGTTACATTTTCATCCATTTTAAAGTGATTTAACAAAAAAATATAATCTAAAAGCTAAAAATTAGATTAAGGACTACAGTAAATTTTTTATAAAATTAGAGGGCCAAAAAATTTATTACGCCTTGATTTTGTTAATTATTTGGCGGGCAATAAACCCTAAACATTTGTAATTTTCAAAAGCAAATTTCCCGCCAATTAAAAAACCCCTGAGCGGGGCGGCGGGGAAATCAAAACCGCGTCGAACCGTAAAACTAAAAGCCGATGATTGGTTTGTCAAAAAACTGGGTACCACATCTGTCACTGTAGATATTTATTTATTATCATGGGTTTAGAATCTTCTTGTTCTTTGGATTCCTTTATTCTTTATGCACATTGGATTCCTTCGTTTCCTTCAGACCAAAATTTTCTTCTTCTTTTTCCTTTTGTACATTAATTATCTCAATTTTATGAAGGCAAAATTTTCAATTTCTTGTAAACTGTGTCAACTAATTATGACGATGTAGAAATGCAATTAAAGCCAATAAAAAATAAAATAATTAGCTGACTTTTTTTAGTCGATAATTTTTAAAATAGACTATTTTAAATTTTTGATATACTTAATCAGTTGTTTTTCTTGAATTTGATGAAGATAATGTATTTTTTTAAATAATTCGATTTATAGACACTAATTAAAGCTTATTTAATTAACAATTTTGTTTGTCCTAAATATATTAATTTAAGAAATTTTATATATACGATTTAAGTCTATAGTACTTTTTCTTCTTTTTATGAAAAATTATTTTTTAAAAAATATTATATAAGAGTTATTGATTATTTTTATTATTAATTTTTTTAAAAATTTTTTGTGAAAATTTTTTTGAATTTTTTTCAAATGATATCTAAATACAATAAAATAAAATTTATTTTGTTAAAATAAGTTCAAAAATTTAAATTTTAAAATTATTAAAAAAATTGAGAACCAAATCAAATCATCACATATGATTTGAAAAATATAAAAGAATTTATCAAACCAAACTGAACACACCCATATTAGTACTGGAAATTTGTTTAACTTCATAAGCAGATTAAACTGTTGTTATAAGTTCCATTTATTTTTAATTTAGTGTTTTATATACTTTCAATAAAAATATTTTAACCTTACAAGCAGGTTTCAAATACTACCGCATGTTACTTTTTTAATACTTTAATTTAAAACATTTTTTACTATCCTTTAAATAAAACGTGTCACTCGTCAAATTTGACACGTCAAATCTAATTTGTGGAGTCTAAAACTTTATAATATGAAATGATTTTTCTTTATTTACTTTAAACTATCATTATGTACACAATTAATGGAAAAAAAATCCATAAGCAGAGTTTAGATAATGACTATCTCTATTAAGTTACATTTAACCATATAAAATATAAATAAATGGAGAATATTTAATGTTTTGTGGATACATAAGTCTTATGTCCTATTGATAAATAATAATATAACATTTCATCATTAAATAAAAGAAAAAAATAGCGGATAACCTATAAATAGATACTAATACATTTATTAGAACATAATTAGATAATAATTAATTATAAGTAAATGCTAAAACACTAAACCTAAAACTTGGAGTTTATGCCCAAGACCTAAGACCCTAAACCTAAAACCTAGACATTATGCCCAAGACCTAAGACCCTAAACCCTTAAGTTCAATATCCTAAATTCGATAGTTATTAATATTTATTTATAATAGTTACAATTAATGTTTAATTATGCTTAAATAAAATTATTAGTATTTATTTCCAAGTTTTTCATTTTTTATTTAATTTAATGATTATGTGTCATGTTATTATTCATTAATGGTGCATGAAACTTATGCATCAACGGTGCATTAAATATTATTCCACAAATAAACACACATATTACCATTTCAACCTTTATTGGAATTTTTCTAGGCTAAATTAAAAGATTACCCCTAAACTATAGTCTCTTTTTTTTTTTACAAAATGATACTTAAAACTTTTTTTTAGTCAAATGTGATATTTGGACTAATGTGTCGTTGCTCATTTAATCCTAGATGTTTAACACTGTTTGGTAAAAAAATTGTCTAATTAGAAGCAACCATGTCACTGTGCAATTTTCCTTTTTTATATTTATAAAAAAATTAAAAACAGTGAAAAAAGAATTTTTATTTATTTATTTTATTACGGTAATTAATTGTGACGTGGATGATCAGCGTTGCCAACAACTTCCCTCTGTCGCCTATGAACAACCTGTACTGAACCAACTTGGAGGAGTAAACTCCCCTCACAAGCTTTTTCGACACAAACAAACCCATGAAAAGGATGCCCCAAGCGCTGCATCTATCATGCAAATGGGCAACCTTGAGGGGCTCATCGAACTTGACTTTATCGGCCAATTTGTTGCATCCTATCAAGACTGAGGCAATCCTGAAGTCGCAAATGATGGTGACCCATAGTTCAAACATCGAACAGCCTGAAACGATGGCGATGAAGCCATCGAGTAAGCCACTGCAAACATTGATCATCTTTCAATTCCCTATCAAGATCTTTTTCCCAAAAAAGTAGTTAACGCCACCGTGCATCCAGCTACAGTGGGTGGCCAATGTGTTCTTCCCATTGCACTCTAATGCCCAAAATAGCTTTCGAAATTTTAAAAACTTAAGATTTTGTTAAATGAACTGGGGTTGAATCCATACCATACCAACCAAACCAAGACATGAAAGTTCCAAGAAAAATGAACATCACGCTATTATTAGAATAACAGATTAGTTAGTTTGGTTTGTTTGTTAGGGTTGTTAGCAATTAAGTTAGTTAGTTTAGTTACTTTAGTATTTGTTAATGTCATGTATATAAACTCTAATCATCTTGTTTACATGTAGAGCTTTTATGATAAACATTTCTTTATATTCTTTCTTTTCTTTTTACTATTGTTAGCTATAGTCAGACATGGTATCAGAGGTCTCTCTCCTCATAGTTTTGATCTTTTGAAAGACTATGGAGTGTTCATGGCTTTTTCTAGCAAGTCCGCTACTTCTATTGCTATACCAACAAAGGTTTTTGGTTTCAATGATGGTGTTTTCGATAGTTGTTTCTTTTCAATCAAGAAGATTAACATTATTATTAATGACTCCAATTATTTTTTGTGGCGACAACAAGTACTGCTTGCCATCAAGACTCACAAACTTCAACATTTTCTTAATGGTCGTACAATCTCTACTCCAACGCTTGTTCCAAATAATGATGGTGTACTTTAAGAAAACCCTAACTTTGTTAGATATGTGCATCAAGACAGTGCTCTTGCCTCCTAGCTCTTGTCGTTTGTTAGTCAATGTGTGTTATCTCATATCATTGGCATGAATTCTAGTGCTCAAATCTAGAATACACTTGCTAATATCTATCGCAGCCAGACCATATCTAGGTTGATGTTTTATAAACGTGCACTTCATTCTCAGCGCAAGGGTGATTTGTCGATGAAAGATTATTTTGATGAAAATCAAAGGCTATTTTGGTAATCTTGCCAGTTATGGAAAAGTCATCAGTAAGCATAAGCACGTCACCACAATTCTAAGTGATCTCTCTCTTGAGTTTGAATCTATTATAACAGTTATCACAGCCAGTCAGGTGTCTTATAATGTTAAAGGCATTACTACCATACTTCTTAATGCTAAAGTAAGGCTGTAAACTACAATGGTTGATGTGTCTAACTCAGGTAATGTTATTACACTTCATCAAGTTAACTCTATTGTTGTAAGTGTGTCATCTCTTACTTATCGTCCTACCTCAACTTCTAGACATCCGCTTGATCATGGGTGTGGTCGTTCATCTGGCTCACATATTCAGTATCAGATATATGGGAAAATAAGTCATCTTGTTGATCGATCTATCATCAGTTTGATGCTGCCTATAAAAGTATCGGTTATACGCCTCCTCCCCAAGCGAATGCGTACATGTTTGGTAATGGGTCACCAATGTCATCATGGGTGACTCCATTTAGTTCGTCTATGCCTACTTTTCCCTCTACTGCAAATTCACAAGGCAGTTGGGTTTTCTCACCCCCGTTAGCGCATAGTTGGTCAAATCCATTTCATGCATCCTCTTAGTCTGTAATTGCACCTACAACAACTCATTCCTTGAGTTCCAATCCTTAGGCTTATATTGCTACTCCTGACATAGTTGGAGATAATGCATGCTATCTGGATTCTAGTGCAACACATCATCTCATACACTTTGTAGCCTCAATTGGAGAAAGTACCTCATACAGTGGTCTAGGTAAGGTATATGTGGGCAATGGTACTACCTTACTTGTTCTTCATACTGGTCAGTCGTCATTACTTACACATTCTCAGCCACTATACATGAGATCTCTTTTGTTTGTGCATGGTATAATTAAAATTTTATTCTCTATTTCCAAATTTTCAAAGGACAATCAGGCACTATTTGAGTTTTTCCCTACTAGGTGTCAAGCTCATGATTTGAGAACTCAAGAGGTGCTTCTACAAGGATCGGTTCATAATAGACTCTACAAGTTTCACTTAAATGGTGTTGCCAAGACTCCTATGATTGTTGTTTCAGCCCAATGTTTTATTGTTGATAGATCAATTCCTTTAAGCACGTGGCATTCTAGATTAGGCCATCCGTGTATTGTTATGCTTAAAAAAGCATTGCATCATTATAATGTGTCATTTTATTTTGATAAAAGTGGTGTTGATTGTGTTTCTTGTCATTTGGGCAAAGAACATAAGTTGTTATTTTCTGCTTATGTGTCTGAGTGTACCGATCCTCTTCAAATAGTGGTTGTTGATGTTTAGGGCCCAACTCCGGTCTATTTAAATGGTTTTTCTTATTATGTTACCTTCATAGATTCTTATACCCCATATACTTGGGTTTATTTCTTAAAGAAAAAATCAGTTGTTGTTACTATATTTCCTCAGTTTCACCAGCAAGTTGAAAGCATTCTTGGCTACAAGCTCAAGACTCTTCAAACGAATGGGGGAAGTGAGTTTCAAGCATTGAAGTGGTATTTTTCACAAAGGGGTATTATTTATAGGCTAACTTGTCCCTACACCTTCAAGTAAAATGGTCTAGTTGAGCGGAAGCACACCAGATTGTGGAATCTGGTCTCTCCATGCTTGCCCATGCATCGATGCCTTTAACTTATTAGTATGAAGCTTTTAGTAGTGCAGTGTACTTGATAAACCATTTACCTTCTCTACCTTTAGGTAATATCTCTCCCTATGAAAAGTTATTCCATGTGAGACCCAACTATCTGTCACATAGAGTTTTTGGTTGCTTGTGTTTCCTTAATCTTAGGCCCTATAATACTAACAAGTTGCAGTTTAGGTCAACCCACGTACCTTTTTAATCTACTTTTCTTAACACAAAGGTTATAGATGTCGTGATCATTCAGGTAGAATTTATGTGTCTCGGCGTGTTACATTCTATGAGAATGTATTTCCTTTTCAAGCTATTTTGAATACTTCCAAACTGTCTAGTCATTCCCCACCATGTTTAGCATCTAATTCCAAATTAGTTGTGTTATCATTCTACTCCCGTCACTAATTTGTTGCCAACCATATCCACTAACTCACCTTCACTACTGACCCACCAATTACTTCAAACTCTATAACACCTCCAAATATCACTTTACCTATTGACTCTATTTCTATCCCACTTGTACCTTCTATGTCATGTCAATCTTAAGCTCAACCATCTAATATAGTCCACACTCATCCTATGATCACTCGTAGCAAGGTAGGCTTTTTTAAACCTAAGGCATATCTTAACAAGGTAACCAGTTTGTTTAATTCTACATCTACTGATATTCATGAGTCAATTTTGTCATCTCACTGGCGAGATGCGGTGCATAATGAGTTACAAGCTCTCCTAAAATACAACACTTGAAGTATTTGTTCTCTCCTTTCATCTAGAATATCCATTGGCTGTAAGTGGTTGTTTAAGGTGAAAAAAAAGCCTGATGGAACTGTGGACAGTTATAAAGCACGACTGGTTGCTAAAGGATTCTCTCAAAATATTGGGTCTAATTTTCATGATACATTTAATCCGATAGTTTGTGTTGCCACTATTAGATTCATTCTTCTTGTTGTTGTTATGAATGGATGGACACTAAGGTAAGTTGATGCTAATAATGCATTTCTTAATGGCACTTTGGCTGAAGAAATTTATATGGATCAACAACTAAATTTTAAAGCTCAATGTGACAATGGAGAAAAGCTCGTGTGCAAGTTGAATAAGGTATTATATGGGCTTAGACAGGCAACTCGAGCCTAGTTTCATACTTTGCAGCAACATCTAGTTGAAAAACTTGGTTTCCATGCTTCAAAAGTTGATCCTTCATTATTCATTCAAACAAGTGTAGATGCTTCACTTTTTCTCATAGCCTATATTGATGATATAATTAATACAAGGAGCTCACTTGAGGAGGTTGATAAAGTTGTTCATTAGTTCCATAGCAAGTTCTCTCTCAAAGATATGGGTAATATTCATTTCCTCTTTGGAATTGAGGTTCATCACACATCTCACGGATTGTATCTCATTCAGAAAAAGTATGTTTCAGAATTGCTTCACAAGGCAGGAATGGTTAAAGCAACATCTACCCTTACATGTATGGTAGGCACTACAAGTTAACTGCATCAGATGGTAACTCATATCCTGATGTTCATCTATATCGTAGCATTATTGGAACACTTCAATATATGTGTATTACACAGCCATGTATTGCATTTTGTGTCAATAAATTAAGCTAGTACATGAATGCACCCCATGACACTCATTGGAAAATTGTTAAAGAAGTGTAGAGGTATCTTAATGGCATTATGAATCATGGCTTGTACTTCACAAAAAGTCAGTTTGATTTGGTTGGCTACTCCGATGTTGATTGGGTATCCACTGTTGAAGACAGACACTCGACCACAACCTACGACATCTATCTTGGATCTAATCCAGTTGCATGGTGCTCCAAAAAGCAAGCTCTGTGTCCAGGTCCTCATTAGAAGTTGAGTATCGCAGCTTGGAGAATTGTGTTTCTGAGCTGTTAATTGAAGTTGGTGTGTCCATAAGGCAACCACCAATGGTGTGGTACGACAACACATCTATAGTGTCTATGGCTGCTAATCCTACTCATCATACTAAGGTGAAGCTTGTGGAAATTGATCATCATTTTGTTCATGAAAAAGTGCTCGACGATGTCTTGCAAGTTAATTTTGTTCCCTCAGCAAATCAAGTGGCTAATTTCCTCACAGAGCCAATCACACCAAAACAGTTTACTTCATTTCGAGATGCTTTGTGAGTTCTGTCCCTGATTGATGCTGTAAAAACTCAACAAAAGAAAAAAAAACCAAGAGAATGTTAGAATAACAAATTAGTTAGTTTGGTTAGTCTGTTAGGGTTGTTAGTAGTTAAGTAGTTACTCTTAGCAGCCTTTAATGTCATGTATATAGACCTTAATCATCTTGTTTATATGCAGAGCTTTTATGATAAACATTTCTTCATCTGTTTTATTTTCTTTTTACTATTGTTAGCTATAGTCAAACAAGTATGACCACACAAGGCCACTGATCTACCCGAATGATCGAACCGTTTGATTCTTGGTCCTTTAAAAAGCCCTTACACTACTGACGATGTGAACAACATCAGAGCCAACAAAATCAATAAGCCAAAATAAAAAAAGATTAATTTATTCATTTACAGTAATAAAAATAAAATTAATTTCTTTTTTCATTGGTTTTTGTAAACTTCTTGTAAATTTTTTAAAAAAGTTGTATAATGACGTTGCAAGTCCTAAATAACTTTAGACGTTTGGGGTTATAAACAAGAGTAATTTAGAAGATAATTTTTTAATTAAGCTTTTTTCTAGGGTAAATTTAAAAAAAATCGTTTTTAAAAAGTTAAATAGGGATTTAGAGCTTTTAAAGTGTTTTCTTTAATAATTTAAAAGTTTGACTTTTTTAGTCAAATGGTTAAAAGTTAGTGATTTTATTCTTAAGTCTTGGGTAATTGATTTCTCTCCAACTCACATTTGCACTTTTTATTTCATGGTGAATTAAAAAACTTGAAAACAATATATTTATTAATTAAAAATAAAAAAAATTCAAAATAACATGAAATAAAAAAAATTAAAAATATGAGTTGGAGAGGAATCGAACCAGGACTTAAAAATAAAACCACTAACATTTAGCCATCTAATAAAAAAGTTAATATTTTAAATTATTAAAGAAAATGCATTTTTTAGAACGTGTTTTCAGACACGTCAGTAAAAATCATTTTCTGCAGGGTGTATTTTCTATTTCTCCTTTTAAAATTGACCTATTTTCTTAAATATCGAAAAAAAACTTAAACCCTAATTATATTCTAAAAACCGCATATATTATTAATTTATCCCTTTCTTCTATTCATTTACAGTGTAGCTAATAATAATTTGTTTGGTTTTTTACTTGAGAGTTTTCTATCTCCACTTGTTTTAAAAACGTACTAAATAATTAAACAATATCTAGTGACCCTAATTAAGAAGATATTTATAAAAATATAGAAAATCAAAGATTTCAATAAAATCATGCATTAAATAAAAAGCACATAGATTTTGCCATTGAAAGATCCTTCAAACCTGACAGCCTTGTAGGTCAAATAGATTTGAGACATAACACTCCATCTCTTCCGAATTCTACCAGGGCAATCAAATATTTAAATAACAATAAAAAAAAAATGACCATCACTGATGGTTTGGGTTAATTTTGACTTTATTTGAAAATTTTTGCAAAGATTGAAAAGAAAAAAAGTTAATGGCTGAAGTGAAAAAAAACCTCAAAACATTCAGGGTGAATTTTGCAATTATACCTTAATATAATTAGTATAATTGCATCCTTATTCAATTCTCCGATTTTTATATTGCACTCCTATATTTTATACATTATGTTATTATTTTCTTAGTCAATTACTGTTATAAACTGTACAAATCATATAATCAATTTTTCAATGCTATTTTTTATGCTATTTAAGTACCATATACCTAATTTCCCAAATTTAAATCCTTAATATAGTACCATGACAAACGGGGACAAAACCAAAAGTGTATTTTTGAAAGTCAAAATTAAATTATAAAATTTTAAAGAGATTAAAATATAATTTTTCGTTGTATATAATTATTTTATTTAGAATTTTAAAAAAGATTAAATTAAAAAAATTTCATATTTAAGACGATGAAACATAATTTTACTATTTATTTTTAAAAAGTTATAATTTTGGGGCTTACCTGCACTCTTGGCTCTATCCCTGATGACAAATATGTAAAGAATTAATTCTGCCAACATATTACTTTGAATTAATATATATGATTTTACAGTTTCAGTTATTTTGGTTTTTAAATTTATTGTAATTATAATAAAAATAATAAATCTAAAATAGGCCTGGTCTTAGGGTGGTTTGAAGGTGCAGTTGCCCAAGGTTCAAGGTTGAAAGATGTCTAAAATAGTATTTTTTAGTTTTTAGAGCTCAAAAAAATTTAATTTTTAAAGGTCCAAAATTTTTTTACCAACTTTTAAGGGACTTAAACAAAATTTTCTTAAACTTTTAAGAAATCTAAAACCCCATTTTATTGTTTTGCCTAAAGCTCAAAAAAATATATCAAAAAAAGACGAGATCCAAAATTATATATAATATACTACCATAATTTAAATCCCTAATGACAATTAGTGATTCCTTAAGAAAGCTAATATTCTTCCCTTTATCAAGGATAATGATTTTTGTTCCCTCCCTTTTTATATTCCCACCATTTATTATTTTTGTTTAGTGCTTTCTTTTACGCCAAAAGGTTTGCAAAATTTTATGATAACCCATGCTCTGTTTTATAGAGAGAAAAAATAAAGAATCCTATATGGTTGTAATGAATCTATTAAATCCAACCTAATTACTAATTTTTCGTATTTTTAGATATATTAAAGTAAATATTAGCCACGAGTTATTATTTTTTTAAAACTATAGTTTTTAATACATTAAAATCCTCTTTTGCATTATAAATATACTTTATTTTATATTGTATTCAAATCATATATATCATATAAGGTGAAAAGAGCCCTACATAAAGTTCATTCTAGTTTTTCAACTAAAAATTGCTCCAGATTAATTCTGGTACAATAAATATTTATGATAAATCATGAAATTATTATAATTTGTCATTAAATTACTAATAATTTAGATAAAATATATCATATTCAATTACCCATGATTTAACCCATAAAAACCTAACCATCCCCAAAAGTCCATGAATTTTAAGTTTGTATTCTTCAACCACACAGAAGTTAGAAAATATATAGATTTTTCGGGATAGTTAACTTTTTTTGAGCTGTGTCATGAATATATTAATTGGATATGATATATTCCGTTTGAATTATGAGTAACTCATCAATTACAATAGTAAAATAATCAATGGGCCTATTCTTAATTACTAATATTTAACAATAAATATTTTAACATTAAAAATTCATTTTAATTTTATATTTAATAATAATGTTAAAACCATTTTTCCTTTCTTGAATACACTATCATTTAGTAAGAAAATAAATTCATATACCAGTAGGGAAAGAGATTAAATTAATTAACAAATTAATCTATTTTCTAAGACATTAATTATAAATTAAGCCAAAAATTGGGGCTTTAAAAAAACATGGCATAACCATTTATTCAATCTTCTAACTTCATTAAAAAGAGAGAGGTTATTTTAACTTTTCATTTCTTTTAATTGTTAAATTTACATTGTTTGTCAAATCATCCCTACATAAATGGAAAAGTTAATATCTATTAATTTTATTGATGTGACATCGACGTGAAAGTCTATGTGTATGACACCTCAATAATTAATTAATTTATTAAAAATTAAAAATATTTTTTCAAAATTTTAATAATTTTATATTTAAAAAATTAATTAATTGCTAACATGACATCCATGGGTATGTCACGTTAGTAAAGTTAATAAATATTATTTTTTTATTCATTTTAGGGTGATTTGATAATCAATGCAAGTATAGGGCTAAAAGAGATGAACAATTAAATGGAAGACTAAAATAATGTTTTTGTAAAATTGGAGGGACAAATAAGTTATTAGGCCCCAAAACAACAATAATAGGATGAATTGGATAATAATGGTCTAATTAGTGTAAAATTCTAATAATTGGCATTTATCTTTCTATATCATAATTAAAATAATAATAATACTCTTTACAAATTTTAAAACATATAAAATATTCTAATATTAAAATGTTTTAAAATAGTTTTTCAAAACTAAATTGAAAAACAGTTTCTGAAAAGCGTATTTTCAAGTATAAAAGTCTAATACATATTTTTTAAACATGTAGATTGAATTTAAATTTATAAATTTGAATACTAAAAAATACTAAATTTTTAAAATTTTTCATTTTAAAAATCCGTTAATTTTTAAATTTAAATAATAAAAAACAAATAATTAATTTATTTTAAAAATATTGAAAAAAATGAGATTTAATTTCAATATATAAAGTTGGTATATTATACTTTACAAATTTTCACATTTATAATTAATGTTTAGTTTTTTACATATAAATTAATTTAAAAATAAAAAACTAATTAAAATTATTTTGTGAATAAAACTAATGTGTAACTTAATGTATATATATATATTTTTAAAAGAAACACACAATGCAATGTTAGAAAAGTAATATTAAACATAAGGTATAATAACTTATTTGATCCTCTAACTTTATATAAAAAATTATTTTAATTTTTTATTTATTTTCTTATTTTTATTCTTTAAAATTATATTATTTATCAAATCACTCGATAAAAAAAATTACCATCTATTAATTCACTATGTCTAAACATAAATCGGTTTTTCTTTTGAATAAATTTATTTGAGTGAAAATTAAATAATGATAACTTATTGGATATGATAAAAATATAAAAAGAAACATGTAAAGTAGTAAAATAATTCACTATTTTTTTAAAATATTTGAACCTATCGTAATTAATGGAACAATAATTCTCGTATGGATGCTAAACAATTCAACTTCGAGACAAGCACCCATATTATTGGTGTCTATCGGTTTTTAGTCAATTTTCAAACTTTGAATAATTAGCAATTATTTAACATTTTTTCTTTTGAACTTTTTAGAGGATAATTGGGTGCGGTATGTTTAACTTAATTTTTGTTTAGCACTATAATATTGTTACAATATTTAATTTTATCACTACTACTACTTTTACACTAACTGTAAATAAACACACCACTCATTCAACCCATTCTAAATCTCATATTAAAAGTCCAAACATTTTACCAACAATAAATTGCATATAATTATTAGCATCAATAAACACGATTATATGGCGACAATGTAGCTCTATTATTGTGATTCATAAATGCAAAATTGGTTGCTAAATAATGTCATGGAAAATGTAAAAAAAAAGTTGTCAGTCTCTAAATTTAATCCCTTTGTTGAGACAATCTATTAAATTCGTAATGATTTTTTTTATAAAATTACTATGATGGAATGAATGCATTGAAAATTTATATTAAAGTGTAAACAATTGGGTTAAAATGATTACATTAAAAAAATAAATTTATATCTTTTAAATACAACAATTAGATTTAAAACTTCATTAAAAAATACAACATATTTTGACCCATTAAAAATGTTAAAATTGTATCAACAAGTGGTTGGTTATAATCATAAGGCATATTACACTCCTAATGAAAGAACATAAGTTCGAACCTTGGAGATAATATCGTTAGGAGGAATAGTCACGAACTTTGAATATGAACCGTAAAACGAACATACATTAATTAGATGACATAATATTTCAAAAATATGTTATCATTTTTATACACATTCTATATAATTTAGGCATATTCAAAAATTGTTTGAAAAAAATTATAATGAAAATGGGAATTACAATATTGTTATATATATTGTATTAATACTAATATTGAAATAATTACATTTGTGTTCCTATTTAATTTTAAATTTTAAATTTAATATGTAATGGCTTGATCTTTTCTTGTGTCGAGAAATTTAGCTTTGGGATTAGATTTCTTAAATTGACCATTCCAAAAAGTCTAACCAAGAGGTTTCTGAAAGTAAGCATGGTAGTGATCAATTAGAAGTTTATTAGTTAATAAATGGGTATTAATTAGGATATTCTCAATATTGAGAGTTTAGTAATTAAAGCATATGAATTAAATTGTAGGGTTACCAAATTTAATGGGTCAATATGAGATTATTAGAATATGATTTAGGAAAGAAGAGCTCCTTAATTAGTAAATTGTCCAAGCCTATATAGCAAATATTCCATTTTGAAATTTTGTTGGGTGGAACGGTTTTCTCGCTAATTTTTGCTTCCCCCTAACAAATTTTCAAAATGGAATATTTGCTATCGTAGATTTGGGCAATTTCTTTATTATGGACCTATTTTTTTCCTAAATCATATATTTTTAATATTTTTACATTGACCTCACTACTTTTGTTAGTCTTACAATTTAATTTATAGGCATTAATTACTAACTCTCATTATTAAGCAAATAAAAATTTTAATTAATACCCATTTACTAATTAATAAATTTCTAATTCACTATTATGCCTACTCTTAGAAACCTCACAGTAACACTTCTCGGAATAGCTCGATTTAAGAAATTTGGTCGAAAATTTGAATTTCTCGACACACAAAAAAAAGGGTTGTTACATAATAACTTGCCAAGCATCTAGCCAAATGCATAGGATGGTTGGTCATTGAAGGGGGTAAGAAGATTAGAATAATTTTTTTCATACTTTGGCGTGAGATGAGAGAATATAACAAAGAAAATTAAGAGAAAGTCATACCACACATTTGGCAAACTAGATGGGGAGGGGGAAGGAAACTTGACTAAACCATGATAATTCTCTCCCCTTTTTAATGAGTTTTAACTTTTACATTTAATGAATCTATCACTAGGCTTACCTAGTGTTGCTTGTCATTGGAAGAGAATGTAGAATTAAAAGGAATTAGGTAAAGAGGAGTTAACTTTTTATAGCTAAAGTGTCCAAAGGAAGTGAGGTAAGAATAGGATCAAACAAGTGATATATATTCAAGTCCTTATTAGTAGTTTTATGTTATGTATAATTGTTATGGTGGTGAGATAGTGATTTTTATGTGTATTGATGAAGAAAAAGATTAAGTAGAGGTTTAACTATGAGGAGAGAAAGGGGTTAGAAGTGTTTGAAAATTTGTAACTCATGTCCAATTTTTATTTTCAATATTTAGCACATATGCTAGTTTGAATAATTAGAGATTTGGAATTAAATTAAGCCTTAATTGTGTTACTTTGCAAGGTGATCAAGAGAAGGAAGTTGTTGGCACTCGCAAAGGAAAGGAAAAGCTAGTGGATTAAAGCTTGTGATGTTCAAAATTTAGTATGTTCTCATTGAATTCTAATTGCCTTGATTATGTGTTTGAACATGTTAAATATGCAAATTTAAACCTATTGATAATATGGCTAACTAATTGAATAAGTAGTCATATTGGCAACCAAGAACTATTATTGAAATTGACTATAAATCTAAGTAAATATGGTACGTTGATTTACTAGGTAATACGCTTGTTTGAACATTAATAAATGAATCGTCAATAGAAGTACATAATGGTCTAATATGTCTATAATGAACTTATGAGAATCAAATTGGATAATTAGTAAAATGAATTGCTACCATGAATGAATTTAAAATGGTAAATTATAAGAAAAAGTTATATTGAGAATATAGACGATTAAAATGGTATGTGAATAAGTAAATTGTTAAACTAATAAAAAACTATGACACATGTTATATTGAGACTTAAGAACTACTTGATTGAAATCTATGTTTGCATTTGTATGCAATTTAATTGAAATCAAGAAAGTATGACATTGAGCTATGAAATTGGGTGTTGTGCTAAGCATATCTATGGCTAAAAATTGATTAGAAATGCCCTAGTAAACAATAGGAACATATTTAGATATAGTTGGCATGCCAACGAGACCTTAGCAGTACTGCATATTTATAGTGTATGGGGATAAGAGAGTATACATGATACATGTTATGTATAAACTTAGAGTGATGGAGGACTTTGCATAAGCTTAGTGAATTAGTAGTGTGATGGTTGGGGCACTTAGTGCCATTTGTGTGATTTATGAATCGTTTTGGATATTTGGATTAACATTCCTTTGTTGTTTACCACGAGCTACATAACTAACCGAATTGGCATCACATGATACTAATATATTAATGCTATATTGATGCATAAAGAAAGTGAACATCCTTGTAAAATAGATGATAAAGAAAAGCTATCCTAAATATAGCATATAAAGCATAATGAAAAAGAAACTAATGAAATATATGTTTAATAGACTCTTAACCATAATTGAATAAATAAATAATGGTATTTGGGATTAAAAGTTAGTAATATAATTAAGATAATAACATTGGCTATTGAAAACTAATTGTAAGCTAAATGAATAAGTGACTTGAAAAACAACAAAAGTTCATTTGAAATAAAAGTTAGTCAAAACAAAAGGACTTGCATACAAGTATAATTTAGTATACCTAATGGTAAAGAAAGTGCAATGAATTGGTAATTAGAATTGAATAAGAGGACTTTGTTTTTATGTAAAATTTGATAATGACAAGTGTAACACCCTATACCTGACTCGGTCACCAGGTTCCAGCTACAGGATATCACATTCGTTGTCGGGACAACTATGATAGACTACATTTCAAATTTACAGTTAATACATATTATTAATATTAAAATATCATTGCGACATGTTAAACAATCATATACGAACTTTATATGAGCTTATGAAAGCTTTTTAGGAAACTTGAGGTTGAATAAGAACCTAATTAGAAAATTTTCAAAATATCGGGTTGACGTCGCGACTTCAAGGATTCCAGGTCACGACACAGCTCATTGACTTGTCTTCATAACAATATTTTTGACGTCATGACATGACCGTCTGATTTCAAAAGGGTCCAAATGGTACCAATTTATAACACCTAACAAGCAATTCAATATTTCAATACAACCATTTTAGCTAACAATACCATCCCCATATACTTTATTTCTAGCCTTAAACACCATATATACATATACATTACACAAATGATCATTTCAACTTCAATAAATTTAGCAATTTTTACAATTTTTAACTATTCAAGCCATCTCAACTACTTATGATATTTTCATATATGTACATTTATAAAATTATAAACTTGACTCCAACCACATTGCCAATTTAGAATTCAAAATGACAGTTTCAATTTCCATACACATTCATATGAATTAAACACATTCAAACACACATGAAACATGCAAAATCATTCATCCTATGTTCCTAACCAATATGCCATCAATTGACACCACAATTTACATAACAAAATAATTCAATTTAATGTCACAAATCCATATATTAAACATACATGTCACACACCATTTAATCACTTCATTCACTTTTCATTATATCAAAAGCCATCTATTTTCACAAGGCATTTATAAGTGACCAAAATACATATATACACCAACATTTTCCAACTAACAACTAAGGATATATAAACACAAATAAGCTTAGCATAAACTCAAGCCATACCATATTGCCAAAATAACATTAAAGCTCCTATTACATGCCATTTATAACCATTACAAAATTAACCAAAAACTACCAAAATGACAGGCGGATTATGCTCTAACGAGATTCCAACTGGTCAAGCTTTCCGATGATCTACAGAAACGAGAAAGAAACAACTAACATAAGCAATTAGCTTAGTAAGCTCGTATAATGAAAGCTTAAACTTACTGACATATTAAGTTTAAAACAACCAAACATAATTTCATTAGATCATGAGCACACTTTTCTTTCTTATACACACCACTTCACAAGGTTAGTAGATGTATAAAGGAACATATAAATCCAAACATTCATGGAACATATCATAATAAGCATTTCAATAAATATATTTCAACCATCATACATTCAAATAACACCATTTTCACTTTAAGTACACATATCAACATTTTACATTTCATCTTTCAATATTATTGAACCAAATGGAATATCATCGAGTACTCGGGAAATGCTTACACACGCTGTGACTGTAACATGTAACCATATATGCTCACACAAGCTGTAGGTCGTGACGTTAAGCTACCCAATGCCGCTCACATGAGCTGTGGAGAATCCACAACAAATATAGGATCTCAATCATCAATATTACATCCAAGACTAACACCCGAAACTGTATAACCCCTAATGACATGTCATTTGTATCCTAAGTATTCACGATGTTTAAATGGGACCATTGTACCAATCTAAGTATTTTAATTGCATTGCATTATACCATTTCAAACATACTTCGGTGAAATGCACATTTTTCAATTATAATATTCAATTTAATTAACATTATAATTTGATCCATAAGACTAAAACATCATACAACTATCAAACTAAACTATACTTAGCATAATATTTATTAACATTACATTCAAAACATCAATTAATAAATTTAATCCTTATATGAACTTACTCAACTAAAATGATTGCAAAAATAGAGTCGACAACTAGTCTAAAATTTTAGTTTTTCCTCGATTAAAATCCGGTTGATGCGTTTCTTGATCTAAATAGTAATTTAATTCAATTAATACCATTCCAACACTTAAATCGATAGTTTTATACAATTAAGCCCTTCCATCATCATTTTACAAATTTACCGCAACATTTTAGTTTTTTATACAATTTAGCCCCTAAAACTAAAACTTGAAAATTTACCATTTTTAACCACCAACCATGCTAGCTGAATTTCTTAGGGGTTCTAATCAACCCATATTTTCATCATTTCATAAAATTTACATGAACTTTTACTATTTTCACAAATAAGTCCCTAAACTTTAAAATTACCAAAATTCACTTAACAAAATATTTATAACTAACTATCAAGTTCATGAATCTATTATCAAAGTTCAAAAACACACTATAAACATCCATGGTAAATCCCTAACTTTTAATAGTTTCACAATTTAACCCCCGAGCTAGCTATATTAAGTTAATACAAACTCAAAAACATAAAATTTACCAAAAACGGGCCTAAAATTACTCACATGCAAGCTAGAATATGAACTGAACAATTCCAAGTTTTGTTTCAATAGAGTTTCAGTCAAAATGGGTTAGAACAAAGAAGATGATCATCTAATTGTTTTGTTTAAGTTATTTTATTTACTAAGTCCATAAATCTTCCTTTTCGTATCTATTTGACACATTTAACTAATAAACATAAACTTTTATAGCTTTTACAATTTAGTCCTTTTAAACATTAAAATTTCTTAACCAAAATTTAGTATGGCTTTAATAAATAATCGAAAATATTAAATTAATAATATTTACTGACTCGATTGTTGGAATTGTGGTCTTGAAATCATTGTTTCCAACACCACTGAAAATGGGCTGTTACACAATACCCCTATTAAGGTATTGATACATCAAAGCCAGAAGTGTCAAAACTTGCATTTTGGTACTCATTTCATGCCCAAACCAACTAAAACTTAAATGGTGCCTATAAACATACTTAGAACCTGCATAAGAACTATAACCTCCCTAATTTGGCCCAGAAGTTATGGTCAGATTCTGAAGGCCACATTGGCCACTAAGATGGCTCAGTAAAAAAAATAATCAAATTCATATAGAATTTATTCTTAGAAATAATTTTGCTTATATTTTTCAGGAAATCGGTAATGGGTTTCTCTTTATTTTATAAAAACATTAGTTTTTGCAAGTTTAATTAAAGTCTAATTAAAAAGTGGCTTATTAATTTTACAAACATACTTTATTATTAATTTATTATTCAGAGTTTCAAAAACCAGTTTTGCAATGGAAAAACTTGACGTGTTTAATTTGTTAGTAAATTAGTAATTTATAATTTAAACATGACCAATTATTAAATTAGTCCAATTGTTTAACGTCGAAGCATGAAAATACTAAAAATATCCTTAAATTGAATCTCATGCCACAATTTGTAAAATAAATTATTACAAAACCAAATAAATAAAAATATAAAATTAAAATACTTTATTTAGCAAATCCGAGATGATACCTTCAAATTGTTGAATCCGAGTTCTAACCCTTGCAGATTACCTAAAAAGTGTTAAACTAATGGGATGAGCTTTATAGCTTAGTTAAGTTTCAATAAAAAATAAACAGTGTATTAAGACCATAAAATCATGTTTATTCACATAGTCAACAACAATAGCAACCACCAATTACTATATTTAATAGAGATTATAGAATAATGAAATTCCAGAATAAAAATACATGATCATGAATGACAATGCAATTCCTACCCATCCATCCACTACACACCATATCAGGAGTCGTAGCTTATTGTGCTTTAAGCACCGGTAACAATATAACCGCAATTATACTGTCAGTCAGATTTTGTGGATAAACCACCATAATAGTGTTGCGAACGAACTGCCAAAACTCTAAATAAAATTCCTAAAAAAATGTGAATTTACTGTTAGAACGCCACAAATCTCCTCTATCTCCAAAAAACCCAACCCTGACGTAATACATAATGTCATTTTTTCAGAATAGCAAAATCAAATACAGTGCATTACAGAAGTAAGACATATCATGTGATCAGTAAATCAGAACAGTGGCATGCTTTACAGTCATGCTAACAGAAGATACAAAAAATAACAGCATGCTTATCAAGTATGCAATGAGGCAGAACAGTGGGCATGCATTCATATATTCATTAAAACATGTGATGTCATTATAGCGACATACATTAACAGTTTGTGCATGTCCGAACATAGCCAGCAAGCCAATAGACAATTTGGCCAACTTAGTAAAATACATACAAACATAGTCGGTCAACTATAGTTACTTGAGCATAATCAACCAACCATTGAAACAACCACACACACTCGGCATCCAAGTAAACACATCCCACACTTCACACTTGGCTAATTAAGTAACCACCTTCGCATTCAGCCAAGCATCTAAAGATGGTCTTACGCATTTAAACCCTATTAAAGCAATTAACACATTCGACCATAGGCTAATTAGTCAATTAAGCGTTTGGCCATAAGCAAAAAGGAACATTAACACTCAGCCATAAGCATAAGAAAGACAAACACTTACACCATTCACATCAAATTAAATCCCACACCTCGTTTCCTTTAACGGAAGCACTAATGATTGATTGGAGCACAACTACAACTCAGATTTACCTCGATTCCTTCCCGATTCTACTAAAGATAAAAAATGATGCAACAATAGAGATTTTAGCAATCAATACATTTGGCCAAGGGAAAATAAGAGTAAAAATTCTAACAACAAATAAAATGAAGAAAATAAGGAGATGAAGGCTTTACTGGACGACAAAAAAAAGTGTGGAAAATAGTGTGCAGGGATCAAGGAGAGAAAAACGACAAGGGTGGATAAATGGACAACAGAGAGGCGGAAAAGATAACCAAAAATGGCAGCAAGGTTTGGCTATTCAAAAAATAATTTTAATGGAAACAAGAAAGAAAAAGATGAGCAGAAGGATAGGATTTGCAGCACAATAGAGAAACAAAAAAGGAGTGAGCAGAGAAAGGTGATGTACGTCAATGGTGAAGCAAAAATTAGCAGTAGTTTTTCAGTAATGATGGAACAGAAATTAGCAGAAAAGATGAAGAAAGAATGAATGAGAGTAGCAACAATGGGTGAATAGAGGGGCAACACAAATGGAAAAAAATCTAGTGTTTAAGGGCTTCAACAATGGTGTAAAAGGAAGAAAAATGAGAGAAAAGGAAAGGGAAAGTGAAAGGGATGGTAAAGAGAGGGAACGGAGTGAAAAAGAAAAAAAAAGAAAAGAAAACCTCAACAAAAATTTAGTTTAATGTTAGAGATTTTCAGCATTTGAGTTAGACTGAAATCTGAATAGATTGGCTAGAATATGGACAGCACAAAGCTCAACTGAAAAAGAAATGTGAGCGAGGGGAATTGAAGTTGAGTCTTAAAATCAATTACACTATCTCCTTACTCACTCTTAACCGATAAGCCAATTGCTCATTCTTGTTATAAACATACCAACATAACCTTAAGAGTTAGGGCTTTACAACTTTCAATTCATTAACCCAATTTCTTCTAGCTTGATTTTTGGGATGTGACAAGAACTAACCAAATTCATACCAGCTTGAATATAAACCATTTATAACTCATCCATTTCAACAATTCAACCAATTTGGCATCCAGTTTCTCATACCATCCTATACAAACTTCATTTTCAAAATCATACCATTTTACCTTTCATACTCTTCATATTAACCTTACCCACATTCAAATTTGCCACTCTTTCACATGCCAAATACATGTCATTTATCCAAATCTAAACATTGACTCCAACAATCCACAATTTACACCAAGTCACTTCAAACCTACTTGTACCATTTCAAGTTAAACAACCACAATTGACTCCAACATGGCATTCCCTTGGTATCCTTATGCATACGTATACGACTTCACAAAATCACCAATAGGTTAGTCCATTAATACAACAAGATCATAGTATTTAATTCATATACAAGTACAACCATATCATTTTATATTATGCTATTCAACTCTGCTCATTTTGTAAACATATCAATCTAATAACTTGATACAATTTAACTTGTCATAGCATTTCACAATAAGTTCAACGTATAACAAAGTAACATAGCATTATAACATGTAATATATTATTCAATATATTACCATACACATAAATTCTACAATATTATACCATTTGTATCATGTATTCATCAGATAACCATTTGAGCGTGAGACTCGTATCTTTTCACTGTCATTTCTCCTTCCCAATAATCCTGTAGCTCAATGAACTACAATAATTAGGTTCAGATATAAGGGTAACTACACCACACCAGATTGCTCGTTAGAGTAATAACTACACCACACCAGGGCACCAAAGTGCAAAGCTCACAGGCATCTTATAATTTGTAACAATACATCACTCCACCATACCAGTATAACTCAGTAATCCACAACAAATGCTGGATTTTGGTATAACCTGTAATATTTCTATACAATATTTTGCTCTGTATCATCTTTTACACATATCTCGTTCCAACGCGCAATTAACCCTATCAATCATATCATATCCTTTAATACATCTACTCGGACACTTTTACCATATACGATTCATTCATTTAATTATAATGTATTTAAACACATCATTCAAGTATATTAACATTCCATATCCATTCAATACATCGTATTCATTCATAATAATAATTCACATACTTTACGGTTTAGTTCATAGATGCCAAAATCATCAAATTATATTAAATCTATTAAAAGATATTATAATATAGATCAAACATAGCATAAACAATGTAGTAAGTTCCATGTGAACTTACCTGGCAAAAAAACAACAAATAATGTGTCAGGGACTAATATGTAATTTTTTTCTTTTCCTTGATTATCTTTAGATTAATTCAATTCCTAATCTATAATAATTTATTTCAATTTATCAATTTCAAACATCATATAACAGTCTATCATAAACATATATAAATTCAATTTCATTATTTGGATTTCCTTAAAGTTTTTCATTTGATTCAATTTAGTCCTTAAAACCAAAATTGCCATTACTATGAAATTTAAGCCTTGATTTCAAAATCTCTCTCAATTTCATCCTTCTACAACCCTTTATTATCTATAATTATAGAAATTTATCAACAATTTCAAAATATTTACACTTTAGCCCCTATGTTCACAATTAACAAATTTTACTTTATAAATTAGTCCATTTGCATATCTAAGCTCAAATTCTAACAAATTAATACCAATTTCATCAAGCATTCATCAATGTAAACTTTTAAAAAAACTTTAATAATTTTAAAAAATGATGCTTGAGTTAGTTAAAGTGAGTTGTCACGATCTAAAAAATAAAATAAAAATAACAAGAAATGGACTAAAATGAACATACCATGAAAGAGATTAAAGTTGGCCAAAATTCTTAGTTCCTTAGCTATGGAGAAACGGTGGTGAAGAAGAATAAAAGTACCTCATCTTTCTTTTCACTTTGTTTCTTTTATTTTGTTTTACATTTTAACATTTTTAATTATAAATTCTAGTAAAATTAATGCCAAAAATGTGTTCTAACCGTCCATTATGTTATACTATGGCCTAATTTCCATTTAAACCTTAGTTTAATTACTAAATAAACCTTAGTTTAATTACTAAATAAACCTTTTAACAAATAAAAATCTATAGCGATTAACTTTTACAATTTAGTCATTATACCTTAATTAGTCACTAATTCGAAAAAATTACCCATCCAAAATTCAATTCACCTATATAATAACTTTGTAAATATTTAATATTTATAGGCTCGATTTACAGAAATGAGGTCCCAATACCTCATTTTTCGACACTACTGACTTTAGGGTTGTTACACTTGTACATTAGTTAACTATCCATTCAATAAAATTACTAGACTAAAATTCAATATAATACCATAATATACTCATAAATATTAAATAATAATATTTAAAGATCCGATCATCAAAAAATGGGGTTCCAAAACCATTGTCCTTGGTACCACTGAAAAACGGGCTGTTACATTATAGCATGCCAACTATATTTGACTTTTCTTGAAAAACTAATAGGGTAACCAATATTTCAATGAAATATTATAAACCAATTCATTATCATAATTCCATACCATTTCCATAAACGATTCATATCACATATCACATGTCATTTAGCAATTCATATCATACTCGTTTCTGCTATGCTCAAACCAATTCACAATCTCAACATTCAATAATGTCGTCACATAATTCAATTCAAGACAAGTGGTAGTATTACCTTAACAGTTAATATGAAACAAACATGTAATTGTCGATATAATTGGAGTGAACTTCAATCATTAAAGTACAAATCTAATTCTCTCGTCAATAGCTCTCGCTTTTCCTTTCCCTCTCAAAGAATCGACATCGTCTTTAGCTATGTTCAGAAAATAAGTAAATAAAAATATATTAGATTTCATTCAATTCAAATTCAAATACAAAGCCAAGCAAAATTTTCATTTTATTCAATTTAGTCCCTATACTCGGGATATACGTATTTTTCGATATCTAACGTCATATCAAAATTCGACTTCACATTCTTTCATTAGGGACCTTATACTTTCTATTCATAGCATAATTTCATGAAAGGTTTTCAATTTATTCAGTTTTTCCCCTAATGTTTCAAAATTATCTAACAAGCTTAATTAGCTTTGCAATTTAGTCTTTATCATTATCTAAGCTTAATATCTATCAGTTTCAAGCCTAATTCATCAATTTCTCTACAATTTAAACTTTCTAAAAATTTAAATTTTGAAGAAATTAATAGATGGGCTAGCTAAATCAAGCTCTCATGATAATGAATCTATAAAAATTTCATGAATTTTAACTTTGTTACCTTGAAATTTTGGTATGGTCAAACCAAAGCTTAAGAATAGAGTTCCTCCCATTTTTTTCTTAAAGACGACGGAAGAATATGAATGTTCATATTTCTTCCAGTATCTTAACTTTTATACTAAGATTATATGTTAATTAACTTTAATTAATTAGTTTAATTAAGCTTTATTATACTAATATATATTAGTTAAGCTAGTAGAAAAAAACAATTAACATCCACTAAGTCATGATATAAAATGGTAAGATAACCATTTTGGTCCTTTGAATAATTGCTATTTAGGCCCTTAAGCCTTTTCCAAATAAAAACTCAATAACGACTGGACTTTTACAATTTATTCTCAAAGTTTTAATTAACTATTTTCTTGGCTAAATTATTTAACCTAATTTCAATATATTTTCATATTAACTTCATAAATCTTTATATTTCATCCTTATAGGCTTAATTTATGGAATTGGGGTTTTGAAATCTCATTTTCTGACACCATTAAAAATTGGGTCATTATAACGAGTTAAATGGATACTAAAATATCTAAGGAAGTAAATTATACAAGACCTTAATAACATGTTATTGATGATCACATATATGTATTGAGTGTTTATAATGTATATATAGGGTAATATAGAATTCTCTTGATCACTACCAAACATAGAGGTATTATTAGCACATGGAATTTATGTTTCCTCACACAGGTTATAGTTTATTTAGAACAGGAACCTCGGAGCTTCATTAAAAAAAGAGTCATCATTTTTGATGTAATAGTTGCCATGATTTTTAAATGTTTTTGTTTGTATTTATATATGGTACTCTAATATGGCATGTAAATAGGTTATAAGTGTAACAACTTGATTTTCTACGATGTCAAAACAGTGGTTAGGGGACCACAATTCTGATGATATAGTCAGTGAATATTATTTATAATATTTACGATTTCATTATATTATTTTATTGATGTTTAAATTGGAAAATTTGGTCAGCAGGTTAGAAATGAAAATGTATAGACTAAACCATAAGAACTAGTGAATTGCTTGTCAAATGAGTTTAATAAAATTTTGTTCAAGGTTCAAAGTGGTAAATAACCACTCTTGCATGGTAGTATCGGTTGTGTCAATGCTTAGTGGAAACACCTGTTAATTATCTGATACATGGTTTAGAGTTGGTTGCAGTTATCTTTGCTTTAAAGATATGGCGACACTATTTGTATGGTGACAAATTTCATGTATTCACTGATTATAAAAGTTTAAAATATCTAATGAATTAGAAGGAATTGAATTTGCAAGATCGAATATGGCTTGAGTTACTAAAACATTATGATTTGGTTATTGATTATCACACTGGGAAGGCTAATGTTGTTGCTAATGCTTTAAGTCACAAGTCTTTATTCGCCCTAAGAGCAATGAATGCTCAATTAAGATTGAGTTCAGATGGTTCTATTATTTCTGAGCTGAGAATTAAGCCGTTACTCTTTCAGAGAATTCAAGAGTTGCAAAAGAATGATCCAAAATTGATAGCTAAGGGGGAGCAAATTCGGAATGGTCTGATGTCAAATTTTAGTATTGATAGCGATGGGAGCTTATATTTCCTAAATCGAATATGTATGCCGAATGATTCTGAATTGAAAAGAGATATTTTACAGAAGGCTCATAGTAGTGTTTATTCAATTAATTCAGGTGGTAACAAGATGTATAATGATTTGAAATAGAACTATTAGTGGCTGGGAATGAATCGTGAAATCTCAAAGTTTGTCTCAAAATGACTGGTGTGTCAGCAAGTTAAAACTGAACATGAAGTTCATCAGGTTTGTTACAACCAATGATGATTCCTAAGTGGAAATGGGAAAGAGTATCAATGAATTTAGTCTCAGGATCATCTATGTCTCAGAGAAAAAAGATGTTATCTAGGTTGTGGTCAGCAGATTGACGAAGTCAACCCATTTTATCCCAATATGAAGTGATCACTCACTTGAGAACTTAGCGAAATTCTATGTGGCTGAGATAGTGAGATTACATGGTATACCATCGTCTATTATCTCAAATCGTGATCCACATTTTTCTTTTAGATTTTGGGGTAAACTACATGAACATTTAGTATCAAACTGAATTCATACATCATTTCATCCACAAAAAAATGGCTACACAGAGCATGTAATTCAAATTTTAGAAAATATGTTACAATGTTGTGTTATAGAGTTTGAAGGTAGTTAAGAAAAATATCAACCCCTGATTGAGTTTACTTATAATAACAATTACCAGTCAAGTATCAAAATGGTGCTATATGAAGCTCTGTATGGAAGAAAATGTAGAACTCTGCTATATTGGTCTAAGTTAAGTGAAAGGAAGTTGGTAAAAACTGATTTAGTTTGTGAGGCAAAAGAAAAAGTTATGGTTATTAAGAACTGTTTGAAAGCTGCCTTTGATCAACAAAAGTCATACACAGATTTAAAAAGGAAATAAATTAAATTCCAAATTGGTGAAAATGTATTCTTAAAGGTATCATCGTGGAAGAAAATGTTTCATTTCTACAAGAAAGGAAAGCTTAGGCAGAGAGTCATGGGCCATACGAGATTCTGGAAAGAGTTGGGCCAGTAACATATAGAATAGCGTTGCCACCAAAACTTGAGAAAATTCACAATGTGTTTTATGTATTAATGTTGTGTCGTTGTCGATCTGATCATTCTCATGTAATTTCTTCTAATGAGATTGAGTTAAAACCAGATTTATCTTACGATGAAAAACCGGTAAAAATTCTAGCTCGGGAAGTAAAAGAACTCTGCAACAAGCGTGTTCAATTAGTGAAAATTCTATAGAATCGTCATGGTTTAGAAGAGGCTACATAGGAAATTGAATAGTAAATGAAACCACAGTACTCAAACCTTTTTATAGGTAAAGTTTCGAGGACAAAATTCTCTAAGGGGGAGAGTTGTAACAGCCCAATTTTCTATAGTGTCGAAAATAGTGGTTAGGGGGCACAATTCTAACTATAGAGTCGGTAAATATTATTTAATAACATTTATGATTTCGTAATATTGTTTTATTGATGTTTGAATTGAAAATTTTGGTCAACATGTTAGGAATAAATGTGTACGGAATTAAACCATAAGAGTTAGTGAATAGCTAGTCAAATGAGTTTAATAAAAATTGTTCAAGGTCCAAAGTGGTAAATAACCACCCTAGCATGGTAGTGTTAGTTGTGTCAATGTTTAGTGGAGACACCTGTTAATTTTCATGTAATGATGAAAATTAATATGTTAAGTGTTAGAGGTTGAAGTGTGTGGAAAGAGAGTCTTATTCTCGTATTCCTTCATCAAAAACATTGTTCTTTGTAGAAGAAAGAAAAGCTCTAAGCTTTCTTAATTAATCAGTTTTATGTATAAGTGTTTTCAAAGCCAGTTCTTCATAAGTTTCATGTTTTTGAGATCCTTGTATCTCGATTTAGCTAACTTGCACGTCTATTTTCAAAACTATTAAAGTTTGATGTGTTATCATTGATGAATTGAATGTTATAGATCAAGACCTAAATCAACCTTTTGATAACAAAGGGAAGGGAAAAATCCTAGAATAGTCTTTTATATAATGTTCTTTTGTAGTACTAGGTAAGTTCATAGGGTGTTGTTATGTTTATTTATAATATGTTTGTATGTGAATGCAAATGGAAAATGTTAGTAAACTTGTATTAGTAAGGTGAGAAAAGGTGTTAAATGGTAAAAAGGAGAGTTTAGCTATGTGCCCAAATGAGCTCGAATGAACAAAGTATACAATTGACATGCCAATAACGGTATTTGCGCACTGTACGGGAAGAAGAGAGATGTGAAGAAGATGAAGGAAATTATTGAAGTTTTTTGGAATCCTGCATTTGTTGTAGAATTTTCAATTTATTCTCTTCGAAGATATTGGCATGTCATCGGGGGAGAATATTTTAGCCTACGGGCTTTTCACTATGTGCATCTGGCGTGTAATCGGTTGGAAAGCTCTTATGAGCAAACTGGCGGGTTGTCGAATGGTTACCCATGTATTCCTTATTGTTCATGTTGATTCATCGGGCTGAATGTTCCTGAATAGAAATGTTGACGATATGCTTTATATGAATTAAAGTAAGGTATGAATGAGTAACGAAATGTTGGGATATGTTATATGTTTGAATGTGATGCACTTACCTTGTACATGTGAAATATGTTAATAGAATCAATAATTTAGCTAAGTTATATGTGTGTTTAAATGTTTTACGAGGTAAGTTTAATGTTTTAAAAACTATGAAATTACTAGGCATATTTAATGCTTACCCCATTTAATTTTCCCCTTCTTTGTAGAGTTTTTAGAGGAACTAGGTAGGCGGATCGATCCACAACTCACACTATCTAGCTCTTGTTTAAGTAGAATCATTTTAACTCTACACCGAGCCAAGTGGCATGTATGTAGAGACTATTCGGTGAAATAGTACGTGAAAGAATGATGATTTTTGAACGTTGTGTATATATTTATGTAGATATTCTATTGTGAAACTTGTTCAATGTTGGCGTAGACTATTAGTATGCTTGAAATGAAAATAATTGCATGTGTTAAATATGTTAACTTATTTTGGATAACTGGCAGACTTATAAATGCGGGTTGTATTGGTGAATATTCATAAAGTTATAAGAAAGCTTGGCAAACAGTCATCTGGCATATAGACTTTAGGCAGACATTCGTTTTTTCTTTTCTTTCTGATGGTGTGTTTTGTTTAAAGATTTCCTATTGAAATATAATGACTTTAGAAATAGATTTCTTCGATGATTTTTTACGTGAATGTATCTGTTTTATCGTAGCATCCCATAACTCATGTCTTGTGACCGGACCAAGTGATGGGTGTTACAATAAGTCTTTGGACATATTGTGATTAGAAGTAATGCTTGAGTTATCTAAATGGTATGGGTTGGCTAACATATTTAAGCAATAGATGAGGTATTATGCTTATTGAAAAGAATACATATGAGAACCCATGTTTTATGTGATTTAAGTGGTTTGCTTGGCTTGTTTTATGCATGAAGAAAATGTTGGGTTATGTTTATTAACAGTTCGATAATGTTTTGGTGGATTAAATGGTTGATTCGGAAGCACTTTTAGACTACCCTATATCTAGGTATCGACACCCATACAAGGGTATCAACACCACCCTAAAATAGTAGCTAAATGGGCTTTCCAAATAGGTGGTATATCGATACCATAGCCCTTATTATCGATACCACTTGGCTTAAAGGTGCCAATATCCTCCCCTAAGTTATCAATACCTCAAGTTCTAAAGTGATGAAACGATGTTGTTTAAGGAACAAAAGTTCAAGATAAAATTTCTAGTTTATAATTGAGTAAATAAAGATCAATTAGATTTTTTCAATGGTTGAACTGAAGTTAGATTAGTCGGAGATGCCTTTGATCCTCAAATTTGACATTGCCTACCAAGGATAGTAGGCGATCCAAGTTAGGGGTATTACAAAAGTAACTTTTCTTTGTTCATTTCAAACTTTACTCTTCATCACAATCTTTTGTTTGTTTATAATATAACTCATTTGGGCTTTTAATCTCATTTAATGGCTAACGCTTATAGGGATATTTTGTACCAAACTATTGGTTAGTATATTTATCTAATTTAATTCTATTTTGCACAAAGAAAAGTAAAATCTCTTGTACTTTTTCTTTTGGTTGGTAAGGATATATACATTTTTCATGTTGATCTATGAAGCCAACCGTTCCCTTAAGTAAGTGACTTATTGAGTCATGGTGGACTTTTAACGTGTGCTTTTGACACGTGCATCAATGGCACCCAAGGTTTTTATATAATTATTGTATTGCACAATGTGGTTGGTTGGATCTCTAATATTTTCATAAGTTTTTTGTTACAATTTGAAATTACAAGTTTTACGAAGAGATTGCTCCTCCTTTTTTAAAGTTTACATTTGATTTTTTTAGAGAAGTATTTGGTTGTTGTGGTAGCACCTTTGAGGATGATACTCCTCATGTTTGTTGGGATGTTATTGTTAACCATAGTGTGAAGAATATCTTCTTCTTGTGTTGTTGGTTGTTGATTATGGGGGGCAGTTTTTATATCCTAGAAGTTCTTGAATGGTAATCTTTTTCTATTGTTGGTATAGTTGTTGCTGCTGCAATAGTTGGTCTTGCAAAGTTTTCATTCCATCTAACAACTAGTTAAACAGTTGGAAATTTTAATTAGGATTTGGGTGGCTTGTGCTTTAGGAGTGGTAAGAGTGAACCCCTAGTGGTGGTGGAAATGTTTGTTAGTTTGGAGATTGTAATCTCTAGGTAGTAGTAACTTTGATAGGCAAGATACTACTAGAAATAAAGATTGTGGGGATTATATGAGTTGAAAGGTCGAAGATTATACTATTAGTAACATTGTTGGTTCTCAGTTGCTTAAGGCTAGAGATTTTGGCCTTGATGGTTATTCTCCTGATTTTGAGTTTGATTTATGGAAAAATATTCATTATAATGGGCCATAGTTATCCATTCTCATTGCACTAATTGTTGATAAAAGTAATTTGGGTGGTTGAAGATGATTCACACGATGTATGTGCAGAGAGTTGTTAGGTTAGTTAAAGAAGGACTTAAAAGGATCATTGGCAAAGTAACAACATAGCCTCTGGTCTTTGTCTTTAGGTTGTTGAGCATGCATATAGATTCTTCATATGGATCCCATGAAGCTATTTGTCCCATTAAGTAAGGAGGTTTGCCGAGTTATGATAGGTCTTTGGCACATGCTTGAAAGCTATGGAGGGTGTTGTCTCAGTAGGTTATTTTAGATTAGGTATTGATGTGACTAGGTGAGCCATGTGCTAAGCATGCAAGAGAAAGGTGTCGATAACATGTAAGGAGTGATGTAACCTCTTGGTGAGGTTTTTTTCAGTGAATAATCTCTTTAATCAAAATGGCTGAATTGACAAAGTCCTCCAGATAAGATGGAGATATATAACAAAAATATTCTTAATTCACTTATTGACAAACATCACCTATGTATATCTAGAATTTTAATAATCGAAATAAACATACATAAAAGTACATAAAATTAGTCCATTTAAGATGAACGCCATGAGACAAGAACAGTTAGCTTAAACAACACCTTGATTGGTTTTCGGTTTGCATGATGAAACCCTATCTTTAAAAACAAATTCCTTTCCTTTTGATTTTCTGCTTGTCAAAAAGAGTAAAGACACACTTAAAAGGCCATTGATTCTACAGTTAGATTCAAGATTTTCAAAGATTTTTAATTGATTTTTTATTTTCCCTTTTTAATGTGGAAAGAGCAGTTAATTTCACTTGTATATAAGATCCCACAACTTCTATTTGAATATCTTCAAAAATATTTTTATTTCAATAGTTATGTATAAATATTGTCTATGAAGAATATGTTGTTTGTAATATAGGGGTAAATCTCTAAACTACACATGAACTTTGATCTTATATAATTTAAAATATGAATTTTAGTTTGTTGCAATTATGTACATGAAACATTGGTTATTGTTTAAATGTATACATGAAATATTTTGATTCGATTGTACATATTTTTAAAAAATAAATACATAAATTTATTTTTATATTGAATAAATATATTTATTTATATATACAATAAATAAAAGTAAAATAATGCTGACAAAACTATATTTATATTTCATTCACTCAAAGTCAAATAAATTGCTGCTTCACATGCAAGGACAAGAGGAAAAACCATGAGTATTAAAGTAAAAGAAACCTAATACAAACAACCTAAAATCATGCTATATCTATTTACAGGTTTAAGACCTTAAACTTTTTTTTTAGTGCAACTTTGATGAAAGGAAAGCTAATCCCTAGAAAAGCAAAGAAAACCAATTAAGATAAATTTTGAACTCCCAATCATCATTATTTTATGTAAACGAATCCCTTCATCCTGCACAAGATATCTTATCTACTCCATTTGTAAACAAACATTAAGTTTTTATTTCAACCTTATTTTTTATACATTAAATTGTATTTTAATCTTTTAAAAATTAATAATTGAGTTTATATTTTTTTAATAGAAAACTTGTAACTTTAACCCTAAAAATTTATAATTTTTTCTTGAATTCCTTATCACAATATTCCTAACTCCACTCATATAGATTATGCATATTAACTTTTTATATATATATATATTTTAAAGTCAGCTTATTAATTTTACTTGAATTTTTAATTAAAAACTTTATGGACGGTGGACTGTTTTTCTTTTTATTTAAGTATAAAGATGTCTGAAAATCTTATCCACTATTTACACATCAGCTTTGAAATAAATGAAAACCCTAAGTTCATGAGCTTGTACTACCCATCAGCTGCATGCTTTGAAAATTACTCATACTGTTTTAGACATTGCAAATTAAAGAAGCTAAATTATTTTAGTTTCGCTTATTTCAATCTTAAATTGAATATTTTTGAAATTATTGAAGGGAAATCAGCTAGTGAAATACTATGTTATCATGTTCCACTGACTTTTAAATTCTTTAAAATGTTGTATGATGGTCGGAATTTCTCCTACGTGAATCATACACGGTATTCCGTGGAGAACAGGAATAAAAGTCAACCATAGAAATTATATTTTCATTTGTTAATGATTCGGGTCGACTGTTCTGAGGATGACACTTCTAAGGCTTCTTCTGAAGGAGCCGATTCCCACGTCAACAATAATAGTGGCTCAATTGGTACTTTTCCGTAAACCATATATGGCTCTCCACAGAGGCCAATGGACAAAACTCCAGTCACGAAAACAATACTTTTAATTGTCAAATGCGACATCTATTGATTGATAGACAACACTTTAAAAACTTCTCCTAAGAGAATCACCCTTTCAGCAGGATTCAAAACATTTCATACTATTTTGCGTGACAACTTCAAGTCCAGCATTGGATTCCAAGGTGTCAACAAGATGGAAACATGAAAAAACACAAAATTTCCCACTATTAATATGCATTAGGAATATAATCAACAAAGTTGAAAGTTTGAATCGTGTTGGTTTAAAAGTTTTTTCCTGTGTTTGACAACAATTTCCATTACTTTATATCAATTTTTTGAAGTGTCAATATTTTATTAGATTGATATAATTAAAGATTGAATGGTACTTGATATACTACTTCCAATATTAAGGCTCAAAAGAGTTTTAAAAAAAAAAAAAAAGAGTTTCTTGTTGTCAGAAAAAAAAATCCCCACATAGGATTCTAACTTACCACTCAATATTACTTTGTCTTTTTTTATAATCAGATAAAGCAGAAGCACTTAGCACCAACTTGGGGTTCGCCATTGTTAGGCGTCGGACAAATATGAATAATCTTATTATGTTGGTATATTTATATATAAATAAATATATAAATTGTGTTTAAGTTATTATTTATTTATATTTATATTATTATAAAAGTTTTGGTCCATGTTAGTGTTATAAGTTGAGTGACACTAATTTATTTAATGATATTATAATTTTTCTTTTTATTTTGAAAAATTATAAAAAAATAAAGAATAAATAATATTAGAAACTTTATCATACGCATATGCATGTGAAAATTACATATCATTAAATAAAACATGGATTGTGTTTCAAAATAACACAATAAATAATAAAATGTATGGTTTGAAACTAATTAATAATAAAACATGAAATATGTATGAAATTAAAATAAAAAATAGATTAAATAGTAAGTAAAATGAAATTTAAACATATGAATAAATCAGGCAACACAATATTCTAAGAAAAATAGTACATACTATCAAAATAAAGTTTTGATTAAGTGGTAAATTTAATATCTTATTAATCCAATTGGTGTGGTTTTAAATCTCACCATATACATATTTTTATTGATTTTTGTTAAAATAAAAATGCTAAAATACCCTCAAATAATATAACTTAGTTTAATTATGGGATGATATTTCTGTAATTTCCCTAACTGAATTAATGTTCAATTGACTCTTGATATCAACTCAACCAAAGATTTAAATACTAGTATAGATTAAACATAAAACTTAACATATGTTTAGTAACAATAATTTATCCATTTCACTCAACTTACTTAAGGTGGGTATGAATGGACGATGAGTACAGTGCAGTGCGTTTAACTTACTTATCTAATTTTATCATCACCGCTATTTTTATATTAACCGTAAGTAAAAAATCTGTCCATCCAAATTCATTCTTATTTTTATCGTTTCCACTTATTTTTCCTCATGTGAGAAGATTGATTATATAAATTCTAATATGTTAATAATCTGTATTATATAAATTAAACTTGTATCATGCTATATCGTTAATTATTATTACTTTTTTATATAATATGTAAACATAATGAAGAAATATTATGGGTCCAGTGAGTCCAGCGTCATTGATTTGCCCAGCCATGCAAAAGAAGGTTGCTTTACCATATTTTTATTGGGACAACTTTAAGACTGTGCATGAAAAAAGAAGAAACCCCTACTACTCTACACTCTACACGTGTGTATTTTTTGAGTGTAGAGTCACAAAAAAAGAGAGAGAAAGTTGAAAGAAAATTGGAATAAGTGCAAAGATTGATTGAAATAAAGATTCTTTCTCATTTTCTTTTAATATTGCCATTTTTATAATTTTTAAATTCAATTTATATGATTAAATCAGGTGGTCAGGTTCATTTTTTTGCAACCATGATGAAATACGTATGGCAATCATTTACTGAGCCTGCACTGACCAGTGAATGCAGCGAAGAATTTGATGGACCAAACACTTTAGATATGTCAAATTTTGAAGGCAAACTATGGTGTCACTTTGCTCAGTGGCCAACTAAAACTTTAAAATATCAAAAAAATTGTCATTTGAATATCACCCAACAATCTCATAGTTTTCAAGCACTACAACCAAGTTACAAAAACCATTCCATTACACTATCAACTAGCTTCTAATATTGCAATACCTAAAGCAAGAAACTTTTATATATATCATAGTCAAAATAAAAAACTTTGAGGTAAAATGAAGTAAACAAAGCTACACTACTCATTTCATGGAAATATTATATCTTTGTACACCTTGACCTCTTCTTCTCCACTATTTGTCTTTGGCTTAGAGTTAGAGGAGTGACTATTGAACCCAAAAAAAAAAGAAAAGAAGATAGCATAGGATCAGCTTCTAACCTAAAAAAAAACCCCCACTTCTTTTTAAGCATAAACTCAATTTGCTTTCTCAACATGGAGCTTGAACACTGATTCCAAATCAGGAGGGGTAAAGAACTCCCTAACCCCAGTGTAATGGCATCTCAATGGAGGCCTAGGCTTTCTTGGAGCTAAAGGGCATGCTAATTTGTCTGGTATTTTTGCTTCTTTTGAAGTTGGAGTTGTTGAACAAGCTTCCTCTTCTTCTGCTTCTTCGTTTTCTTTTGCTCTTGGTTTCGTGTTTATTGGCTTCAATGAAGTCCTTATAGCGATACCGGTGATTACCCATTTCTTCCCTTCATTGTCTAACACCCCATCTAGTTGTGGTTTTTTGGAGAGCCCCATTTTTTATCAGATAAAAACTAAAGGACCCAAGTTTGGAAATGGTTAGTTTTTGATGAAAATGGGCTAGAACAGAGCGAAAACAGAGTAATCCAAGTGAACGAGATAGCCAAAGTAAGGGGGGAAAAGGGTGGTTTGTTTGAATGAAATCAGCAAAAAGACTTGAGTTTTTTTTATCAAATGAAGAGAAGATGGAATAAAAGGAAAGGTTTTTTTTTTGGAGGGGGGGGATAATAGTGAAGAAAAGGAGAGGGTTTTGAATTGAGGGAGAAATGAAGAAAGAGATGTTTATAACTAAGCTTTTGATTTCTTAAAGGGAAGAGAGAAAGAAGGGTAGGCTGCCCGGGAATTTACGGGCAGGGGGAAGGGGGAATTTTTGTTTTTGGCGCCAAATTTTGGGTAGTCTAATGAGCAACGGCTCTTTTTCCCGCTGATATTTGGGAGAGTTTTCCGATTTTGCCCCTTTTTGTTTTCGACATTATATAATTGAATATTGATTTTCTAGGAAGTGATGCATTGTACCCAGTCAGAGGGCACAATCACCGGCGTAATGCCCAAAGGGGAACAATACGGCGACGTTACATATAAAAGTATGTATGAAATGGGCTGCTGGGCCTGACAAAGAGATTTTTTATATTAACCCATTTAGATAATAGGAATAGGATAAAAAGGGGGGAGGGGTGATGAAGCAAGAAATTATCGCTATTTTGCTGTAATCATGGATTTAAAAATTGACTGTTCATTGATACAAAAATCGATATAACAAATTTTTTTTGATTAATTCTAGATTTTTACCAAAATAATCCATTTTAAATATTTTATTTCAATTTCATCCTTGAATATAATATAGTAAAAAAAAGTCTAATATAATATAGTAAAAAAAATGTCTAATCTGTTTATTATCTTCCCGTAATGGGTTTAATTAATTGAAGCGCCAAACATGAGGGTTCAAGTTTTTTCAACCATGTCCATAATTTCTTTACAAGAAATAAAACCTTAAAAAGCCAGTCAATCAAACTATTTACTGCTCTCTCTCTTGATATTATATAATGTACAGACAGCTCTCCAGAATGAGATGGTTGCTCAAAATACAACTCTCTAGGATCCATGACAACCCACAATTGTTAGTGAAGAGGTAACACAGACCTTATTCTATGTGTCCAACTCCCATTTATTTAACAATTGTCAAGTTTTTCTATTATTTCTCATACCCATGGTAAGATCTACAACTTTAACAGTCGAAGCAACATAGATGTAACTATTGCCTAGAACGAAATGAAATAACTTCACCACCTAACCTTCCCAACCCAAAAAGAATCAGACTCAGATAACCCTAACCTCAAACAACCCAAAATGATCCGTACACAAACTGCAAGAGAAAAGAAAGAGAGAATCCAGGGGTTGAAATAACACAGGAACCTCCATTAGATGACTAAGCTAATCTATCATTGTCTGATCTACTCTAAAGAACCGCAAGAGATAAAATGCAAGTATTTGCAGGGAGAGAACAAACAAGAAATAAGGAAGAAGAAAATGCCGAAGCTCTACTACAAACAGTTACATGAATGCATTATAAGGTTGTGAACTTTCCAAGAATTCTAATCATAGATGTATACACAAAATTGAGTTCATTAACGACTTCTAAAGACACATTCCAGTTCAAAACTTCCAATGTTACAAACTCAACCACTAATTAAAATAAGTGATAAATCTGCAAGCAGATGTGACAAACCAAATGTTTTTTCAGTTTTTATTCATGTTCAAATCCAACCATGATCAGGGAATACAAAGATAAAAGAAAGATATGAGCCCAAGGATTATGCAAGTTGGCTTAATGAAAAACCCACCATTTCCATGGATGCCTTTCCCACAGCACAAAGAATACAACTTTAAAATTGAACCATACAATCTTTTAGTTTCTTGCTCACAATTGCCATTAAAAATTGCTGAACATGAACATGTGATTGAAAACAAAATAACCAGAATTGGGATTCTTTACCTCAACTTTTCACCTAATGAATAAAATCCCAAAATTGGAATCGAAAATGGGGCGTTATTCTCAAATTCACCATTTCAATCAATCAACATAATACCTCAGTATACAAAAATGAAATTCAAAGAAAAAATAAAATAAATGGCAATCAACAATCGCAGAAACTAAAAAGTTTCTCATTTTCAAATGCTTTTAAAAAGAAAGCGCACATCAAACTCAACAAATTCCAGTACCATTACATAAAAACTAATATTGTTCCAACAAGAACCACAAAATTTAAATACTACCCAAAAAATAAAACATAATGAACTTAAAATTAAGAACCCATCAAATAGACGGACCCTAACCAATTAAAACCTCCTTCCGGGTCCACCACCACGGCCGAACCCGATTTGAGGAATAACGGCGACTGGATCAACCTTAACAAGCCCCGGAATATCAGACATCCCAAGAACCGAAAGCATATCAAGAGTTTCCTTATCAACTTCGATTTGGTCGACCTTGATGGCCGATTCATCGGGGACGAAATCCATGCGGCGCTCACGCTCTTCCTCTTGGAGCTTCAAGGAAATGCCGCGAACCGGACCCCTCTGGATCCGTTTCATCAAATGGGTCGAGAAGCCGGCGATCTTGTTGCGGAGCCTCTTGGATGGGATAATGGCAACTTCTTCGATGATCTTCTTGTTAGTGTGGAAATCTAGGGTCATGCGAGAGTAGTAGCGCTCGATGACCTGACGGGAGGATTTCTTCACTGTTTTGGTACGGACGCGGCCCATTGCTTGGATCTGTGGCGGTGGCGGTTGCCGTGGCGGTGGCGGCGGCGGAGAGTTGGGCGGGGATTTGCGGAGGTGGAAGAGCAATGAAGGGCTAGGGTTTTCAGAGTGCGAAAGTAGGGTTCATATATATATATGGGTGATGAAATTTTTGACCTTTTTCTATAGTAGTGTAAAAGTGCAACGAATTTTCTTTTTCGTTTTTAGGGTAAACTCATTCTGACTCTAAAATATGGCTTTTGATTTTATTTTTTTTAATTTACCCACTTTAAATAAGAAATTTGTAAATTGGCCATTATGTTAAAATTTCTGTTTTCTAATGGATTGTTGATGTGGTACGTTAGCATATTAAGTGATTAATACGTAATATTTTTTTATTGACTTTTGACTAAAGTTTAGGGTTCTCTTTATAATTAGTTTAAAAGTTTTTCCCAACTTTAGTCAAAAGTCAACAAAAAAGTACCAAATGTTAGTCATTCAATGTGCTAATATGTCACATCAACATCCCCTTAGAAGAAAACAAAAGTTTTAACCGAAGTGATTAATTCACACAATTATCTTATTTAGAGTGATTAAATTAAAAAAAATTGGAGTCATTAAAATAAGATAGACCCTATTTTAGAATGACCATTGGCGTAATTTGCTCTTATTCTTATTATTAGTATACCCGAATTTGTTATAGTCCCCCTGTAATACTCTAACCGCCCCATGAACTGATTATTCCTAAGTGAGTCATAAAGGGTATAACAAACATACCTTGTCTCCACATTGGATCAAGAACGGGATCAGAGGGAACAAAAACAGCTAATTTATATAGAGCCATTGAGTCGGCCCAACCAGCAACCAGAGCCATATGCGTTATATGAATTAGTCGTTTTTTATCCTTTCGATCCCGTTCTTGATCTAATGTGGAGGCAATGTATGTTTGTTATACCCTTCATGACTTGTTTAGGAATAATCAATTCATGGGGCGGCTGGAATATTATAGGGGGTTATTGAGTTAATTGCACTATGCATTCCCAAAGCATGACCCTTATTTTAAATTGGTCCCCAAACTTCAAATCATTCTAATTACATCTCAACCTATTGAGATTATATCAATTAGATCTCTTTGTTACTAAAATTGTTAATTTAACTATTAAATTATATGTAAGATCGTATTTGACATAATTTAAAATGAAAATTTTAGAAAAATGAATATTGTAAAAATGAATCTTGTAAAAATATTTGTTAAGGTTTTCGAAACTTCTACAAAGGCTTTGTCATTCACTTTCTCTTTTTTAAATTTTACTTTATTTCTAGTTTTTACTTTTAAAAGTTATACGGCAATGTTTTTTTCTAAAAAACTTTCATTTTAAATTTAGCTACATATAATTTGTCATGTCATTTAATGATGAATTAATGATTTTAATAATGAAAGAACCTAATTAATATAACATCAATAATTTAGAGATATAATTAGAATATTTTAAATTTAAAGACTAATTTAAAATAACGGTCATAAGTTGAGAATGTCTACTTCAATTAATTCATTAATATTTAATTAAAATTTGTTAATTAATTGTACGGAGAAATGTGAGATTTAGCTCTATTTTTCTGCTGAATCCAAATTTCATTATTGTAATTGGACTCGTTCATAGATCTACACTTAAAAAAAAAAACTTCCTAAGTTTAAATTTGATTTATTTTTACTGTTTATATATTAATATTATATATTACATATTTTTTATAATTAAATTTAAATAAAAATATTTTAAAGCTTAATATCTCTTTTGACCTCTATATTATAACTAAATTATCATTTTAATATTTTATATAAATTTTTTTATTAATTTGACCTCTATACTATCATTTTGTATATTCTATTATCATTTTTTTTTACTATATGCATTGTAGACTTTTGCTTTTTTTTTTGGCATATTTATATATTTTTAACGTAATTTTTAGAAATCCACTTCATGATTGGATTTATATGTAATTGTTTTTAATTATACAAAGGTGGTATGTTTGGATAAACACTTGGTGAGTCCCACCAAATTGAGTATAATTGAAGCACCCCAATTACACATTTCAATTCTAAGGCAAGGGTGACAATTGGAGTATTTACGTAGATAATTATACAAATATCCAATTTTAAAATTATATTATAAGTTTGAACATGTATGAGAGCTTGGGATGGTTATGGAAAAATTCTTATATTATAAATCATAAAAAATTATATTATCAAAATAATGTGTATTTTGTAAAGTTATAACTACAAATTATATTATTTGAATCTTAAAAGATTTCTAAAGTTATGTAAAAAAATTATTTTATGTTGTAAAAGTGTTATGATATATTTATTTTAAAAGGTTATGGCCAAGAAGTATGGATACAGGCTCGACCTTAAGGGTAGTTTGAGTGTGCAGCCGCCCAAGGCCAGGGCTGGAAAGGGCCCAAAAAATTCCAGCTTTTAACATGGATTAAAATTTTCAACCTTTTAAGTTTTTTTTGACGGATACTTCATTAGAGATAGGCAAAAAAAAAAGTGCCCCATTTTTTTATTTTATTACTAGTATATATTTTTATTTTATTGTATTACATTTTATAATTTTTTTTTAAAAAGAGCCACAATAATTTATTGTATCACCTAGGGCCCCAAAAATGTCAAGAATAAGCTTGTATGGACATAATTTATTTATATGTCCATACTATATATTATATAAATAACATAAATATTCATAAAAGAATCTTATAGTTTTTTTTTGGTAGAGAAAAAACACTCCTATTAGCTAGGAATGGAGAAAAACAGTGTTTCCTTCATATAAGTGATCACGACTATCCTCTTCTAGCAGTCGTATAACATACTGTGGTGGAACTGAGAACAAGACTACTTAGTTTATCTTCCTTATTGCCGCCTTTGTCAAACAATCAACTACTTTATTACTTCCTCACCAAACATGCCAAACAAAGAATCTTATAGTTTTTTATTATAATTTATTAATAAAATATAACTTTCAAAAGTTAAGAAAAAATATATTATTTATAAGAAAAAATATATTATTTATAAGAAGCATTATGAAGGTTTTAGTCAATTCATATTTTTTTATAAAAGTTATATATTATAAATTTTTTATTTTTTTACTTAATTTATGTATTATAAAAATATATAATCTAACATAAGTTTTTCTGTAAATTAAGTTTATATAAGTTTTTATAATTAAAGGTACAAACTGTTTGGACTATAAACTCATATATTATAATGTTGATGCTAATTATGCAAATAAAAAAATGTTTTCTTGTATCATATCGTGAGATATGATACAATTTGAGGGAATGGTGTCAAACACAAGCACTATGACAACTTGCAAACTATTTAATTTGGGACATTCAAGGTTTTGAAATGTAGTTGAGAAAATATTTGTTGCTAAAAAATATATATATTTCGCATATTAACATTACCTGAGTCTTGCATAAAAAAACAAGGATCGTGTCAATATGTTGCATATTCTATAATTTCAATCATAAGTGGAATTGAAATGATCCATACTTCTTACAGACATGGAAGAAGGAGATCTTGATAATCTTAATGATGCAGATTCAAATTCAAATGATGATGAACTTAGTCAATGACCAATAAATGATAATAAGAAGCATGTTAAATATTAAAGAGGGAATAACCCAACAAATATGCACTAGAACAATTAGATAAAATTGCATATTATGTTTATTTTTCATGTTATTTTTATTAGTAATTGTATTATTGATTGCTTTTTTAAACTAGCATAATACATATAATGATTTGATTTTAATTTTTGTTACTTATTTAGAAATTATTTTTATCATACTAATAATTTGTATAGTAATTAATATTTTTTAAAAAATATAAATTATATAAATGTGTAATTATAATTTGTACTACCAAAAATGATATAGGACATTACAATGTAATTACACTCTGTCAGCCATGTCGAAACCATTTTTATTTTGAAAAACGGGGATCGACTTTAAAACAAAATATGGAGTCGCCACCAATCCCTTTTGTTTAGGTGTGATTGAATCACCTTAAAAAATATTTTGTTTCATTAAAATATTAACTCTAGCCTACAATATTAATACCGGGTTTGGGAGTCGGTTACGTACGAAGAAGGATTAGCACCCTCATCACGCCCAAGATTGGTACCAAACTGATTAACTAATGTCCTAATGTTGAAAATTTGAAAAGTATTTAAAATACAATCCTTTTTAAAGCGTGTTTGAATAACTCGAGTTGGAATTTAAGACTCACTCGTTTCGAAGGAATAAAATACTACATCCAGTACGTTAGGATGCAATTTTAAGCCCTCAAAAACTGAAACCATCACATGATTTCCAAAGCATGCAATTAAAAGGATATTTAGTTATTTGGTCAAACGAAAAATCGAAACCCAGTACATTAGGGCACGATTTCTCGAATTTCCAAGCACGGAATATTGCCTTTATTTGAAAAATCTTTTTTTATGAGTTTGGGTAAAAAAAATAAAAAAATAAAAGATAAAATCAATGTAACATTTAAAGTAAAATATCAGTTAAAATGCGAAAATGGTCATACTTGGCGAATAATGATAATGCAAATACAATAATAATAACAAATAACGTAAATTTGTAGGTATAAAGACATAAATAAATAAATGAATAGGTACATAATAGGATAATATATAATAAGATAACAATAATGAGGACAAGAATAAAATAAAAACGAAATAAATAAAATAATAAATGAAATAACAAAGGAAATTCTAGCGAGAATTTAATTTAAATTGAAAGCGAACAAATAAACATATGAATTAGCGAAATATTGAGTGAAATGGTTTAAAAAAATAATAATGATAATAAAAATAATGATAATAAAAATAATAGCAATAATAATACTAATAATACTATAATAATAATGACGGTAGTGATAAAAGAACAATAATAGTGGTAATAACAATAATAATAATACTAATAAAAATAATAGTAACAATAATAACAGAAATAATAATACTAAAAATAATAATAAATATAATAATAAACATAAACTCAAATTAATTAATTTAACAATAAAATAGCCCAAAATAATCGAAAAGGAACTAAATTGAATTGAAAATAGAAGTTTTGGGGCCAAATCAGAAATAAAAGAAAGGGGGAGGACCGAATTAAAACACGCGCAAAATAGGGAGGGACCAAAAAACAAATATCCCTTCTCACAAAATGCGCCGTTGCTAGGAGGACCAAATTGAAACCGCAGTAGAACCGTGGGGCAAATCTAGAAATAAAAATAACTTTAATTGAAAAATCATAAAAAGCAGAGGGGCTAAATGTGCAATTAGCCCCACCATAGAAAACACGTGGATCCTCAGGTCAGGTTGGGTCTCGCACACGGGCTAGGCTAAAACGACGTCGTTTTGGCGCCTATGCTTCGACCCAAAACGGCGCCGTATTGGGAGGTCTATAAATACCATTTTTTTTTGAAAATTTCATTTTCCTTTCCTCTTTAAAAAAACAAAAACCCCCCTCCCTTTTTTCTCTGCAGGCTTGAAGTCCGGCCAGGTTCTAGTGTCGACCATCGTCGTTCGCCGCCGGCCGCCGTACACGGCGATGTCGAAGGTAAAATTTTCCCCTTCTTTTTTTTTTTTATTTTTAATATGTAATGTATGTAAATAATTTTATAAAATAAAAAACAATAATAATAAAAAGTTTCGAAAATAAAAAAAGAAAAGATAAGGAAAAAAACTCAAAAACCTTTGCTCAATTGTTGGTCTTCTATTCTTCAGGTGCTTGCTGCTGTTTTTTTTTTAGTAAAATATGTTTGAATCTCTCCTTATATTTCTCCTTCCTCCCCTTTTTACAAAATCTGTATATTGGCTTTTATAGCCGATCTTTACAACTTACTTTTGCATATTTACAAGTACGTGAGCGAACATGCCACTGACGTGGCGTGGTGGAGCAGCGTATGTCGCAGGATAGTGGCATCCAACTCGCGAGGGAGGCGTGGGTAGCAAACCTAGGTGCGGCGCACCTAGGGTTTTCCGTTTTTCCTAATGGTTGTGGGTTAGTGCTAAGTAGGCTAGGGTTTTGGTTGTGTTTAGGCCTAGGTCCTTGGTTTTTTTTTGGGTATTTAATTTGGGTTATTGGAGTGTTGAGTTATAAAATAGGCTCGGGCTAATTGGGCTTGCTATAGTTGCCCCTCTTTACTCATTATCGTGTAACGAGAATGGAGCAAAGACTTTTAAGAAAGACCAATTTAGCCTGACCTGGCTGAGTCTCGCCTTCTTTTGGTGTTCCTCCTTTCTTCGTAGCTTCTTTCCAGTCCACTGCATCTTATTGCCTGTCATACTCCATTGCCGATTCAGAAATAAGACTTTTAATTTCAACATGCTCTCTGTAACTTTAGAGAGATAAGGTTTGCCATTTTCGATCTGCTCCGCTGCAACTTCAAGGAGATAAGATCTGCTATCTTCAGTCTGGTCCAACTGCAACTTCAGGGAGATGAGACCTGTAACTTAAACCTGCTCTCTGTAACTTCAGAGAGATATGGTTTGCTATCTTTGATCTGCTCCACTGCAACTCCAGGGAGATAAGATCTACTATTTTTAGTCTGCTCCATTGCCGCTACATGGAGATAAGATTCACCGTCTTTGATCTGCTCTACTGCTACTTCAGGAAGATAAGATCTACCATCTTCAGCCTGCTCCTTTGCTATCTTAAGGAGATAAGACTTGTGGCTTAAATCTACTCCCCTGCTACCTCGGGAAGATAAGATTTATTGTCTTTGATCTGCTCCACTGCTATTTTAGGGAGATAAGATCTACAACCTTCAGCCTGCTCCTTTGCTACCTCAAGGAGATAAGGCTGGTTGAAACTTGTAGCTTCAACCAATCTTGCTACATCGTCCTCTAGGGAACATACCTGTAGAATCGATTTCATGGGCCTATGCTTATACCTAATGATTAGGATGCCATGATCAGAATGAGTCAAATGCTCTTAACTAGATGTATTATGAATGACATTTGTATGAATGTAAAATGTCACGAGGATGCCCTTTTTAACGTTTGGGCTATTATTGCTTGTTGTTTGTCTAGATTATATCATTGACGTATGTCTTCTTGTTCAACTGCTATCTTCAACAGAAAATCTAAAGCAATAGTCATAATTTAGATTTTACTTCTCAAGTATTTCCAACCCTTAGGCTTAGTAAGTTCTAAATAATTGTCCTATTTCAAGTTCTTGCCCTATTTAGAAGCTTTCAGAGTAATATAGAAAACTCCTTTTGTGAAAATGCTATTAGTTCATTAATCCTTATTTCAATATGAGTGCTTGAAAAAAATTATAAAGATGGAAAAAACTGAAATTTATTAGGAACAAAATCCGAAAGGAATGAATTAATCAAAGAAAGCAACATTGCCAGAATAAAAAAAATAGGTAAAGGAAAAAAAAAGTGCCCCAGATATCACATCCTGAGCTTCTCCGTACGAGCTTTTGGAGGACCATTTTGAGCTTGACATGTGCCTAGGAGATCTAGAGTACTTTATCGATGCCCCAAGATGTATCATACTTCCTCTTCACTAATTCAAACATAGCAAGACTACCACATGCCTCACATTCGATTGAAATTTGAATTGTCCTTTTCTGGTTTTCAATTCAAAACCCTTTTTGGTTTCAAGGCGCCCTTTGCGGGTTTTCACCTTAGCCTCTCCTTTTAAGAGAAGTACCTTTTGACTGAATCCGAATTTACTAGGTTAGGAAGGCTCTTACCGTCCATCTCAGTTAATATCAGCGCTTCTCCAGAAAACGCCTTCTTTACCACATAAGGTCCTTCTAAGTTTGACATCCATTTCCCTCTGAAATCTTTTTTCCTAGGGAGGATCTTTTTCAATACCAAGTCCCCATCATGGAATACTCTGGGGCGAACCTTTTTGTTGTAAGCTCACATCATTTTCTTCTAGTACATTTGACTATGACGAATAGCCTTTAGCCTCTTTTCTTCAATCACGTTCAGCTGATCATACCAGGATTGGATCCATTCTGCTGCGTCTAGCTTCAACTCTGATAAAACCCGGAGAGAAAGAATTTCGACTTCAATGGGCAAAACTGCCTCTATCCCATAAACCAATGAGTAGGGTGTTGCCCCAATAGAAGCTCTGACAGATGTTCGATATGCATAGAGAGCAAATGGTAACTTTTCATGCCAATCCTTGCAGGTCTCAGCCATTTTCCCCACGATCTTCTTGATATTTTTATTAACTGCCTCAACTACACCATTCATTTTCGGGTGATATGGTGACGAGTTGTTGTGCTTAATTTTGAACTGACTGTAGACCTCCACTATCACACTATTATTCAAATTCAACGCGTTGTTAGATATGATCCTTTCTGGCATGTCATATTACATATAATCTCCTTCTTCAAGAACTTGCTGACTGACGACTTTGTGACATTGGCGTATGAAGCAGCCTCTACCCATTTGGTAAAGTAATCGATGACCACAAAAATGAATCAATGTCTATTAGAAGCTTTTACTGAGATCAGCCCAATGATATCCAGGGAGAAGTCATAACATGAAGAGGTGAATGAGGCATACGAATCTTGTCTCCATAGATTTAGCACTTATGGCACTTCTTGGTGTAACTGATGCAATCTTCTTCCATCGTGGACCAGTAATACCCGAATCTCATGATTTGCCTGGCCATTATGAAACCATTGGCATGCATCCTGCAAACACCCTCATGGACTTTTTCCAAGATTTTCTTAGCTTCAACAACGTCTACACATATTAGCAACACCTAATCCTTTCTCTTTTTATACAAAATCTCTCCGTCTAAGACATAGTCACTAGCCAACCTCCTCAACATTCTCTTATCATTTTCTTTGTCTGATCAGGGTATTCACGATTCTTCACATACCGTAGAATACCAATGTACCAATGATAGTCATCTTTCTCTTCCTCTTTATCGATGTTGTAGCAATGAGTTAGGGCCTCATAAATACGCATTTGGATAGACTTCATATCCTTTTACTTACTTACTCTGATCATAGAAGCTAACGTAGCCAAGGCATCAGCCATCTGGTTTTCGTCTTATGGGAGATAATAGAAAGTGATATCATCAAATCCCTCAATTAACTCTAGGACCAGCTTCCGGTAACTAATTAGCTTGGGGTCCCTTGTTTCCCATTCACCCTTAAGCTGATAGATCACTAGTGCAGAATCCCCATACACCTCTAGCACTTTGACTTTTTGCTCAATGGCTGCACGGATTCCCATGATACATGCTTCGTATTCTGCCATATTATTTGTACAGTCAAAATCCAATTTGCAAGTGAATGGATAATGATCTCCACTTAGGGATATCAGGATTGCCCTAATTCTATTACCAATGGCGTTTGATGCTCCGTCAAAATTCAGTTTCCAAGGATGATCTTTTGGAGTGTCTTCTTCAGTAGTTGCCACATACATTAGATCTTCATTAGGAAAATCAAAGTTCAAAGGCTCATAATCTTCTAAAACTCTACTGGCTAGAAAATCTGCTATTGCACTCCCCTTCACAACCTTCTGGTTCACATAAACTATGTCAAATTTGGAGAGCAAAATTTTCCATCGGGCCATCCTTTCATTTAGAGTCGTTGACTCCATCGTGTACTTAAGAGGGTCTAATTTCGAGATTAACCAAGTCGTATGGTACAACATGTACTGCCTCAATCTTCGAGTTGTCCAAACCAAAGCGCAACATAGTTTCTCAATTGGCGAGTATCTCATTTCACACTCAGTGAATTTCTTACTGAGGTAGTATATCGCCCTTTCTTTCCTACCTATCTTATCGTGTTGGCCCAGCACACATCCCATTGAATTGTCAAATACTGTCAAATACAAAATCAGTGGCGATGTAATTTAATCTTCCTAGGAAACCTCGAACTTCTTTTTGAGTGTGCTGCGGAGGCAATTTTTGTATAGCCTTAACTTTGTCGGGGTCTACCTCAATTCTCTTTTTGTTGACTACAAAACCAGCCTTAACTTTATCGGGGTTTACCTCAATTCCCTTTTTGTTGACTACAAAACCGAGCAGCTTTCTTGACTTAGCCTTGAAAGTACATTTCGTTGGATTGAACTTTAGCTGAAACTTTCACAACCTTAAGAACAATTTCCTCAAAACCTGTACATGCTCCTTTTTTGTTCGGGATTTTACGATCTTATCGTCGTCAAAAACCTCAATTTCCTTGTGCATCATGTCGTGAAACAAGGTTACCATGGCTCTTTGATACGTTGCTCCCGCATTTTTTAACCCGAATGGCATCATCTTATAGCAAAATATTCCCCACAGAGTTATGAATGTGGTTTTTTCCATGTCTTCAGGATGCATTTTTATCTGATTGTATCTAGAGAAACCATCCATAAAGGAGAACAGTGAGTAACCTGCCGTGTTATCCACCAAAGTGTCGATGTGAGGTAGTGGGAAGTTGTCCTTTGGGCTGGCTCTGTTTAAGTCTCTATAATCTACACACATCCGCACTTTTCCATCTTTCTTAGGGACGGGAACAACGTTGGCTACCCATTTTGAGTAATTAACCACTTGTAAGAACCTAGCATCAAATTGCTTCTTGACCTCTTCTCTTATTTTTACTGCAACATCGGGTCTCATCCTTTAGAGCTTCTGTTGAACTGGCTTGCACTCTTCTTTTATGGGGATACGATGCACCGTAATATCAGCACTTAACCCAGGCATATCCTAATACGACCACGCGAAGACATTTTTGAAATCCTGTAATAATTCAATGAGGTCTTGTCTTGTTTCCTCGGTTATGCAAGTTCCAATGTTCACCTCTTTCCCTTCTTCCAATATCACATTCTCAATTGTCTCTTTATGGGGTAGAATCTGTTTCTCTTCCCGTTCTACCATCCTTAACAAATCTGAAGATAATCCACAGTCTTTGTCATTTTCAAAATCCTGAGATTTCTCTAAACACATATCTCACTCAAAAGGAGATTCTGGATCCGTGGAAGCATCGCTCGTGTCGTTGATATCTGGAGACCTATTGTAGACACGGCAGACATAACCAAAGAATGAATCTAAGAGTGGCTTATTTGTATGGCATGATTATGAATGAAATGAGAGAATAAAAGAACATTTTCCCAGAATAAGACACAGAAGTGCATTTTTTATTGAAAATAAAGATGTTTAAACATGAGCTTATTTCACAAAAGATTTTTTAGAACATTACTTTGTATTAGCTCTAAGAACTACAGGAATTTCCTCCATAGTCCAGTTATTTAGAACACTTCCAAGCTCATAAGGAAGAATGCTCGATAAGTTTTCTTCCATCACTCCCTCTTCAAATATGGCATTGATGCTAAAATTTTCCATCATCTCTTAAGCCGTTCCTTCTATTGTCATCTTCGGTTCAGGATGGATCCGGACACGAATGTTCTGGATATATGAGGGAAGGTTATCAGCTCCCATCTGACCTCTGCCCCATTCAATCTTGCTTTCCAGCTCTCTTGCTTCCTTTCCAACTCCTTTCTCCTTTGCTTTGCGTCTAGCCTATACTTTAAACCAAAGCGATCCCGTTTGTCAGCCAAGATTGACACTTCAACTCGTCTATGGAGATATTTCCCCAGTCCCCTTCTAGGCAATGCTCTTTTTCCTACTGTCAGTTGTAGGCTCATCCTTGTAGCCTTGGATATTTTGGGCATTGGGATTTTGCCTCTTTCGATGATGAAGGTTGCGTTCACAAATTCTAATGACCGGAAAGAACATTCTATTGCTTCACTATCATTTTCAACGTATGGCGCATCACTGGTAACGGATGCAATAATGTCCTCTTCTGCGTTTATTGTTACCAGCCGGCCCTCTGTCACCAATTTTAGCTTTTGGTGTAATAATGATGGTACTACCCCTGCTGAATGAATCCAAGGCCTCCCTAATAAACAATTATAAGAAGGTCTGATGTCCATCACTAGGAAGTCTACCTAGTACGTCTTTGGTCCGATCAGAAGAGGTACCTCAATCCTTCCCATTACTTTTCTTTCGGTGCCATCAAATGTCCTCACTATGTTCTGGCATGTCTTCATATGAGAGCTGTCTATAAGCAACCTATTCAATGTGAACAGGGGCAAGACATTCAACGCCGATCTATTGTCAATTAGTACCCCCGGTAATGTATACCCTTTATAGCAGGTGGTGATGTGCAAAGCCTTGGTGGATCCGATACCCCTGGCAGTATTTCATCATCACTAAAAGAGATGAAGTTGTCGGTGCTTATGTTTCTGACAAGGCGGTCTAGCTTGTTTACTGAAATGCCATCAGCGACATAGGTTTCGTTCAACACCTTCATCAGCGCGTTACGGTGTACCTTTGAGTTTAAGAGTAAAACCAGTACCTATATGCGTGTCGACTGCTTGTGTAATTGTTCCACAACACTATACTCGCCGTGTTTTAGGAATTTCAAAAACTCATTGGTTTCATTCTCCATTACCGGTTCATTAACCAGTGGTTCTGACCTTTCTCCCCCTTGTTCAATCACCAAGGATTTCTTTTTTACAGGTTCGGCTTTTGTGTTTGGTGTCCTACTTGGACATTCCTTTCCCGAGACTGTCACATTGCAGTTATAATTCCAGGGCAACCTTTTGCTATCCTTATAATGAAAAGCCACGGGTTTCTGAATTACAACTATTGGTGTCATTTTTGCCCCGGCTTCATTGATTCTTGGTCGTGAGATGATCACCACCGGGTGATTAACTTTCGGGATCTTCTCTATCGACCCCCTCGAGGTGCATACATCTTTTCCTTCAGTGAATTCAAAGAACTCTAGCTCTTTGTTGTCCATTAGACCGTGTACTAGGGCCCTGAATTCACTGCATCTCTGAATCTCATGGTCCTTCTCCCCGTAGAACTCACAATATTTCCTCGCTTGTCGGGATTTTCTCCCCAATCCTGCGTGATTAACCCTCTTTCCACCATTTTTCTCTAAACCTCTCTCAACGGGGTTCTTACTTCTGCAACATTCAACTTGATTCTCTTCCCCATATTCTCGACTATTGTGTTTACCCCATTATCAGCATGATTGGGTAATGGATTTCCTACACCAGGTGTATTATCGAATTTCACAACACCCATTTTGATGAGCCTTTCGACTAACCTTTTAAAAGAGGTGCAATTCTCTATCGAGTGTCCTGTGATTCCCGCATGGTATTCACATTGAGCACTTGCGTCGTACCACTTGGGGTATAGGGGTTGCATCGATTTTAAGTAGAAAAGGGATACAACGTGTGTATCAATAGACTTTTGTACAGCTCTCGATATGTTATTAGAATGAGAATAAATTGGAGCTTTTCGGTTGGTTTATCGTGATTGGTTTTGCATAACCCGTACTCACATTGTTAACTTCATTTTCTCTTTTCTTCGGGGCTGACCTCTTGGCGCTTTCCCCTAGCCTCTATCTTTCCACACTTTATAACATTCTCTATCATTTTACCGGACATCACTATGTCCATGAAACTCTTAGTTGCGTTTCCCAGCATGTGATTAATAAAAGGTGCTTTCAAGATATTAATGAAGAGCATGGCTGTTTCTTTTTCCAGCAATGGCGGTTGAACTTGTGTAGCGACTTCCCTCCACCTCTGAACATACTGTTGAAACTTTCACTCGACTTTTTCTCCATTTTCTGTAACATGATCCCGTCAAGCGCTATGTCTGTCACATGGCCATATTGCTTCATGAAAGCCTGTGCTAAGTCCTTCAATGATTTAAATTTGGTACGACACAACTGATTGTACTATTTGGCCGCAACCCTAGTCAAACTGTCCTAAAAACAGTGAATTAACAACTGATCATTGTTGACATATCCCGTCATCCTCTGACAGAACATTGTAATGCGGACCTCAGGGCAGCTAGTCCCATTATATTTTTCAAACTCCAGTATTTTGAACTTTGGAGGGAGTTCTAAATCTGGGACTAGGCTCAACTCCTTAGCATCCACTCCACAATGATAATCAGCGTTTTCCAACGCCTTGAATTTTTCCTCTAGCCATTTGTATTGGTCCTCTAGTTGCTTTGGGAGTTCCGCTCTTGCCCTTCCCACTTCTGCTACATCATCGAGCTCAGAGACTTCAGGATTTACCTGACTGTCTTCGGGGTTGGAACTCGAGCCCGTTGGGAAAGTTATTGGTGCTGAAGTACTAGTCTGATATTGGGGCCTGATATTGACGGACACACTTTGTGATGGTGCTTGGGTATTCGTTGGGGTGAAACCTGGAGGGTAAGCAATGTCCTCACTATCATCCCCAGTATTGATCATGGGGCTCTTCCCTTTTTCTGGCCCTCCAATCAGTAACTGGGTCAATTGGTTTATCATGTTCTTTTGTGATTCAAACATCTGATCCTTCATATCCTACTGAATCTTGGCCAGTTGCTTTTGCATCTGTATTTGCAGCTGATCTTGCATTTTCTATTTTTGCGTTTGTTCCAATTTTTCCAACCTTTGATCCATAGCTTTGGTTTTTCTCCATGTATAGTAGTGATGTTCCAGGGTAACTATAATACGATTTCTAATTAAGTAGGGTTCTTTTATGAAATTTAATTCACATGATGCGATGTAATGAAAATACATGAGATGAATGCAAAACTAAAAAGGCATCAATTCTAATCCAATTCGATTTAGAATAACTTTATTAGAAAATAAAATCATTTACATAAAATAGATCATATATATGGCTTTCCCTTGATGCTCAAAATTTTAACTCTCTTAAAAAGCCAAGCCAGCTCACGACCCCGATCTAACTCATATTTCACACTTAGCACGTCAGCCTGAACAGCTAAGGTCTGTAAATGATCAACTACCTCTCGTATCTGAGATACAATTTCACCCATAAAGTAATCCCTATCCCTGACCTAGTCTTGAGATCGATGAATCTGTTTTTTCCATTGCTTATTTTCTGCTTCAAGTAGTTCAACACGGAGCTGACAGCCTCGTAACATAGTCTCAAGCTCCTCTATCCCCTCTTTCAATTCTTCAATTTTGTTTCGGTTCCCCTTCAGCTCTATTTTCGATTTGCGACTACGATACTGATGAAGAGTCCTCTCGTGTTTGAGTATCGTGGAACCTCTTCTTCCACTGATCGATTTTAGCCCTTTCCTCTTGGATCTCCTGTCGCCACTGCTTTGATGTTTTTCCCAATCCGACGATTTTTATTGACATATACATTTTCTTATAATCAGTTTTCAAACTGTCCAAGTCTTCTTTCGGCCTTTTTTTCTCCTTTTTCTCATCTTCTAGGCCTCAAGTTTCTGAACATTGACATCTAACCTCAAATGCATCTTTTCCTCCTCCAATTGTTCTATCTTCTTTCCTAACTCTGAATTTCTCTCTTCGAAGTCCTGTTTTATGATTTCTAGCTCGGAGGGGATTACTTGCAAGTATTCTTCCATCGATCGAACATCCTTTAAAATCGGCCCAATGATATCATCATTGATCCTTTTACTCAACCACTCATTGTACTCAGGAGTCGTCATTGAACCTACAATAGATCTCTTCATCCGGCGTGTCTGTTTTCAAGCATAAAAAATCTATCGAACCTTCTTCTTATAATTGCCCCCTATACGAGAACTCACATGAGCTAGCCCATGTGTCATCGGTATAAACTGCCTTGATCTGTATTGTTTTAAAACGAGCAAAGGGGCATATCCAGCGGCTCCCCAAATTTCAGGTAGAGGTACCCAGTCAAAACTCCCACACTGATAGAGGATCTTGTCAGAAACCATCCAAGGGGCTCTCCACTCAACATCTTCCTCTTGGATATTTTGAAGAATTGCCATCCACCTTTCCTTTGATATGTCGTCCCTTATTGGCATAGCTGCTACTTCCTTTAATGGGGAATAATCTTTAGAGAAGACTCAGAAAGAAACTTTGTCGACCTTCTAGAAATGACCATGGAATCAAACCAACAATAATTGCACGCATCCAATGAATCTACCTTTACTTGGCCTCTGACATGCACTCAAAGATCTAAAAGTCTCAGCTAGAATTGGTGGTATCGGTGTGACCCGTTTGTCAAGTCGAACAAATAAGTCGGCAACTGCTTCATCTATATGCCTTAAAGTTTTGGGGGAAATTACCAAGCCATAAATACTCAAGGCGATGATGTCAACTTTCTTCTTTATATCTGGATGTACTACGATCAGGTCCCTTAAATTCACCCAAAGAATACATTTACCACCACCTTTTTGCTGAATTCGGGCTGTAACCCACTGCTCACTCATTCCGGTGGTACTCATTAATTTCTTTACAAAAGCTGGGATATTAGGAGCCCTAGAATAAGTTTTGTTGACTTGAACCTTTGGACAACGAAGCAGGGCTGTATACTCCTCCAAAGTAGGCACCAAGTCCACCTTTCTGAAAGTGAAACAACTATATACGGGATTCCAAAACTGAGCCATAGCCAAAAACAAGTGCTTGTCCACCTTGATGTCGAGCAGGTAGGGTAGGTCGCCATAATTATGATAGAACAACTGCTTAGTCTCATCATCCCAACGGCCCATATATCCCTTAATTTCTAGAACACATGTTGTGTCACACTGAATCGGGTGAAGTCCCACAACTCCGACGTATATCCCTCAGCTAGGCTATCCCCTTTCTCAAGTTGCATCTTCTCTGACCATATACGGACAAACGCATTATCCTTCACTTTATCAAGAAGTTCGTTTTCCATGACAAGCCTTCTAATTTAGTGTAACTGAACAGGAATTGACACCTCTTAAATATGAAATGACATGCAATCATAGGCACAAAAAAACACAATGAGTCAATATCTAATAATAAAAATCAAAGAAAGTAGAAAATAATCAAACACCTATCTGGGTAATCGTTAGGGTTCAGCATAGCTCTATCTAGGGCGGGCTCTTAGGGTTCACTATATATGGCTCGGTTCTAAAAAAAGGGTACCGAACCAGTAGATTCCTCAACCCTCACCCATTATAGGCTCATGTGGATCGAGTTCAGTTTAGGGGAATACATTTTCTTATGGCCATGCGGAGGCGAAAACCTCATGAAGGCATAGTTTCTTACTCCCACTTAAAAGGTGTGACTACAACGGTCATGCAATATGATGCAGGAATATCCTACGAGACTCAAATCACAACAAACATATGACATGACACAAAAAAATGTAACAAAAGAACCATGATTTTTCAAATCAAATTTTCAATTTTTGACAAAAGGACAGAAAATAATCAATTCTATGGCTTGACTCTCTTATTGGTCCCTAGTGGGTCGCCAAGCTGTCGAAAATATTTTTATTTTGAAAAACGGGGATCGAATTTAAAACAAAATATGGAGTCGCCGCCAATCCCTTTTGTTTAGGTGTGATCGGATCACCTTATAAAATATTTTTTTATTAAAATATTAATTCTGGCCTACGATATTAACAATGGGTTCAGGAGCCGGTTATGAACGAAGAAGGATTAGCACCCTCGTCACGCCCAAGATTGGTACCAGATTGATTAACTAATGTCCTAATGTCAAAAATTTGAAAAGTTTTAAAATACAATCCTTTTTAAAGCGTGTTTGAATAACTCGAGTTAGAATTTAAGACTCACTTGTTTCGAAGGAATAAAATAGTACATCCAATACGTTAAGATGCAATTTTAAGCCCTCAAAAACTGAGACCATCTCATGATTTCCAAAACATGCAATTAAAATGATATTTAGTTATTTGGTCAAACGAAAAACTGAAACCCAGCACCTTAGGGCACGATTTCTCGAATTTCCAAGCATGGAATATTGCCTTTATTTGAAAAAAAATCATTTTTTATGAGTTTGGGTAAAAAAATAAAAAAATAAAAGATAAAATCAATGTAACATTTAAAATAGAAGATTAGTTAAAACGCGAAAATGGTCATACTTGGCGAATAATGATAATGCAAATACAATAATAATAACAAATAACATAAACTTGTAGGTATAAAGACATAAATAAATGAATGAATAGGTACATACTAGGATAATATATAATAAGATAATAATAATGAGGACAAGAATAAAATAAAAACGAAATAAATAAAATAATAAATGAAATAACAAAGGAAATTCTAGCGAGAATTTAATTTAAATTGAAAGCGAACAAATAAACATATGAATTAGCGAAATATTGAGTGAAATGGTTTAAAAAAATAATAATGATAATAAAAATAATGATAATAAAAATAATGGTAATAATAATACTAATAATACTATAATAATAATGACGGTAGTGATAAAAGAACAATAATAGAGGCAATAACGATAATAATAATAATACTAAAAATAATAATAAATAAGATAATAATAAATATAAAACTCAAATTAATTAATTTAACAATAAAATAACCCAAAATAATCGAAAAGGAATTAAATTGAATTAAAAATAAAAGTTTTGGGGCCAAATCAGAAATAAAAGAGAGGGAAGGACCGAATTAAAACACGCGCAAAACAGGGAGGGACCAAAAAATAGATATCCCTTCTCCCAAAATGCGTCGTTGCGAGGAGGACCAAATTGAAACCGCAGTAGAACCGTGGGGAAAATTTAGAAATAAAAATAACTTTAATTGAAAAATCATAAAAAGTGGAGGGGCTAATGTGCAATTAGCCCTACCATAGAAAACACGTGGATCCTTAGGTCGGGTCGGGTGGCGCACACGAGCTAGGCTAAAAAGGCGTTGTTTTGGCGCCTATGTTGTGGCCCAAAACGGTGCCGTATTGGGAGGTCTATAAATAACAATTTTTTTTTTTGAAAATTTCATTTTCCTTTCCTCCTTAAAAAAACAAAAACCCCCTCTCCCCTTTTCTCTGTAGGCCTGAAGTCCAGCCAGGCTCCAATGCTGACCACCGCCGACCGCCGTACACGGCGGCACCGAAGGTAAAATTTTCCCTTTCTTTTTTTTTAATATGTAATATATGTAAATAATTTTATAAAATAAAAAACAATAATAATAAAATGTTTCGAAAATGAAAAAAGAAAAGATAAGGAAAAAACTCAAAGACATTTGCTCGATTGTTGGTCTTCTATTCTTCAGGTGCTTGTTGCTGTTTTTTTTTAGTAAAATATGTTTGAATCTCTCCTTGTATTCCTCCTTCCTCCCCCTTTCACAAAATCCGTATATTGGCTTTTATAGTCGATTTTTACAACTTATTTTTGCATATTTGTAGGTACATGAGCGAACATGCCACTGACCTGGTGTGGTGGAGCAGTGCACGTCACGAGGTAGTGGCGTCCAACGCGCGAGGGAGGCTTGGGCAACAAACCTAGGTGCGGCGCACTTAGGGTTTTTCGTTTTTCCTAATGGTTGTGGGTTAGTGCTAAGTGGGCTAGGGTTTGGCTGTGTTTGGGCTTAGGTCCTTGGTTTTTTTTTTGGTATTGAATTTGGGTTATTGGGGTGTTGGGTTGTAAAATGGGCCCGGGCTAATTGGGCTTGCTACAAGCCGAGTACATTTAAAGAATTACTATTCTTTATAATTACAAGAGAGTATAATTACTATATTAATAATTACACTTTCTCTCAATTACTTTGTGCTATCTAAATATACCCTATGAAATTACTCCCTCCGTATTGTTTTTATTTCTCTTTTAAGTCTTCCATTTGTGTCTCAATCTCTCTTAAATGATATTGATTTATTTCTCATTTAAGTTAATTTAAGTTAATTTAGGACATTATATATAGGTAATTATTTGTTATACAAGTAGTGGATAATTTTTATTTCTTAAGCAGTTGAGGTTTTGTCACATGTCTTATTTTTTTTATTTTTTAAATAAAATTTAAAAATACATGGGAAAAGCTCAACTCCACTTATAAAGTTAAAAATTTTCAAATATTTATATATATGTAAAATGATTTAAGAAAATATAATTATCAAATAAATGTATTTGTATAAAAATTATAAATTCATTTAAAATTATTTATAATATTAATTATAAAAATTATGGAAATGATCAAAGGACTAAATCTAGAAAATGCATTCTACACAATTTTACTTAACACATGTTAGTAAATTAAAATTTTTAACTAAGAATACATCAAATATTTGTCCATTTTGAAAAAGAAAAAGAAATTTGCAGATTCTAGAAGTGCAAGATTTGGTAGATGGAGTGGTTAAGAAGGCTTTAACCTTGAAATGATATTAAGGTGTAACTATTATAAATTTTAAGTATGCATAACTTTAAAAAAATAAAAAAAATTCATAATTTTTTAAAAAATTGTTTGTTTGGAATTTTAGGACTTTTAGGAAAAATTTTTTTGTTTGTTTTCTTGAAATTTGAGGAAGCTTTTTTTTTTCAATTCTTTAATGATTTTTTTGTTTTAAGAAATTTTATTTTATTTACACGTGGTATTGGATGAGGTGATTTTTTTCAATGGAAAAGATAAATGGTTAACATGATATACAAAATGATAGTATATGAGCCAAACTAATAAAAACTTTGTAGATAATTTAACTATAGTATAAGGGCAAAATAGGTATTAAGTCATATTTTTATTATTTAATTTGACTTTAAATCTAATCAAACTAACTTGAGATAAAAATTATCTTGTTCACATTTGACCTCAACCAAACCAAACAGATCACCTAATTTATGGGCGAATCTAGGATGAATTTGGACATCATAGAGTAATTGGATGAAAGTGTAATTACTAGGATAATAATTAGATATTATTGTAATTACAAGAAATTTTAATTCCCTAAACGTGTTTGATTGAAATAGTATAATTAAATTGTAATTCTCTATGTAATGTTTGGTTGTATAAATAATAATTCTCTAATTACAGTGGTTACTCAGTCATGCCACAAATGTATAATTACAAGCAATTACACCAAAATCTAATTATTAGGTGCCTTTCTAATCGTTCTTGATATAATCTTTTTCTCTATTCCCAAACTATGATAGTTATAATATAAAAGGTAAGCTACATCATTAGTCACTAAACTATGTGTAAGTTTTTGTTTTAGTCACTTAACTAAAAAAAGTTATAATAAAGTCACTAAACTATCACACCTGGATTTCAATAAAGGCCAAAATTTAGGGAAAAATAGGTGTAAATTAAAAGAATTAGGATATTGGTGGACTCTATTGAAAAATCAAGAAAATTAGGTGACTGAATAGCAAATACTTGGGAATCAATTATGGTTCAGTTAAGTTAAAACTGACTGGTTCCTTGGTGGGAGACAAAATGGTTACCAATGGATGGTTACATGGGGCCTTAAACTGTGTGTAAGAAGGGTTACTTATACATGAGAGAGCAAGATTATTCTGAAGGCAGAATCCTCCTTATTTTTGTTTTACTTTCTTTTCTTATCCATCATCTTCTTCAGTTGCTCTGAAGGAGAGAAAATTGAGGAAACGCTACGTGGGGTAGTGAACAAAAGGTTTGAGGTTAGAAAGTAAAGAATCCGAGGAACTGGTAAGCCTTTCTATCTTTTTGTATTCGTGGATTTGAGGAAGAGAAGTAAGGATTTCTAAAAAGTTCTTGTATAATAATGGAATCTAGGTTTTAAGGTTTGGACACCTTTGGTTTAACCGGTGTATCTGGTTGCCATGCTTAGTTGCCAAGACGAAGGAGGCTTTGACTTTTGGACAAGCTAAACTGGTAAAGACAAAGGGTTTAAGCTGAGTTTATGTACTTTGTTTTGGGTGTTAGTAGTTGTTGTATTGCTAAAATGTTCTACTCAAGTGTCTGTTTTGAGTTCAATCTGAAATCCATGGTTGTATATGATTATGATGAATGAGTAAACTATGCATGCATAACATTGTGGATATATATAGATGATTGTAGGTATGCTCTCTGAATGCACGATATGGTTATGTATTGATGTATTGAAATATGACGTGATATATGCTATAGTAATAAGTGAATTGTTATGTGTGAAAAACATGTTTTTAAAATGCGGAGTATAGAGGGAGTTATTATGACGAGTTGACCGAAGTCACTTGTAGTAGTTATTTTAGGTCATTTTCACACTTAACGAGTTTGTTTCTAGACATTTTATAATTAATTATTATATTTTAAGTATTAGTAGCTTAGGGTTAAAATTTAATAAAAATAAGTGTTTTAACACATTTTTAGTGTTGATGACCTATTAGGCCAACACGAGCCTTAGGTAGGTTTAATTTGGGTACTTAAGTGTGTAGGAGGCTTAATTTTAGGCCCAATTGAAGTAGGAACTTAAGGTGAGTGATACACAAGCTTCCCAAGTCGTGAAAGCATGAGAAAAATATCCAAAGCCACAAAATGCCTTGCGTGGAGCGACACATAATGTGTGTGTCACACCCTAAAAACGACAGATCCAAAAGGATGAGTAAATTATGTATGTAAACTCTTTGACACACTGTGGCAGCATAATTCGACACCTTGTAGGCTTAATGGTGAGTTAGAGTATTAACGCATACTAGTGTTAAAGTATCCACCCATTAGCGGTATCTAATGATTTAGTTATAGGACATATTCAAGTGAAGAAGGAATATGCCCTGGAGTTTTCGCTAAGCACAAAAAGCTTATCAAGTGTATGAGAAAACTGTAGGAGACTTGATTGTCTTTAAGACCAAGCTTTACACGAGTCACCATCAAGGTATAGTACGCTCGGTTTGCTTGAGCACTATCCAAGTTGGTTCTCGTGACAAGATTAGTTGGGAGTCAGTTGAATTGATTTGACCCTCCCCCTGACTGGTCAAACAACAACAAAGATCTTCGTCAGATTCTCTTAATTTAGAAATATAGTTGCGATTTAATTCTCTTGATTTGTGAACATGTGTTAATTCCAAGTGACAATTGAATTAATATAAATCCTGAAAGAAAGTAGGTTAAGAGCCAACTACTTGCTCTGTCTTAGTAATCTAGTCAAAGGCTACCTAAGAATAATGTAACACTCGAGTATATCTATTGACCTAAAATCTAAGAAAAGTTAGGACTAAATTGAAAAAATTAGTAAATTATTGGACTCTACCAGGAAAGTTAGAAATTTTAATGGCCAAATTTTGATTTGGTTGGATCTCAATTCTAGTTCGGTTAGGATGAAACTAGTTGGTTCCATAGTAAAAGACAAAATGATTAAGGATGGATGATTGAGATGGTCAATGAAAACTGTGCCTTATGAATATATATATGTATGAGAAGACAATTTTTTTTTCAATTCTATTTACAAATCTTATTCTTTCCATAACATTTTCTTCTTTAGACGCACTGAAGAAGAAAAGGATGTAGCTGAAGGGAGCTTTGTATGTCGTAGCAGACGAATGAATTGAAGTTTGATAGTAGAGGGATTTAGAAATTGGTAAGTTTCTTTACCTCTCTGTACTTATGGATTGATGAGAGGGTGAAGCAGTAATTCTTAAAAGCTTTTACATAATTCTGGATTTTGGGTTTTAAATGGATTAAACACCTTTAATTTAAATGGTTGTCATGCTTAGCTGATAGGACAAAAAAGGCTTTGGCATCTGGACAAGCTAAACTACTAAAGATAAGGGAATTTAGGTGAGTTTCTGCACCTTGCCTTCTGGATGATAGACATTGTTATGTAAGCTTACAACTTGTATGCTGATTGTTAAATGGTAGATAACAAGTGTTTAAATAACTGGCGTGATGTGTGTAAAATGATAATTTGTATGAAATGTTGAGTAATATATACGTGTGGCAGAGGGAAATTATTGAAGGGATAGATAAAGTTAAGACTTGAGAATGAGAATTTCTTTTAGATACCGCCATATAGTGTTGCTGAGTGTAAACCTTGATGTGCGAAGCTCCAGACCTTACGAAGGGGACACTGTGGTGTTCGAGCATCAAGGTTAGGACGACAAATGGAGGAATGATCGGAAGAATATGGAAAAACGATAATAGAATTCCATCAAGATTCTGCCATCCGGGATTGTTGGGAGTAAATCATGAGGTGCAAAGCTCTGGGCTTTGCGGAAGGGACACTTTAGTGTTTAAGCATGAAGGTGAAATGTGAAATTGGTCCTTCAGGATGACAGTTATTAGGTTCCATGAAGCAACATCGTGACAGCAGTCAATAGGCTCTATGGGGCGACACAGTGACGACAATAAGGTCTTTAGGGGTGACACCTCAAAAGAGGTCTAACGTGTAAGACCATAGCTCGACTATGGCAATGGGGTAGTCCGCCGGGATAGTAAACACTAGGTAGTCCACTGGGACAACAAATGCGGAGAAGTCTGTCAGGATGTAAAAACATGGGGAATCACATTTGGAAAGTTTGTGATAGTTTGTGATTCGGGAGAGAATTTGTCCAAGGCGGTAATGAGTGACGCCAAAGGTAAGTTTTAACCCAGTAAGTGTGAATAGAGGGATAGACTCATTTGGTAAGAAAGTCTACATAATGTACAACAAGACGGTTCTATCAGGGAAACTGTGGATCTACACGGTTTAAGCTGACACGGAACAGGTTGTAATAGAATACAGTAAAAAAATTGTGAATCAACATAAAGTTAGCCAAGAAGGTTGGGTAGGTTAATAAGAATTTTGTGGGAGGAAAGGACTGTTCAATGCTGACTAGCCAGTAAAGCCCGACGAAAGATAGTAGAAAATAGGGGTTCTTCAAAACCATTAAAAAATAGTATTGATCTTGTTGCTTCGTCTAAGGTAAATGTCGTATGCAATGAAGCAACTTAACGAATGTACGAAAAGGGCTAGTGCTATAAGAGCCACATTGTAGGCACTTTCCCCAATGGAAAAAAGAATGTATTCTGGTAAGGACTTGCGTTACAACAATATTGTGGGTAACGCGGAGTATCGCCAGTTGGAAAAATTGATTACAAGAATTAGTCACGTGTTTTGAAAATAAGAAGGGTGAAACCCTAACGTGAAATCATGATTTCAAGCTGATCAAGAATCTAGGTCCGCCAATAAATGGCTTAGAGCGCCTAAGTCATGGGTCTTGACAACTCGGTTCATGAAATCTCCAATTAAACCCAGGGAGTTTACTTTCGAACCAGAAAACTCAGTTCCATAGAAAATTTTTAAGGGAATTACATATAATTATACGTACAGATCTCATTACTTTCTTTCGAACTTATAAGAATTTATGCTTGAATGCTGGTTAACTAATTACCTGGACAAATCAAGAAGGACCAAGTCAGACTCTGACAAGTTAAGTAGTGCACAGTAGTTGTCCATTTATATAGAGGGGCACCCGTAGAGGCCTCGCCTCAGGGTATAAGTTGATTGTATATGTATTTGTTCTTTCATAAAGAAATTCTATACATTTGTTGGACATAAAGCTTTTAGGAGTCTATCACTAGCTATGTACAAGTTGTATTAGCAATTAGAATATAAAACCTACTTCGTTAATTATGTAATTAAATCAAAAATTGAAATTTTATTAAGTCATATGAGTTAGTGTAGCATCCAGTACTTGGACCCGACGATCCGGTTAAATAGTGGGTGTTACAAATTATTTCACGAAAAACAAAATTGACGACAACATTGCACTTTGTAAGAGGTTGGTAAATTGTTAAATTACTTGGAAACATTGAGGAAGGTGTTGTAATGACAATTGTGCTTTAGCACTTGGCCTAAATCTAAAGGTGCATCCATATCATTAACTTTTGATCGAGTCTAATTTTATATAGGTTATTGGTTATTAATTGTCATTGACTAAAAATGATCCTTATCCACTACATTAGTGAATCGAGTTATTGTTTCTTTTATTGCATTTTCATTCAATTTACCATTTATTGGTTTCTACTTGACTTTTACTTTATTGTCTTATACTAGTAACTTATTTAATTACTGAATCAAGAGAGTAGTTGAAGTCATTCGTACCATTTTTCTATACGTTCAATCCCCCAAATATTTCTTAATGGATTTATTTGGTTGTAATTATTATTTGAATGTGATATTATACTCTTGTAGTTAAAAGTAAATAATGAACATTATTTTGTGGCCCAACTAAATATTTATTTTTGAACTAATATTTTTATATGTAGACACCTAATTTTGTCTAGACAATCAATTTCGATTTTATTAAGTTTTGATTTTATTGAATTAGGTGTTATTTGTATTTTATTAAAGTTGAGATCGACCTTCTAATAATTTTGGAAGCGAATTAAATCTTATTTGATTTTGAGTTAAGATTAAAGGTTGAATCTTTAAGATATGTGCTAAACTTAATTTTTTTTCTCAATTAATAAAGTAAATTGGACTTTTGATAATTAAAATTTGGCCATTCATGGTTACTTTTAAGTTGGAATTTATTTTTAAAATCGATTTTTAAAAAATGTTTTAAATGGATATACATATCGAAAATTGATTGTAAGAAATAAAAATAAAAATAAACTCCTGAATTTTGAACACAAAGTTTTAAATCTAAAATTAGATTTCAATTTAATAACAGTGTGCTTCTAGTTTGGTTAGATTTCATTTTATGAGGTAGATTAGAAAGTATCTAAACCCTAAACCTTAAAATCCCATTATGTTATGATAAGATCATTTTGAGACCACCCCTTACTAAGGCTCGATTTTGACTGAAGCCCAAATAACTCATTGTCCATTTCATTTTTAGTCCAAATTTTTTAAAAATTAGTTATTTAGGCCCATTGAAAGCCCGTTTATTTTACCAATCCATTTTAATTTTAGTCTTGGTCCTAAGGCCCATTTGTCATCAAAGCTTACTACTAGGGTTTCTAGACCCTAGCCCCTCCATGCACCCCCACAAAGAAGGAAAAAAGAAGAGATTTTTTACAAATCAAATTTGGTAGTATAAACAGGTAGTACAATGGGTAAATTAGCACAATGACAAACAATTTTTTACAGCACAAATTTGAAGCAAAACAGATCAAATAATGTTAAATAAGACTAAAAAAAACCACACCTTTTTTTTTATCCTTTTTCATTTCATTTCCTTTTTATTCTTTTATTCTCGTCAAATCTAAAAATCAGATCTGAGAAATATTTTCAAAAACCATTTTCAAAACAAAAAAGAAGCCTTTTTGTACCGGCCACCGTGCTCGCCACCAGAGACCGCAGAAAGAAAAACAAAGAGGAAACCTTTCATTTGGATTTTATAGAGGCACGGAGGGGAAATTTCCAGATGAGCCTCTCCGTGTTTCAGAGTTTGCAAGCAGGGGTCGTTGCATGGTGAATTTGCAACATCAGTATTACAAGTATTATTATATTTAGATTTTAAGTTTGATTGGATTTTTTTAGATTAGATATGTTATTTTTTTATAATTATTTATTTAGATTTAAATATGATTTTTGCTTCTTAAGGTTGATACGAGGTTTACGTTTTAATTCTGATTAGATTATTTAAATTAGGTTAGATTTTCAAGTAGTTTTAAAATAGATTTTAAATTAAATTAGAATTAGGTTGGAGTCCGATTTGGAGTTTTCGATAAGAAATCTTAATTTCCGAACTTTGTAAGGCTATCTATGATAAGCATTGTGGTGAACTATTTTTCCTTGTTCAATCTTTTACAATTTCATGCTAGTGTTAATATTAAATGCATTTAGAATTATTTTGAGCTAGTGGAGAGATTGAATGAACATATATAATATGAGATAAAATAATATGTAATTAAGTAAATTAATTGTTGGGGATTGACCCGATTAAGCAACGAACAAGTAAAAATAGCGGAAAAAATTGAGAAATTGAACACACAAATTTAACGTGAAAAAACCCTCCAAAGAGAATAAAAAAACTATTGGCAAAGATAATTTTACTATAATGACAAAAGAACAAAGAGTACAAAAGATGGAGATAAAAAAAAACTAAACCTCGAAACCTGAAAACAAAGAACCTAATAAAACGTAAACACAGAATTCTCCAAAAGTGTTATAAGTTTTAATATTTAATGAGTATTTTTCTAAGGTTGTAAAAGAGCCTATTTTTAGGCTAAATTTGCAGGTCAAATAAATTATGTTAATAAATGTTAAATATATTATACTAATAAATACTAAATCTTTTAGAAAGAACATATATTTTGTTTAACTTAACTTGCAAGCAATCTCTTATTTTATTTAACAGGAATTTGGGTCACACAACTTTACCAATAAGTTTCGACTTTTTATCTATTAATTACATCATTATTAGTCATGGAGTCAGACCATTGAAAGTATTATGACTAGACTCTCACTTATTTACTATTATGAAAGGTAACAAATAAAGCTTTGTCTAATGACTTCATGTGTATGTTACTCTCACAAGGCGCTTGTGATCCCTTTAGGTTTTAGTTTGATCAATTTTTTTTAAAGCTTCATTATATTTTCCATGATGTAAATTATTAATAATTCATTGAATGATTTAAGTCACCATGAAATACCCCTGATCAAGTTCCATTTACATAAACTACATAATGACTTTAAGGGGATGCCATTGGCTCTGTATTCAAGCTATAATTCCACTATCTATAAGTGAAGCTATATCATGAATAAGTTGTATACCCAATGTACCAACCTTTTTGCCACTACTTCGAGTTGCATTAGTTATCAATACATCGAAGTATACAAGTTATACATAAATAGTCATTCACATACTTAGGATTAAGGTAAGAACACAAAGAATGTATCAAGAGACTTAATCTATAAATGATTTAAAATTAATTTATCTTGTGTTCAGCCCAATGTGTTGTTATTCTAGACTAACACATCCATGTCTCTACTATGAGTCACTTCCACTTTCATGGCCAAGATAAGTTACTTGCTCCTCATAACCTCATGAACTTAATTACCTACAAGTAAATTAATTACATCTATGCCCCTTTCGCTTTGTCATTTGTACGTTACTCTAATGAACTACAAATATATTTAGATTACTTACTAACAAAATTTGTCTTCTACATGAAAAACAATATTTGTGATGCAAATTCTTTTGAGCTTAACATATGTATTCAATGAACCGTATTTTCTTATATATGCAAAATCACTAAAAACTTATCAACATAGAGATAATGAATTACATGTGTTGTAACACCTCACACCTGTCCTTACATACAGTACAAGTGGAAGGTGTCATCGGAGCACGTACTTATCGAAATATCCAAGTTATTTAAAATTTCAAAAATTAAAACATTTTTATAAAAATAATAAAACCAAGTTTGAGTTGGTTTAGGGACTATAGAATAAATTTGAAATTATTTAGAAGTTTTCGAGACTCAAAATAGACCCTAAAGAGTTAAAATGGCCCAAAATAGTGTAGTTGGCAAACTAAAGCTGCGATACAGGTACCTCTAGAGAAATACAATTACTTCTTGGGAGAATTGCATGTACCTTTGGAGAAGTATTGATACAAATCATTGGCATTGTAGCATTTTGCTCACTGTCAAACTTGTTGCGACAACATAGGATCTTATCGTTGGAATAAATCTAGTTCGAAAATAGTTTTCTTGCACAATAATTTTTTTTTTGAAAATCCAGCCGATTTTTGATATTTATAGAAACAAAATTTTCCTGAAATAGTACTTGTGTTTTGGGCTAGACGGATCCTAAAACATTCCTGGCTTTCAACCGAATGGCCTTCTTTGCTATTTTCGTACCACGAACTGTTTCAAGTGTGGGTTTAAATAATTTTGAATCAAATACAGAACCAAAAATTATTTCCTTTACTTTCAGTAGGAAAGTAAATCCCTCCTCCCCTCTCTCTCTCTCATAGAAATCGGTAGAATTGTTATTCCTGGAAAATAGAATTTATATTTAGAAATAAATTCTCACTATTTTGTGGTAGAATAAAAATATCTCAAAGTTGTATATAACTTCTTGTATTTTTTCCCTACTGTTGCCATTTATTTATAGGGAGAGGAAGTGAAACCCTAGTTGAATTAGTAGAATGCCTTTAATGTAACATCTCGACCGGCGAAGCCCTAGTATTCAAGTGTTGTTTTAGAAGAAAGAATTTTAGAATGAGTTCTAAATAATGAATTGATGGATTCATTTAAGAAACAGAAGTTCACAAGTACGCCTTTGGGCGAAGTCCTAAAAGTTGAAAATATAGTCCACAGGAATAAGGCTTAAAAGGATAGTTTTAAGTGCCCAACATTAGGATTGAATTAAGTAATAAGTTACTTTTTGAGTACGCTAATGACACTCTGGTCTGGTGGATCCTAAAGGAATGAAGCCTATAGCTAACCTTTGGGAAAACTAAGTATGATGAATCAAGAATAGTGTTAAGGGTATAAGTATATGAATAAGACTCCTGGTTATAAAGATGTACGATAAGCTAAGTAGAGTTAGCCCAAAAAAGGGACATTCTGGCATAGAGAGTAGGCAAATCGAGAGTGTTATGTTTATACGACCTTCTATAATAGGAACAGTTAAGGAACCATAGAGAGGAATATTTTATTAAGTGGTAGTAGCAGCTCAAATGCATTTTTGGCATATAGAATGGGTAGAATCTGATATGGGAATAAGTAGACAACTATTCCTAGTTATATTAGGATGATAAATGAAACAAAAAGGATGGTTATGAGGTATGAGGCCACGCTAGAAGGCATAACACCTCCAGTGACTAAAGTGGTCCCCATACTAGCCTATTTGTAAGGAAAGCTAGTTGGGAACTAACCAAATGTGAATTAGAAGAGTCAAAGGCTAAAGGAGTATCAGGTAAGCCTATTAGACGTGGCCAATTTTGATAAGTCACTCATTTTAGACCTGACCTTTACCAAGTCCTCATAAAAACTTGAGTTAAGTTAAAAGGACAATCAGGTAAAATTAAAGGGGTTGTCTCCTTTCTTAAGGACAAGGGCCTTGAGAAGATGAAGGATGCTCCCAAAAAGACAAGTTTGGAACTTTGATTTTCTGCTAGTAAGCTGCCTCCCAATAGATGAGTCTAAAGCCCTGATTTCTGCTAGTGATTTCCCTCTCAATAAGGTACGTTTCGTGATTGTGTTTGTTAAAGAAATGCAAATCTGTACATATACTTGAAGAATTAAGGCTTAGTGATATGTCTGAGTTAAAGTAGAGGTGAAAGTTTACTCAAATGAACTCTAACAAAGTGTATTTATTTGATAAGGTGAGGAGGCCATAGCATCTGGTTGAATGAAGGATCTGGAGCTCAAGTGGTTGATTCCAAGAAGAAAGGGGCTAGATCTGAAGTTTAAACTGTCTTTAAGGTTATAAGGTGAGTTTCTAAGTCGACTTTTGCAAATGTATTGTGCATGTTAGAACTTCTGTTAAAATGAGCTAAGAATGCATGATGTGATGATTCTGTGTGAAATATATGTCTAATGAGCTTATATGAAGAATTTGTATAGAAATTAGATATGATATCTAAGGATAACATGTCTAAATATGTAAAGTGTGTATATGTGTGTTTTGATGATATGAAGAAGTCTGTTGTGAAAGAGTCTGGCATGAGTAAGTTAGTTGTGAGCGAGTTTGTCAAGTATGAGTCTACGAGAAATGTCTATGTTTGTCTCTAGAGTCGTCTGAAGGGGTCTTTCGGGACTAAAAACATGAATCTCTAAAAGGAAAAGTTCATGACACTCTGAAGACCATATAATGTAAGGCCTTGGCTAGGCCACGACATCATATGGAATATGTAAAAGACGGTTGGGTGAGTACATAGCGATGAGGGGCAAACCTCACGGCGATGAGTATAGGCAAATCCCTATAGTCAAAAGCACCAATTATCGTATAAATGAGCCTTTGTGGCTATCTTTGAAAGGATACCTTTGTAGCTGTCTTTATTAAAGAAGTGCCTTTGTGGCAGTTTCCATGAGAAAACCTTTGTGGCAATCTCTGTTATAAGAAAGCCTTTGTGTCTATCTCTTTCAAAAGGATGCATTTATGCCTATCTCTGTCAAAAAGATGCCTGTGTCGCTATCTCTATCAAAAGGAATGCCTACGTGGCAGAATCTGAAGAACGAAATTCATGATGACTATTTGGAGACAACGCCTTTGGGCTGATACCGAATGAATGACGAACTTCGTATAGTTATAGGAATGAATAGAAAGGTTATTATACACCGTAGTACGTGGTGAGGCAAGGATATGAGTTAAGAGTAAGAATAGAGAATGCTTTAAAGTAAGAAAGATATGGGCAAATTCTGAGATAAGTATTGGGTGTAGTCTACCTCGCCTTAAGACAATGATAATATTAGTGAGTATGAAATAGGTTATTAAGTTTGGTAATAAGGTAAATGAAGTGATTAAGGATTATGTAAAAATAGAAGTTAAGAAATGATACAGAAAGTAATGAGATGTTAAGTCTTTACAAGAGAAGGAAAAATGAATTTGAAGAAAGAAAGATGATAGCCTTAGTATTTTACCCGCCAAAGAAGGAAGAAATGTCAAGAAATACATTAAGGGTGTGTAAAACAACATATGAAACATAGAATGAATGAAAAAGGTATTCTAAGGTTTAGCTCACTAAGTTCTTATGAACTTACTATAGTTGTTTATTTTTTTAAGTATATAAAGGAATAAGTGCTGAGAACGATGCTAAGGCTACGCCAAGGAAACAACGTTGACTGTTATGCATACAGTAGAAATCAAGTGGCGTGTCAAAGTCTACACATAAATTATTTAAGTAGAAATTAAATATGTTTATAGCTAAATTACTGCGCCTAAATAAATAGGTAGAACTCCAAGTTGTACACCGTAGACCAAGAAAGAAAGTAGGAAAGTCTAAAGTTTTATTGAGTTGTAAATCTAACTATGCAATGTATTCCAATAAGAAACGTTTACATCAATAATAAAGAGGAAATTTTCAGTTACATATGTAAGAAGGATGTAACACTCGAGATTTGGATTTGGTAGATCGGGCTGGGTTGAGGGCATTACATTTAATGCCTATTTAATAGAAAAACACCAATCGCCTAGTTGAACTAGGAGAGAAGAGCGAATAATAGGGTGTGCATCCCCTCATATGTATTATGATGGGGACATGTATTGGGTCCAATTATATTTGTTTCCTGAACTTTTAACCCAAAACTTTATAATTTAATCTAACCTAGTACATTTTTTTATATTTCTAAAAATAGACATTATTATTAAATTAATTTAAATTAATTAATTTTCCAATTAAATATGTTTCTCAATCGAATTCTAATTCGGTTAAAATTATTACAACTTTACTCTAAAAGAATCTATGCGAGAAAATATTTAATTTCTACATCTAATAGATTCACAATGACCAATTAATTTAATTCCATTTCTGAACTTCAATTACTTAATTAAATAATAATTCAAAAAACTTAAATTAATTCTCAAGTCATTTCCATACTTAGTGAGAAACCATATTCATTTTCGAAAGTAATCTATTTCTAACTTTATTATTTTTATCCATTTATATTCATTTGATTCAACATGCAATTCGTTTTTTGTTTTAACGAGCTAGCGGAGGGACCGATTGAACATATGTAATTAGGGCTCAAATGATTTATAATTAAGTTCTAGCTTTTCGCCTAATAATTATAAACTCATTTAGTTATGAAATCATTCAACTATAGTATCGTGATTCAGCTCTCCCTAACAACAAACCATTACAAAAGCTACTTGACCGGTGCTCTTCCACTAACCTTGTCATAAGTGTGCTACCCGCATAGGATATCTTTCATCTCTTTGGGATAAATCCGTTCTCCCAATATGATCCTATTTTATCTCATGGTAACCATTACATCTTCCATCATGAAAAGTCAATAACTATCAAACAATAATTCAATCATTCATCACAAAGACAAACAACCTGTGGCCATGTTTACTTTTCATCTACCATGTAATACCAATGAAAGGATATCATTTACCTATTTCTTGGGCTATGAATTCTACTATTGTGAATGGTGCTACATACTGTAGAAGTCGTATACCCATTGCACTAGCTTTCAGTTCCTTATCTATTCGAACTTAGGCTTTTACTTACCTTAAAGCATACGAGTCACATATATATAGTTCATCATCCACTTAGGATTAAGTTATGTCACACTAATGAACATCACAAGTGAATAAATCCATAAATAGATTCAATATTTATTCTATTTGGGTCCTGCCCGATGTGCTGTTAGTCCAATCACTCACATCTATGTCTCTATCTTTTAAGAGTCACCCACTCCAATGCTCAAGTCAAAGCATCTCCCCAATTGGACTTGATAGATGACATATTAGTCTTTTAATCGGATTGCTCATTTTATATTAGACTACGGAAATGTTTAGGTTCATTTACTAATATAAACTTTCTTTTCGTTTTACAATCAGACCACGTAATATCACTTAGTATTAGTTAAACATTAAATAACCAGTGAGCTAATATTTGTTTCCATTTTGCTTTAAATGCAAAAAAATTGAGGACAATATACAAAGGATATTAATGTAATTCACAGATGATTTTATTAAACCAATCTATTCGAAAAAAATACAAGTGCACATAAATGAAAATACTACACTTAGGACACCAGATCCAATAGTCTCCCACTTACACTAGTGAAGTAGATGAGTCATGTTTTGCATTCTTATGCCCTCCATCTGTTTCCTAAAAACTCTCTAACAAGAAGATTCTTGGTAAACAAATCCATAAGGTTTGTCCTTAGATGTAATCTTTGACTACATCTACTATTCTGTCAATCATTACTGTCTCTTTTATGATACTTTCTGTCAATGTGTTTTGTCCTTATGTGATTTCTTTAGGGTTAGCTATATCTGCACTATTATAGTGCCATAACTTTTTCCATACCTCATATTTGGATCTTCCATGGTGAAGTTAACAATGTAACCCTGCTTGACACTTATTCACACTATGGACCCATCACCTAGGACAAAGACCTAGTCTGATGTCGATATCTTCAAATCTCAACACCTTTGGAAGTCAAAATCAGTATATCCTATATGAGTAAGATCTCCTCTAGAATAAACAAATGTATAATCCCTTGTTCTCTATAAATACTTGAGTATATGCTTAATTGATTACCAGTGTCTTGGACCAGAATAAACAAATATATAATCCCTCAATATATCTGGATGTGTGCACAACATAGCATACATGAGACTTCCTATTCCAGAGGCGTAAGAAATCTTTCTTATGTTTTCTCTTTCTTCTAAAGTCTTAGGACAATCCTCTAAAGAAAGATGAAATCCCGATATAAAAGGTTGGGTTCCCTTTTTGGAATTGTTGCAAGATTATCAAATGATGTGCAAGTGTACATAGTCGTCAATAAGTAATAAAGGAGTGAGTAAAGAGTATCATCTCCACAGGGACTGTACGTAAGACAAATATTGTGCAATTAACAACTAGCAAGTTGGTGATGGAAATAATGGAAAGAGAATTGAGTTAAGTGATTAACCTAATTAAAATGTAACTCATAAGTAAGTAGAAAATATTAACAAGTTTTAATCACAATGACATGAAGGGCTAGAATAACTATTTCCCCTAACTTATGATCATTGAAAACAATGCTAAGGAATGTTACGGTAAACCCGTGTCAATTTGGCAATTTATTAACCAGGAACCTATAAGCTATGAAGTCTCACTTTTAAACTTTTAATTTTTTTATCATATTTCTATGTTTAATTAACTTCAAGGTTCATATGCAAGTATCATACCTAGGGCTTATGCAAGGTAACAATATTTTTAAATACCATTTATAATTCAATTATTAAGAAATCAAACATACATCATTTAAATAGTGTGTCCACTAATTACCATCTTGTTTAAATTGATGAATTAATTCATAAACTTCCCAACACTACTTGTACATAAGCAAACATGATCATGATACACATAACCTTAACAATAGAGTATTAATAGCACAAGCTAAAGGATCATAATTATTATAGCATCAACAAAATTAAGTCATAACGATTAAATTAAAAGTAAAAGAATAAATTGCAATCATTTTTATCAGTCTATGAACAAAGTAAGATTAAAGGAAAGAAAATCGTAAGGCCGATTCTGGTGGTTCTCCAAGGTAATGCTCACATTGCTCCTCCTCTCTTCTCTTTTGCGTTGCTTCCAAGCACAAATGTTCTCAAGTTTGTCGAAATTGGCTAGTCTCAATGTTTCTAAGATGCTTTCTCGACTTTGTGTTGTGTGCTCTCAATTATGGTGTGTTTGAAGTCTAATTAGTGCCCCTTATTTATACTAGTGAGTCCCCTTCTCCTTTTACTATTTTTGGCATCTCACCCTTGATTTTCTCCATGTAGGTGGACAGTTGGCATGATTTGAGGAAGATTAGTGGATGGTTTGCTTGATTCAAGAGGTAGGGTAGATGGTTTGCTTGATTTGTGGAGGAGCTGTTTGATTCTTTCCATGGATGATTTAGTGGTTGAGGTAGGTAAAGGCCAAGTCCATGGATGGTTTTGAGCTCCCTTCTCTTCTCTAGTAGACAGTTTGGGCTAATCCTTCCCTTAGTGGAGGGTTTGGGCTTTTTTAGGTTGTCCAAGCTTGTTTGTCCATTCCATCATTGGGTTGAGAAGAATCCTAAAGTCCAACAAGCAATTTTGGGGCATTCAAATATGACAACATATTAGCCTAATCCCGTAGGTCTTATGCTGTAGTGTTGCTTCAACATTGAGTGTCAACATGTGAACTTCAAGTTGTTCTTCCCTCCTATTCCACTAACTACCTTCAAAGATGAAGAAATCATATAATTAGAATATAAATAAATCAAGGTGAATTATTCCAAAGATAAATTTTACGATAAATAGAAATTAGAAAAATTACAACATAATTTGTCATCAATCACCCTTGTCTTGAATGAAATTATAAGTTAAAAGGTATTAAAATAAATATTTTAGAGTTATCAGGAATCGACCGTTGCATGACATTCCAATATCTTTCTTATGTATGAAGGTGGTGATAATGCTATCACTTTATTTTTTCAATCCCTTAAGATTCGAATACCTAGAAAAAAATTAGGTTCTCTCAAGTCCTTCATGCTAAACTGTTGAGTTAACGACAGTTTAACTAATGAAAATGTCTATATGTCATTTCCATTAAGTAGAATGTTATTGACATATAGAACGAGAAATATCACCTTTCCTTCCCTAATACGTTTATCAACACAAGGTTCATCTATTTTGACAGTTTGATCAAATCTTTGATTCCATGAGTGGGATGCTTGTTTAAGTTCATATATGGATCTAAGCAGTTTGCAAACTTTATGCTCATTGCCTTTAGTTATATATCTGATCAGTTGCATCATATAGATGCCCTTTTCAAGACAGTCATTCAAGAACATTGTCTTGACATCCATTTACCAAATCTCGTAATCGAGAGCAACTACAATGGATAACAATACTTGGATTGACTTGAGCATGACAACTAGAGAGAAGGTTTCTTCGTAATCGGTACCTTATTTCTAAGTATAACTTTTTGCTACAAGTCTAGCTTTATAAGTTTCACTTTTCATCTAAATTTGTTTTTTTTCTTGTAGGTCCACTTACACCGTATGGGTTTTATCCCTTCCGGTAAGTCTATAAGTTCCCATATAGAGATGGAATTCATAGAATCCTTGTGAGCATTCATAGCTATTTCCAAAAGCTTAGAATTAGTACATTGCATCACTTCATAATATGTGAGTATGTTATCATCTTCCTGTTCAATAGGCTCAATGTTTAAATCACTTCAGTTGGACTAGAAGAACTCAAGCTTGCGAGAGACCCTCTTACTATGACGAATCACCCTATGTTTTTGATCTTTTGTAGGTCTACTATTAGGAGTTGATTCTAGAACTATTTTTGTAAGGTTTTGTGCATTTCCCAAAACTTCATCAAGTACCTTTTTACTTTAAGCTTTAAAGTCATTCATGTAACTTTCCTCAATGAAAGTAGCATGAGTTGACCTTATCATTATTTTCTTTTTATGGTTATAAAACAAACCACCTTTTTCTCCTTTTGGATATCCCACAAACATGTATAATTCCATCTGTATCCAACTTCCTCGCATCTTTATCCAATACGTGGGTTGGGGTATCCCCAAATCCTCAAATGATTTAGATTTGGCTTCCTACCATGCCACAATTCAAATGGAGTTTTAGATGTTGCCATAGTTGGTACATCATTTAGAATATAACAAGTTATATATATGACATATCCGAAAAAGGAGGTTGGCAACTTCGAATAACTTAACATTGATCAAACCATGTCTAACAAAGTTTGATTTCTTCTCTTTACCATGCCATTCTATTATAGAATGCCTGATGTAGTTAACTGGATAGAATCTTATTCTCTATGAGATACCCTAAGAACTCATCTGATAAATATTCCCCACCTCAACCAGACTGAAGTGCCTTTATGGGTAAATCTAGTTGTTTCTCCACTTTCGCAGGAAACTCTTTGAATTTATCAAAGGTTTCACTTTCACGGTGCATTATGTACACATACCCATATTTGGAATAATCATCAATAGAGGTTACATAATACTCGTACCAATCTCTTACACTGATGTTCATGGGGCCACATACGTCAGTTTACACAAGTTTTAAAGGTTTCATAACCCTCGTTCCTTTTGCATTAAAAATTTCTTAGTCATTGTACCTTCTAAGTAAGATTCATATTGTGGAAGATCAACTTCTTTAAGTGAACTTAAAGTGCCATATTTCACAAGTCTAGTTATTCCTTCTTGGTTAATAAGACCAAGTCTCAAATGCTAAAGGTGCAACTTATTAGAGTGAGAAGTTTTAAGTCTTTTATTTAAAATTTTAGTTTCAAGAAGTGCGTACATCTTTGGTTTGATAAAATAGAGATTATTTGACATTCATCCATTACAATTAAGATTACGGTTTCTAAATATTGTAACATTATTATTAAAATTCACAATCAAACCATCTTTAAATAACCCAGTGTTCTATTGAATCTTCCACTAAGTAAGTTTATATCATAAAGAGTTCCTTACCTTTGCCCTTAGTGACTAGGTAGTCCTTCCACTCTTTGCAGTTTGTTTTAAAGTGTCCTTTCTTGTTGAAGAAGAAACATTTAGACATGGATAAATCTTTTGGCTTCTTGGCTCTCTTCCTTTCCACTTGAAGTGACCTAGAGGGCTTAGCCTTGTTTCTTTTAATGTGCTTTCCCTTCCCTTTAGAGGAAGAAGCAACAACTAATTTTTCTTCTTCTTTTTAGACAGGTTGATTGCCATTCAACATCAACTCATAGGATTGTAATTCCTTCCTGAGTTATGTAAGCGTCAGATTATTGTTTCCAAGATTATATGCGACCCTAAAGCTTGTAAAGTTGTGTAAGTTTAGATTGCCCTCATTATCCGTAGCCTCGGCAAAGTATCCCATAAGAGTAATCATATGGTCTTTGACCGGAGTGTCAGGCTTTTGCTGGGCATTCATTAAACTAGTTATAGTCAATTATCGAGCCAAGGAAGCTTAGCCTTCGAACATGTCCTTTAGTTTGTCTAGAATTTCTTTAGTAGTTTTATAGCTTTCCATGATTGCCAGCATATACCAACGAGCTACCTCATCAGACTCTTCCCAACATTTTCTGGCCTTAGCTTGAGTGGCAGGAGGAAATTTATTATCTAGGATTGATTTGAGTTTCTCACAGCTCATGACAATCATGAGGTTCATTTTTCATTCCTTATAGTTATTTCTCTTCAGTTTGTTCTCAATGAGTATGTTTAATAAATGAGTAGGTTCCCTTTTTGAACTGAAAATAAAATATCCATTATTAATATCTTTGTATTAAAAAATATTTTGAAAACATTTTGCAATATACAATATGCATTAATGTAACACCCTATACTCAGCCCGGTCACCGAGCTCGAGTAATAGGACGCTACACCACCATTACAACATCACACATCACATAACGTCTTATTAGCAAGCAAACGCCATCAAATTTGAATCAATTATAGTGATTCCAAGTGAAGAATACCCTTGGCGATATTAACTTATGCCAAACATACATAAAAACAAGCCTATAACAAATTAGAAGCATGCTTTAAGACCAATTAACAAAAATTACCAAAAAATCATGTAGGTATTGATACTAATTCAATGGTATCAATATTTCTCATATATGGTATCGATACCAATAAGAAAATTGGTACCAAATCAACATTTTGTTTTCTTGCAAAATTTAAAACCCAACAACTATCGATATAAATAAAAAATGTATCGGTATTTTTACCCCAAGTATCGGTACTCAAGAAATGGTATCAATAGCAAAATAAGCTACTATTTTCCTATGTATTTGAAATATCATGGAGGTATCGATACTAAATACTTAATTATCAATACCTTTGCACAAAATAAAAAATACCAAAATAGGGCATCTAACTCAATTAGACATATACCACTTCAACAAGTTTATAAAACCTCAATATTCATCATCAACACATCCATATTTGCAGTTCAATGCGTCATCAATAATTTAAGCTAATTAAACCAATGAACTAACATTAAACGTCCATAAATTCTATGAGTAATAACATCAAGCAATCATCTAAAAGATCATGGAAATAATCAACCAACAATATAGCACATTGCCTTATTCCCACAATTTAAAAAAATAGCAATAATATCAACTACTCGATCATTAAGCTTAACTCGGATCACTTTCTTGGAATTTCTGCACTGCTCACACTGTAAATGCTAAATATCTACAATGGTTAGAAAGAGTGGGCAAGCTTAAACAAGCTCAGTGAATGTCAAAATAACCACAAAATATACACAACATCAAAGGTTAAACATGAACATACTACAACACATTCACAACCATATTCTAACTAAGTCAACATAACATATTCACGCTTGATTAGATCATAAAACTAGAATATACTCTCACGAGCAATTACACTCAACTCATATATATATAATTCATTTAATGATAATTTATCAAGACAAAACAATGCATTCATGCTTTAATAGCCCACAAATCTAGCTTATATATACACATGCATTTACACACAACATTTTAATATATTAATCACTTTATGATAATTTGGAAACTTGGAAACATGAAACATAAAGTGGGCTCTATCACCACAAATTGGATACACGTATCTCTATTACACCAATAACTCAAAGAGTCTAACATATCCCATAAGTGTAGCATGAAGCTAAACACTCTCCAACATCCTAACATATCTCGGTGAATAGAGCTTAGCTCAACATTCCTTTATCTTTCTGATCTGTCCCAAGGTCTCATTGCCCAAAGCACAAAGCACAAAGCACAAAGCACAAAACACAAAACACAAAACACAAAGGTGAGTACTTACAATCCTATGGCATGCCAACTATATCCAACAGTCTCATATGGTCACAAGGCCAAAATATCCACAAATACACACATTCAATTACTATTTTAATATACAAAATATCTATTCATATTCATCAGTTCACATCACAATTGTAACGCCCCTAACCCGAATCCGTCACCGAAATAGAGTTACAGAGCATTACCGGAGTTACCGATTCATTTATCAGATATTTCATTAATCCGATATCTTTTTTTTTTCACGTTCAAGTCTCGTATTCAAGTCATCCGGATCTTTATAAAGAAATTTGATCGTCGTTTTCATTGATTTCATGTTATAATACATTCAACTAATGCTCTAAACAAAATTATCATTTTACCCTTAAACTTTTAATTAATGATGATTTCATCCTTAGGTTAAAATAAAATAAAATTATTGCAATTTAATCCTTATTTCCAGTCGTTATTCTCACACAAATTGATAACAACCTATGAATTCTATAAAATGTCAGAATTTTCCATAATTTCAACACTTTTCAATTTAATCCTTAAAACATGTTTTTCCCTGATCTTGAGCTAAATTAATAATTTCATTCAATTTTGTAATTTAAATAATAAAATAACCCATTTCATGCAAATTGGTCATTTCTAACATTTTTTTTACAAAATTGCCCATAAAATTTTACTTTTATTCAGTTTAGTCCATGAGCTTAAAACATACAAATTAGCCATGCTAGCTGAATACTCATACATATTTTCCTCCTCCTCCTCTCCATTCCACATCCTTAATTTATATAACATGCAACAAGTAACATTATCAATAATTTCACTATTTACTTATGTATATTCAAAACTGTCCATTTGCGTCATAGTCCCTAAATTATTTATATCTTAAGCTACAGAACTCGAAATTAAGATCCTCTAATTTTCAATAAAACTAGACTTACTTATCTTATTACCATAACATTTTCAGAATTTTTGGTTTAGCAAATAAGTACATTTTATTCTTTAAAGTTGCCCCTGTTCTGCTGTCTGACAGTTCCGACCCTTCTTCACTAAGAATTAATTATCTCATCGTATGAGATTCGAATGATGTTCCTGCTTATTTATATTGAAAATAGACTCTTTAAGGATTTTAAACATATAAATTTAATCCCTTAATTATTTTTCTCCAATTTTTTATGATTTTCCAAAGTCAGAACAGGGGAACCCGGAATCATTGTAACATTGTCTCACAAAACTTATTATATCTCATGATTTACAATTCCATTGCTTACACCATTTCTTCTATAAGAAACTAGACTCAATAAGATTTAATTTAATATTTTATTCATCCTATAATTATATTTCTGCAATTTTTGGAGATTTTTCAAAGTTAGACTATTGCTGCTGTCCAAAACTTTTTTAGTGCAAAATGTTGATTTTCATTTTGCCCCAAATTTCACAGTTCATACAATTCAGTCCTTACTTAATTAACCCCTCATTTAAACTAATTTTCTCAATTAATACTTTTCCTAGACATTATAAGTTATTTCATAACTATTGAAATTCAGAATTTCCACATAAAACTCTAACTTCAAACTCTTTTATAATTTAGGTCCCAAACATTCACTTTCTATTCAATTCTTTCAAAAAAATCAGCATATAAACAATTTAAAGCTCTAATTCTATGTCAAATCATCATATAATTCCAGAACATATTCATAGAAACTTTCAATTTCTTTCATAGAATCAAGAACTAATGAATTCAACAAATGGACCTAGTTGTAAAAGTCACAAAAACACAAAAATTTCAAGAAATAATCAAGAATTGAACTTACTTGCAGTAAAAATATGAAAAACCAGCTTAAGGGAACTCTTCCATGGTGTTTTTTTCTGATGAGAATGCAGAAAAATAAAGAGAAATCTAGATAATTCTATTTTAGTCCTAGCTTTATTAAGTAAATTTTACAATTTTCCAATTTTGCCCTTATTTTCTTGGTGATTTCATGCTCTTGCCGTCCAGCCCAAATAGACCTTGGGTTTATTTCCCTTTTAAACCCTCTTTCTTTTATCATTTAAGCTATTTAATCATTTCTCACAATTTTGTATTTGATATAATTTAGTCCTTTTTGTTCAATTAGCTATCAGTACTTTAAAATTTCTTGACGAAACTTTAATACTAAATTATTAACACTCGATAAATATTTATAAAAATATTTATGGCTCGATTTAAAATTCCCGAGGTCTCGATACCTTATTTTCAATTCTAATTATTTTAATATATATATTTGTACATTTCACTATTTCAAAATTTTTCCTAACTTCACATTTAACTTATACTCACTAAATTAATAATATTTCCTACTCATTTGTCGGATTTAGTGATCTCGAATCACTATTCTGACACCACTGAAAATTAGGCTATTACAACAATCCTTTACGCAATGCACATTTATCGGTTTCACATTTATTTGCACTTTAAGTGTCACAATAATTCTAGTTAAGCTATCATTTACCAGACCTCACATGTGTGCATTAAAATTAGTACATTGTATATCATTTACAAGTATTCTCATATATTACATGTCATAATAATATCACATTCCATAATTCAACACATATGTACTTACTGTTTTTTTCACGTTTTCACTGCACATTTATATCGCTAACACAACATCATTATTGTCATTAAACATATTTAATATGCCCAACACTAACACATTCACAAGAGCTATCACAATATATATCACATGTCACATTATCACAACTTAATACTCAGTGCGCATCACACAATCACATACTTTTGAAATTAAACAAAGGGTATAAGGAAGCTTACGTTCGGAACTTAGCATAGGGGTTTAGGCTATTCCTAAGCTCCCAATTAACATTATGAATAGTGTCTACCAATAGCTAATCCAAACACTCACCGATCATGCTTTTGCCTAATTGCTGAAAGCTTAAACAATATATATTACATGTCACATTATCACAACTTAATACTCAGTGCGCATAACACAATCACATACTTTTTAAATTAAACAAAGGGTATAAGGAAGCTTACGTTTAGAACTTAGGATAGGGGTTTAGGCTATTCCTGAGCTCCCAATTAACACAATGAATAGTGTCTACAAACAGCTATTCCAAACACTCACCGATCATGCTTTTGCCTAATTGTTGAAAGGTTAAACTAGTTTTTCCTTGCCTTTCGCCTTGCTCATAGAAGGCACCAATGGTTTTGATGGTTCACACATAATAACCACACAATATATAAAATCAATTAGCAACAAAAGACTCACCTAAACCAACCAAAAATGCAAGCCTAAGCTATATTCTCTTTAAACTAAAACTTTTGACATAGAAAACTTGAAACTCAAATATCTCGGTTTCTACTTATTCTTTTTGCCTAAATTTGATTCTATTCATCTACTTATACATCTAAGAACAATTCCCAACTTTCAAACTACTCAAAACTATACAGATTCATGGATCCAAAATTTCAACATATAATAGCAATTTTCATGAATTCATTAAAACATTGGAATTCTTTAATGAAACTTTAAGGTATGTTTAGAAACCCTTATAATCATATCAAAACTAATGGAAAAACACTTTGAAACCTCTTTTTTATTCAAATCCTGAAATCCACCATTAACGATCCAATTTTTGGCTTTTATTCAAATATTTTGATTCAATGGATAAAACTCAACTTAAAAGGCTAGATATCATCAAAAATTGATAGGAAAACAAATCATAACATTCGATGGGAGAAAAATGAACATTTTGTTGAAAATTTGAAAAAAACCACAAGCTTGAAGGATGACTAAATCGATGGTGTTTTTGGTGTTTTCTTGAAATTCTATGGAGGTTTATTGGTTGGGTGATGATAGAAATTAAAGGGATGAAGTTTGGGAATCAAAATTGGAAGATCAAAATAGATGAATAAAGTTTGGGGTTTTAATTGACGACATATAATAAGTGAAGAATGCTCTCTTCCTTTTTAAACGTCAAAATAGTGTGAAAAAAGGGGGTTAAATTCGATTGATTTTAAAACTTGGTTTATTTTTTTTAAAACTACTCTTAATTTAACCTTTTTTACAAAACAATCTTATTTTCTGAATTGAAATTCTTTCCTACCTTATTTTTAAAAAAATTATTTGATTTTCAAAAAGCTATAGTTGAAAATAATTTTGGGTTACCACACATCAAAATTTCTAAACCCATATTGAGATTCCTAATTTACCCTAAAAAAATTGAGGCACAATTTTAGGGTGTGACAATTAAGATGATGTATGTGTCTTACGTTAAACCTTGAAAGCATTTGTAAGTCATTGCAATGATAATTCCTACACCTATTGAATTTTGTTACTGTGGGGAAATCTCAATCAACTAGTAAGAAGATGGATTTTCATCCAATTAACACATAAACCTAATTCATTCAGTATTCACATGTACTAATAATCGTTTAATGTTTGGCTATCATTCTATCTTAAGTAGAGCTTTTTGGGTAGTTACTTAACTAGAAGATATTGAGGTATAACCGTCACAACACCTATCACATCATAGACCACAAATGAGTCATCGTGGGTCAATCTCACTGAGTGATAATACCTCTTTGAAGATAAACTTCTTGTTATGTCGCATGATAATACCTAAAACGTTTTTTGCCAAATATTATACGATTACAAGATAGTTCTTCTTACTTTCAGGAAATCTCCTCATTGAGATCCACATGAAAATCCTACCATGGGGTAGTTAAATTGTAATGCCATCACAAGAGATCATTGATGAAGGTTGTAGCTCTTGTTTAGGGGCTTTCTTCCATTCAGTCTTTTAAAAACATGCAAGGTTTTTTATGTATAGTTTCAATCATGAATGATTAATAAACGCATGACAAGTACACGCGACATTTTTTCCCTAAACAATATGACATGCTTATCATACATATTCATGAACATATATTTGTAGTAAATACATATCATCATGTTATCATAAATAAAAGAAAAAAATTTAAATGATCATGATCAACCAAAGTTTCCATGATTCCATCCTAGAAATATAATAAAATCACAAAAGTCACCACAAAGTATACTTTGGGTCTTCTAGTTTTCCACCATGGACTTTTTCTGTTGCACCGGTTCACGTCGCCACTAGCCTCCTCTACCAGTCACTACTGTCAACCACCACCGCTAAACGACCGATAGCCTTTGCTGTCGGACCATCATTGATCTTTTGCTGGTTGACTTGGTTGGGTTTGGTTTGTCTCGATTAGCTTAGATGCATATTGGTTCTCCGAATTTGTAACAATCCGATTTTGACCCTAGTCAGAATAGTAGTTTCGAGACCACAAATCCGAGTTTGAAAAATATTTTAATATTATTTTCTATGTCTGTGATATGTGAATTTATACCTGCGAAATTGCTGTGATTTAATTTGTCTGTTTCTGTGCTTAATTATGAAAAATGATTAAATCGCATAAAGTGTAAAGTTGAGTGCTAGATGTTAAAGCACCTAATTGGCTTGGCTTTTAAAATAAAGGTCCTTGCATGTCAAATTTGCCATTTGTATTAATGGTGGACAATGATGGACATTAGTAGGTGGATTTTCATGTGATATTACTAAGGATAAAATGGTAAAATGAGAAATTATAGTAAGTAAAATAAAAAAAAAGCATGAAAATGAATCATTTGGTGTTCTTCATTGTCGAAAATCCTAATAAAAGAAAAGATAAAAGCTTTGCTGGGGTTCGGCTATTGAAGGACTTGATTAAGGTATGAGTTTTGGTTAGTTTTTGATAATTTCTACGTTTCTGTGATCGTTACTTCGAGTTCTTCAAATTCCATGTCTGAATTTCTGTTTCTGTTAAAGATTTCATGAAATGGAATTGTTGATATCATGAGTTTTGTAATGTTCTTGGATGAATTATGAAGGTTTAGTAGATGATTTATAAGCATTGTCTTTGAATTTTGATGAAATAGAGCTATTTGGGATAATTTGTGAAAATAAGGTTTTGAAGGACTAAATTATGAATTAAATGTGTTATTTGGGATTGTATGGAAGCCATGTATATTTGGCCAAGCTATAGTCTTGGTGAATTTTGCATATTTGTGATTTTGTGAAAAATGGACTAAATTGTCAAAGTGTGATAATATAAGGGCTAAAATGCAAAGTGCCCTAAATATGTGTATATGGATTAAGTTGAATGAAATGAATGATTTAATGGTTGAATTTGTATTGTATTAGATCAAGAACAAAGAAAACCGGACTTAGATCGAGGGAAGTCCAAAATAGTTGAATAGTCGACTCGTTATGTCTGAAATCCGTATGAGGTAAGTCAAATTACAACTAAATGTTAGTTGAAATAAATTCTACTTATATAAACTGTAAATTGTATTGGATGGAAATGAGAGCCTGATGAATGGATTTCGAGTAAATTCTGTTAATAGGATAGTATCTGAAAAACTCAGTATGTTTTCAAACAAAGTTGACATCTGTCTGAGACATCGTGTAAGACCGTGTCTGGGACATAGGCCTCGATTGAGATTTACATATAAGACCATGTCTGGGACATTGGCATCGTATCTGATTTCATGTAAGACCCTCTCTAGGACAGAGGCATCGATATTGAATTACATATAAGACCACGTCTGGGACGTCGGCATTGTACTTGTTTATGAGCATCTGTAATCGTTTATGACTCGTCTGATGTTGGCGTATGAAATCTGATATTGAGTATATGAAATGTATAATCTATGCAGGTACATTTGTATCATACTAAATCTCTGAATATGAAAAACTCTGACTCTGTGAAATATGTATGTGATCGCGTGATTTCGTGATAGGTTTTAAATATTTATAATTACTCACTCTTGAAACTAACTATTATCGCGATGTAGGCAAGTGTACCTATCGAACAGTAGAATAGTTTTAGCAAGACCGGATTTGTTGAACCCAAAGGAGCTAAAATTTAGTAATGACTATCTTTTTATTATCTAGCCTAAGAATAAAGAGGTTTTGTTTTAATTAACTAATTATCTAAACTAAGAACGCACAAAGAAAAGAATTAGGGAATTGCTTTTGGAAAAAATCGATTGACTTAAGACAATACCTAAGGACAAATCCACCTAGATTGTACTTATTATTCTGGCTATTTATTCATTTAACTTATTCCATAGAGATCCCTAAGTTATGTTATTATCCCTATTCAAGACTAATAATGTCTAATCCCTAGATTGAATAACCAAGACTTTTCTCTAATTAACACTCTAGGGTTGCATTAACTCGATCTATGGATCTCCTTATTAGGTTTCACCCTAATCCGGCAAAATCTTGTCACCCTATATCTAGGTGCGCAATCAACTCCACTTAATTATGATAATTGTACTCTTAGATAGGGTCCATTCCTCCTCTGAATAAGAGCTTATCTTGAATCACTATCCTGGGATATCAAAACAAGAATTAAGAACATATAATTAAGAACAAGTTAAATATTTATCATACAATTCAGAAAATAATACCAAGATTCGTCTTAGGTTTCATTCCCCTTAGGTATTTAGGGGATTTAGTTCATAACTAAATAAGAAAACATCTCAAAATAATAAAGAATACAAAACATAAAGAAACCCCAAAACTCCTGAAGGGGAATTGAGGAGAGATCTTCAGTCTTGATACCCAAAACTCCTGAAGGGGAATTGAGGAGAGATCTTCAGTCTTGATGATGAATCCGGCTTCTGTGATGAATCAATCGGCTTCTTTGGAGTAATTCCTTACTCCCTATTCTGTGTGTCCCCATTTTCTTCCTCCTCTAAGGTGTATTTATAGGCTTTGGAATGCTTAGAAACCCTTAAAATTAGCTTTTTCTGAACTCAACTTGGGCTCGGTAGGGACACGCCCGTGTTCGATTACTTCAAGCCGTGCTCGAGCCTACCAAATTGACACGGCCGTGTGGTCTACCCGTGTGAGGAGGTCCAGGTCGTGTTGATTTCTTACTTTGGCCCATTTTCTCCGTTTTTGCCCGTTTCTCGTTCCTTTCGCTCTCCTATGCTCTCCTAAGTATAAAACATGAAATTAAAGCATTAGGAGCATTGAATTCACCAATTCTAATGAGAAATCATCCATAAAAAACATGGGGTAAAAATATGTATAATTTATGGTTTATCAAATACCCCCACTCTTAAGCATTTGCTTGTCCTCAAGCAAAATTCTCAACTCATAATCAAAATAAATTCTTCTCAACTTATAATTTCTATCGATAATATCTCACATTAATCTATAAGTAATCATACATTGAGAATTCAACTAGAAGAACTTAAAAGTTTCAAACATTCAAAGTTGAGCATTTTAATCATGCAAACATAAGTGTCTCTTCTCATTTAAGTAATTACCTTTTGATTCAGAATATCACAGAGTTCTACATCCTCACTAAAGATTCACTCAAATCATTCGAGGTGTTTAAGGATAATAAATTGAAGCACTCAATAGTCAATAATGAAAAGTCATTACCATAGGCTTGCATGAAAATCAAATCTCCACCACTATAATTTAAGATGATACATCAATCAAAAGGTCTTTAGAGGGTTGTAATGCGGCTTGGTTAGGGGGTGTGGTCACAAGCTGAAAGAAAGGGTTAGAATCGAGATTGAATTGAAGAATTACCTAATTAGAAAAAGAAACAGTGCTTCTTCTCAGACTATGAAATTTAACTTCTGAAGTTTACAAACAGAAGATCACTACTAATATGTATACATTTTTTTAAGAACAAGTTAAATAAAATGGACTAACTGTTAAGAACAAAACAAAGCTAAGCAATCCATTCAACTTAAATCTCGACAAAAATAGGGATTAATTTAGGGGATTTCAACAATAATGGGTTAAAGATTAATATTAAGGGTAATACAAGAAATGGCTTGTTAGGTTCAAGGTGGTTTACTAGGGGTTAATCGTGAAGGTAGGCTTTTCATGGCATGAGTGGGTTAATCCTAAGTGCCTTAATCATTTTGACATATCAAATCAAATGGTGTGGTCTCGACATGCACAATCAAGCAAGTTCTAGAATAATAGTTCAATACTGACACACTCAAAGCAATAATAAAAGTGAGCATGAAAGGATTAATAGATGCTCAAAAGGCTCAATAATCTCACAAAAAATATGGCTTTTTGATGTTTAGAATCGTGAATTCCAATTCAAAGTAATACCTAGACTTGGGGAAACAACCTATAATTTTAAATTGTTAAAAATCAACTTATTATGCTTGATTCTCTAATGCCTTAAAGTTTAAACAATCAATGCATAAATCCATATGTTTTAATTCAAGATATATCAATCAAAATCATAAATCAATTAAAATTTATCCTAAATATGATATGAGAGCTTTTCAAGAGAACAAGGTAATCATTCAGGGATTTTTCTGATAATGACATGAATGCCCTCTCCACTTAAGATGTACATTGCCCTCAATGTACAAAGATAGGTATTATAGAATATAAAAATAAGATAGGGAGAGAAGTGAGACTTCATGTATGATGAATTCCTCGAACTAGAGTTTTGGAGAGTAATCGGTTCGAGAGTGGAGGAGGATACTCCGGTGGTTGTAGAGGTTCATTAGTCCATAAGTCCTGCACCAAAAGAATATTATATCTAGTGGTAGCTATGGTCATGGTCGATCAGGACATGGCAGTCAGGGAGAACCTTTCCCGGTGGAGTTTTAGTTCCTATGTGACGATGAGTTTAAGAGCTCTATATAACTGTGATAAAATCAGGAACTTTTTAGGGGATATTAGGAAGAATAATTACTCAAAAAGAAATAACCGAAATTAATAATTAAAAAATAAAATTTCTAAAATCTAATAAAAATAAAAAGTAGTTTCAATAAAAATTAAAAACATAAAATAATAAATAAATATTTTTAAACATCTTCATCGCTAGATGGTTCGCGAGGTGGGACTGGCGATGAGGTGTGGAGGTGCTATCAAATCTGCTGTAGAGTAGCATCAATGTTGTCAAATCGTTGAAAACACTACTGCTCGAATCGATTGAGGTGTTCAGAGATGTCAGCATATGAAGCCGCCGCATGAACTGGACGAGAGTGTGGTGGTGGCTGGGTCGGTCGGTCCTTGTGTTGTGGGGGGACATCATTAAGAATGTCCTCGTAGGCCTCCTCCTCGGTAGATTGGGTGAGACGATACTGGGGAGGGTAGGTTCCTCGGCGCCTCTCGATCATCCTTATGCTAAGCATGCTCGAGATGCCTTGTGGAGACATCTGGCCGATGAGGGTGAGGGATGATTCTTGGGCTGCGGTGTTGAGGAGCCCGAAGTGTCGCGCCAGTCGAGTCACGTAGGGGCCAATGGAGATGACCCCCTTTCGGTGCCGCTCCGTCTGGTGCTGAATCACAAGGGCGATGAAATAGGCAAGGTCGATGACGTGCCCTTGTGACATACACCATAAGAAGTAGACATCGTGAATTTTGGCGATGCTCGTGCTCTTTCGCCTCCCTATAATCGTGGGAGCCAAAATGGTGTGTAGGTACCTCTGGGATGGTGGGAAAACTGATGCCTTGGAGTGGCTAGGATTGTAGGAGGCTGCGCTAGGGGCGAAAGTGTGCCAGCACTTCGAGGGAGAGAAATGTATGTGGCGACTGAGAGCATGTAGTTCATTCTCCTCCTTGAACTCCTCCATATGTAAGCCTAGTATAGCACCAAACTCTGGGACGCTTAGCTGGTGGATTAATCTGCCTAGGTGAAATTGAACCATGCTGGGATCATCGTAGTTTGTCATTACGGTATGAAGATGGAACGTTGAGCATAGTTCCATCGTGACCTCAAGGTATGTTGGCTCGATAATCCCAAAGAATAGCTCCCAAGGGTCGGTGGTTAGGAGGGCTCGAATCGAATCAGCCAACTGAACCTGTTCTACAGCAGCCTAGTCGATGCGGCGACTCGCAATTAAAGGTCGGGCCCGAAGTATTTGGAACAGTTCTTTCTGGGGCCTTCAGGGGAACTGTAGGAGAGGGTGACGAATTTTCGCGGTTGGACCCGAGGAAGAGGACGAACCCTTCCTCTTCTTTGAAGTGGGTACGGTGGTTTTCTTTCCTCGTGAAGGCAACATCAAAAGCCTGTAATATAAAGAATAATAATAATAGGTAAACGAATTCGAAAAAGTAAAAGGCATGAATTTGGAACTAATTATTTTAGCCAATACTATTAATATGAAGCAAACTCAACCACAATAACAGTGAGAATGAAAATAGAAATGTAATGGGTATGAGGTTTTCCTAATCTCAATTTAACACGGAATGTATGATAACTAACTTAGGAATGCAAATTAAATGATATACATTGGCATGGTAATAGCATGAGAATAAACATAGTAATGTCATAGGTATGAGGTGTTCCTAATAACTTGAGTTAGCACAAAATGTATGATAGCTAACCTAAGAATGCAAATTAAATGATAGAAAAATGAAAAACAGTTTAAAAGATATGAAGATCATGTTGATAATAAGCATTAGAAATAAGTAAAATAGAAGTGAAAGGAGTAAACAAACGCTAAGGGAAAGAGATTGAGCGTTAAAAATGAAGTGGGAAGCGGCGCATGGGCGTGGCAAGGAGGCCGTGTGGAGTTGCAGCGGCTAGGGTTAGGGTTTTTGAATGGGGAAGAAAGTGAATAGTGCAGGGTATTTATAGATTTTGGGCGACACGGCCAGGGCACACGCCCGTGTTCCCTAATTTCAGCCCGTGTGATCCGCGAATTTCAATTTTGGGTGCGTCTGACATTTAGTACACGCCCATGTTCCTCGGGCGTGCGGGTTCACACGGCCGTATCGCACGACCGTGTCTAGCTTCGTTCGCTTCTCCCAAGCCTGTGTGTACAAGCCCCATGCCCGTGTCAATCTAACAGGTTCGACCACGGGTGGGCGTGTCACACGCCCGTGCTATTTTAACAGGTTCAACCACAAGTCTTCCACACGGACATGTCGCACGCCTGTGTTGTTTTGGCAGGCTTGAGCACGGCCGTGGCGTTTTATCGTAGCCCATGTTGGGGAAATCCTTGCCCTATTTTCACACGGCCTTAAGCATGCCTATATGCTTGGCCGTGTCTCTGTGAAAACACCTGTATTCAAGATTTCTATTAGTGAGTTAGAAGTTAAATACAAAAATTTAAAGAAATTAATATTTTTAGTGCTCAGGTTACCTCCCGAGAAGCTCTTATTTATAGTCTAAACTCGACTTACCTCTCCAGTGAATGGTCATGGTGGTTTGAGGAGTTTATACCCCTCATTCCTGCTATCAATCTCATCAAAATAAGGTTTTAATCGGGTGTTGTTTACCTTAAAAGTGCCGAACTTGGGATGACTCACCTCCACCGTACTGAATGGAAAAATACTGAGTACCGTAAGAGGGATTTCCTCATTTGGTGTGGTAGTGACAATGTGGGGATCTGCGACATCTAATAAGACTTTATTACCAACCTTAAGTTGATTTGGAGAGGTATCGGGCTCGTTCTGGCATAGTTTTTGTTTATCGTGTGTTCTCGATTTATGTGTTCGCCATTCATCTAGCTCCTCTATTTGCAGCATTCATTCTTCATGAATAGAACCTCTACTATTGTTTGAGAGTGGCTCATGTACTTCCTTTAAACTTAGCTCCTGCAAAGTGGGTTGTATCATGTGGCCAGTTTTAATAGGATGGTTTAGACGATCACCTTCAACTTCTGATGTGTTGTCAGAATTGCGAGCTTGAAGGGTGAGTGTTTCGTCCCCTACGCGAAGCGTGAGTTCACCTGTGCCAACATCAATAATTGTTTTAGCAGTTACTAAAAAGGGCCTTCCTAGGATTAAAGGAGTATTGCTATCCTCATTTATGTCTAAAACAATAAAGTCAACGAGAAAAATAAATTTATCGATTTTGGCTAGCACATCTTCAATAATACCCCTAGGAAATCTATAGTTTTATTTGCTAATTGAATGCTCATCCTAGTCTGTTGGGGTTTCTTGAGACCTAGTTGCTTGAACATTTTAAAAGGCATGACGTTGATACTAGCCCCTAAACCAGCTAATGCATTATTAACATCTAAACTACCAATTAAGCAAGGAATCGTAAAACTCCCTGGATCTTCTAGTTTCTACGGTAGCTTATTTTTCAGAATAGCTAAGCACACTATGTTTAGCTCCACATGCGACGCCTCGTCCAACTTCCGCTTATTTGCTAAAAGCTCTTTTAAGAATTTCATTACGTTTGGCATCTACGATAGAGCTTCAATAAACGGTAAGTTAATATGTAATTTTTTTAAGAGTTTAAGGAATTTACCAAATTATTCATCTGAGCAGTCTTTCCTTGTCACGTTGGGGTATGGTACATGAGGTTTATATTTGACATTAACTAATTTGTTTGTATTTTGATCTACCTCACCTTGACCTGTACTTACCACAGTTTCTTGGCGCGGTTCTGGTTCAGGCTCTACAAATCCTTCTTCATTTTGAATATTAATCGTGTTGAGCTGTTCCATTAGGTTGGGTTCAGTATTACTTGGCAAACTACCTTATGGTCGTTCAGAGATTAGTTTGGAAAGCTAGCCTATCTGAGTTTCGAGTCCTTGGATCGACGCTTGTTGATTCTTAAATGTTGTCTCGGTGTTCTGGAAATGAGTTTCTGACACCGATATAAACTTTGAGAGCATCTCTTCTAGGTTCGGCTCCTTCTCCTGTTGGTAGGGAGGTTGCTGAAAACCCGGAGGATGTTGTGGTCTTTGTTTTCCTTGGCCTCCCCATGAAAAATTGGGATGGTTCCTCCAACCTGCATTGTAAACGTTACTAAATGGATTGTTTTGAGGTTGAGGATTATTACCCATGTAGTTTAGTTGCTCGTTATCCATGTTATGGGCATAAGGTTGATATTCCGGATGGTTTGTTCCACCGCTACTTACTTCGCACTGCATTACTGGGTGAACCTGTGAAGAAATAAGAAAACCATCAATCTTTTTATTTAAGAGTTCTACCTGATTAGAGAGCATGGTGACCGGATCGATGTTATAAACACCGGCTATTTTTGTTGGCTTTGTCCTCATGACTTGCCACTGATAGTTATTCAGTGACATCTCCTTAATAAACTCATAGGCATCTTCAGGTGTTTTATTATTGATGGTTCTGCCAGCAGCTGCGTCAACCATTTGTCGAGTCGAATGATTCAGACCATTGTGGAATGTTTGAACTTGGAGCCAAAGCGGTAACCCATGGTGAGGGCACCTTCGTAGTAAGTCCTTGTATCTCTCCCATGCATCGTAGAGGGTTTCTAAATCCATCTGCACAAAAGAAGAGATATCATTATGTAATTTAGCCGTTTTAGCCGGTGAAAAATATTTTAGTAAGAATTTTTCGATCATTTGTTCCCAAGTAGTGATTGACCCTCGTGTTAACAAGTTCAACCACTGTTTAGCTTTGTTCCTCAATGAAAAGGGAAACAACCGAAGACGTATGGCATCATCAGAAATGCCATTAATTTTAAATGTATCGCATAGTTCTAAGACGTATGGCATCATCCTGCAAACCATCAAACTGAACAAATTGTTGTATCATTTGAATAGTGTTAGGTTTTAATTCAAAAGTATTTGCAGCTACAACAGGTCTAACTATGCTCGATTCAGTTCCTGTTAAAGAAGGTTTAGCATAATCATACATAGTGCGTGGAGTAGGATTTGATTAACCGCAATTGCAGGAGGTAGCTAATTGCCTTGGTTTTCAGCCATCTCTTCGGTTGGAGGTTGAGTATTGTCTTCTTGCTTGTTCTCAGTGTATCTTAAGCTTTGCGTTATTTCTATTTGGTTTCTACGAACTGTACGATCGATTTCTTCGTCAAAAAGTAATGGTCCTGACGGATTCATCATCAAGACTGAAGATCTCTTTGGTTTCTTCCTAGACTTGTTATTCTGGCTCCGAATCAGTCGATTTATTCATTCAACTTGTTCCGTATAGATCTCTAAGTTAAGTTATTATTCCTATTCAAGACTATTAATGTCTAATCCCTAGATTGAATAGCCGAGACTTTTCTCTAATTAACACTCTAGGGTTGCATTAACTCGATCTATGGATCCCCTTATTAGGTTTCACCCTAATCCGGCAAAATCTTGTCACCCTATATCTAGGCGCGCAATTAACTTCACTTAATTATGATAAATGTACTCTTAGATAGGGTCTATTCCTCCTCTGAATAAGAGCTTATCTTGAATCAGTATCCTGGGATATCAAAACAAGAATTAAGAACACATAATTAAGAACAAGTTAAATATTTATCATATAATTCAGAAAATAATAACAAGATTCATCTTAAGTTTCATTCCCCTTAGGTATTTAGGGGATTTAGTTCATAACTAAATAAGAAAACATCTCAGAATAATAAAGAATACAAAACATAAAGAAAACCCAAAACTCCTGAAGGGGAATTGAGGAGAGATCTTCAGTCTTGATGATAAATTCAGCTTCTGAGATGAATCAATCGGCTTCCTTGGAGTAATTCCTTACTCCCTATTCTATGTGTCCCCCTTTTCTTCCTTCTCTGGGGTATATTTATAGGCTTTGGAATGCCTAGAAGCCCTCAAAATTAGCCTTTTCCGAATTGAACTCAACTTGGGCTCGGCAGGGACACGCTCGTGGCACATGCCCGTGTTCGATTACTTCAGGCTATGCTCGAGCCTGCCAAATTGACATGGCCGTGTGGTCTACCCGTGTGAGGAGGTCTAGGCCGTGTTGATTTCGTACTTTGGCCTATTTTCTCTGTTTTTGGCCCGTTTCTCATTCCTTTCGCTCTCCTATGCTCTCCTAAGTATAAAACATGAAATTAAAGCATTAGGAGCATCGAATTCACCAATTCTAATGAGAAATCATCCATAAAATGCATTAAACATGGGGTAAAAATATGTATAATTTATGGTTTATCAGTATGGAATTGTAAATGAAGCATGACATATATGCAACAAAGGTGCATGGTTAAGTATGAATTATTCTATGAAATGGTTATGAATCTTATGGTTGAATTATACTTATACGCTTTAGTAGTTAGACCAATTGTATTTGGCTTACTAAGCTCTTTGTAGCTTATTCTGTGTGATTACTGTCTGTTTTACAGTTGTCGTAGCTACTGAAGGCTAGGGGATAGTTAATGATCGTCACCACACTATTGATCTCATTTTGGTATTTTTGAAGGTGTAAATATTTTAAAGTATGGCATGTATAGGCTAGAATATCCATGTATTAAGTTTTGAATTGTATATATGTTAAGCTATGAGAGTTGGTTAGAAAATGGTATGTTTGTGTGAAGATTTGGTATAATTTTGAATGGGTTCTTGAATGATGATGAAATAGTTGTAATAAAGCATGTTTTGAGTATGAAATTGGCTGAAAATTTGTTGTATGAATGTTGCTTAGCATTGCTTGTAGGATTGACCCTTAAATGGGTGGCAAATTGGCTTAAATCAAGCCTGCATTATGCCACACGGTCAGAGGCCACGGGTGTGTCTGGTGGCCGTGTTAGTTTGGCAGTAACCTCTTAAAATTTGCATGGTTAGGGACCACGGGCGTGCCTTATGGCCGTGGGCTTAAGTCAGTAGCTAGCTATGTATCACACGGTCATGGCACACGGCCGTGTCTGTTGGCCGTGTGAAAAAGTCAGTATAGGACCTCTTTTTGGCACGGTTGGATCATATGGGCATGGCTTATGCCCGTGTAAGTCACAAGGGCGTGTGGCTTTGACAGCTTTGAAATATTTGATTAAGTTCTAAAAATTTTGAATGAGTTCAGTTTAATCCCGATCTTTCCTAAATGTATGTTTTAGGTCTCGTAGACTGTATTAAAGGTTGAATTGTGAATGAATATCTATGTATTGATATTATATGATATCAGTGATTCTGTATTGTTCTGTAATGTTCTGTCTGTCCGATGACGCCCCTTACCTATTCCAGAGACGGTTATGGGATAGGGGTGTTACATTTTATTGGTATCAGAGCTATGGTTTAGTCGATTCTAGGACTACCATAGCATATGTGAGTCTAGCTATACATGCCATATATATGAATCTGTGATAGTGTGATGACTCCTGACATTGAAATGTGCTTTTGTATAGTAAATGGATCCCGATAGAGCCATAGCTGATGATGTTGAAGGCAATGCACATGTCCCCGCGCAAGGGACAGTGCAAGATGATTCACAACTGACTATGAGTAGCCGTGATAGCGAGGCTAAGCAAGCCTTTTATCAGATGATGAATAAATGGTTTACCCAATACATTAGAATCAATCCGACTGTACAACAACCTCCACCCCAATTAATCCTTCTTAAATTCCTGTTATGACTTCCGTGAATCCAGTTCAGTCAAGTAGACCACCAGCTGGTAAGATTAGAAAGTATGGGGCTAAAGAGTTCCTAGTTTCCACGAATGATGATGCTGAAAGAGCAGAATTCTGGTTGGAAAATACAATAAGAGTGTTTGATGAAATGTCTCTGAGTCCTGAGGAGTGTGTAAAATTTACCGTTTCACTTCTAAGAGATACGGGATACCGTTGGTGGAAAACTTTAATATCTGTGGTTCCGAGTGAGCGGATTACTTGGAATTTCTTCCAAGCTGAATTTCAGAAGAAATATATCAATCAGAGATTCATTGATCAGAAACGCAAAGAGTTTCTCGAGCTTAAACAGGGTCGTATGTCTGTTACTGAATACGAATGTGAATTTGTGAGGTTAAGGCAGTATGCTCGGGAATGTGTATCGAATGTAGCAATAATGTGCAAAAGGTTTGAAGATGAATTAAATGAAGATATCCGTCTGTTAGTTGGGATTCTGGAAATTAAAGAAATGGTTGTGCTCATTGAGCGAGCTTGTAAAGTTGAAGAATAAAGTAAAGAGAAACGAAAAACTGATTTTGAAGCTAGAGATGCTAGAAAGAGATCTTTGCATAAATTATTTCAGTTTGGGTCAAAGAAATTCTGAGATGATCAGAACTGTTCAAATACTAATGTGGGACATTCAAATAGAGATCGAACTAGATCATATTCGAACACCAGAGCTCCTGTTACATCTGTTGCAAGTGTTGGAAACATCCGATCTGAGAAACCTGAATGTAAACACTATGGTAAAAGACATCCGGGAAATTGTAGATTGAATGACCGAGCCTGTTTCTGATGTGGATCCCTAGATCATTTTGTAAGAGATTGTTCTGAACCCATTGAGCAAGAAAATGTATAGAATCCGAGATCGAGTAACACCTCAACTAGAGGTAGACCTTCCAGAAATGTAAGAAATACGAGTAGTGGTCAAAGAGCTACTGGGGATACCGTTGTTAGATCTGAGGCTAGAACACCTGCCAGAGCCTATGCTATTAGAGCTCGTGAGGAAGCCTCGTCTCCAAATGTGATTATTGGTACTTTTACTCTCTATGATACTTCTGTGATTGCATTGATAGACCCTGGATCAACGCATTCTTATATTTGTATAAATTTAGTGTAGAGTAAGACTTTGCCTGTAGAGTCTACTGAATTCGTAATTAGAGTATCGAACCCCTTAGGCAAAAGTGTCTTGGTTGAAGAAGTTTGCAAGAATTGTCCGTTAATGATTCAAGGTATCTGTTTTCCTGCTGATCTGATGCTTTTACTTTTCGATTAATTTGACATAATTCTGGGAATGGATTGGTTAACTCTGCATGATGCTATTGTGAATTCCAAATGAAAAATCATTGATTTAAGGTGTAAGAATGATGAAATAATCCAAATTGAGTCTAGTGATCTGAATGGACTATCAGCTGTGGTATCTGTAATGAAAATACAAAAATATGTGAAGAAAGGTTGTGAAGCTTACTTAGCTTATGTATTAGATTCGAAAGTGAATGATATGAAAGTTGAATCAGTGCCTGTTGTCTGTGAATTCTCTGATGTATTTCTTGAAGAACTACTTGGTTTGCCTCTGATTCAAGAAGTCGAGTTTGGCATTGAATTAGTACCTGGTACTACTCCGATTTTAATAGCTCCATATAGAATGGCTCCAACCAAGTTAAAGGAATTAAAATCTCAGTTACAAGAATTGACCGATCAAGGATTTGCTAGATTGAGCTTTTCACCTTGGGGTGCTCCTGTTCTGTTTGTGAAAAGGAAAGATGGCACAATGAGAATGTGTATTGATTACAGCCAACTTAATAAAGTGATCGTAAAGAACAAATACCCTCTGCCTAGAATTGATGATTTATTCGATCAGTTGAAAGGTGCAGCTGTGTTTTCAAAGATAGATTTGAGGTTGGGTTACTATCAGTTGCGGGTAAGGGACTCTGACATTTCGAAAGCTGCTTTCAGAATGAGGTACGACCATTATGAATTTTTAGTTATGCCTTTCGGATTGACTAATGCACCTGCCATCTTTATGGATTTGATGAATAGAATTTTCAGACCGTATTTAGATCAATTTGTTGTAGTTTTTATTGATGACATATTGATTTATTCACGTGATGAATCTGAGCATGCCGAACATCTGAGAATAGTGCTACAAACTTTGCGAGATAAACAGTTGTATGCAAAGTTTAGTAAATGTGAATTCTGGAGTTGGTTTTCTAGGTCATATTGTATCAGCTCTCGGTATCCGAGTTGATCCGAGCAAGATTTTAGCTATTCTGGATTGGAAGCCTCCGAGGAATGTATCTGAAGTCCGCAGTTTTTTGGGACTGCCGGTTACTACAGACGATTTGTAAAAGATTTCTCTGTGATAGCAACTCCGTTGACAAAATTGCTTCAGAAAGATGTGAAGTTTGAATGGTTTGAGAAATGTCAGAAAAGTTTTAAGCGGTTAAAAGCTCTGTTAACTGAAGCTCCGGTATTGGTACATGATCGCAGTGATTCGTAACAAGTAATAAATATTTATAATGAAGATCAAACCTAGACTAACTATTATCACGATGAAAAGGCAAGCGAGACCGGGATATCGTACCCAAAGGAGCCAAAAGTACTAGTAGTAACTATCTTTTTATTATCTAGCCTAGGAATAAAAGGGTTTGTTTTAATTAACTAATTATTTAAACTAAGAACGCATAGAGAAAAGAATTGGGGAATTGATTTTGGGAAAATCGATTGACTTGAGACAATACCTAAGGAAAAATCCACCTAGACTTTACTTGTTATTCTGGCTTCGAATCGGACGATTTATTCATTCAACTTGTTCCGTAGAGATCCCTAAGTTATATTATTATCCCTATTCAAGACTAATAACGTCCAATCCCTAGATTGAATAACCGAGACTTTTCTCTAATTAACGCTCTAGGGTTGCATTAACTCGATCTATGGATCCCCTTATTAGGTTTCACCTAATCCGGCAAAATCTTGTCACCCTATTTCTAGGCGCAAAATCAACTCCGCTTAATTATGGAAATTGTACTCTTAGACAGGGTCTATTCCTCCTTTGAATAAGAGCGTGTCTTGAATCAATATCCTGGGATATCAAAACAAGAATTAAGAACACATAATTAAGAACAAGTTAAATATTTATCATATGATTCAGAAAATAATAACAAATTTCGTCTTAGGTTTCATTCCCCTTAGGTATTTAGGGGATTTAGTTCATAACTCAATAAGAAAACATCTCAGAAGAATAAAAATAACAAAACATAAAGAAAACTCTAAAACCCCTGAAGGAATTCTGAGAGAGATCTTCAGTCTTGGAATAGCTCTGGCTTTTGAGATGGATCGTCTGGCTTCCTTCAAGTAATTCTCGGCGTGTGGTTCTGCGTTCCAGAAAAGTTCTGGAGAGCCCCCTAATAAAAATAACAAAACATAAAGAAAACTCTAAAACCCCTGAAGGAATTCTGAGAGAGATCTTCAGTCTTGGAATAGCTCTGGATTTTGAGATGGATCGTCTGGCTTCCTTCAAGTAATTCTCGGCGTGTGGTTCTGTGTTCCAGAAAAGTTCTGGAGAGCCCCCTTTCTAGGTCGTACTTAGGGTGTTTATATAGGCTTTTGATTGGCTTTCTTCCCCCCTAAGTATCCTTTTTCCGTGACATGGTTGCCAGGCCATGTGCGATCCGTTAAATTGCCACGGCCGTGTAGGCTCAATGGCCAGGCCTTGTGAGTCGTGTAAACCTTGGTCGACACCCTCGAAAGGCATGGGCGTGTGAGCTGCCCATGTGGCAAGGGGGTCTTCTCGATTTGGTCCGTTTTGTCCCTTTTTTTAGCTTGTTTTTGGCTCCTTTTGACTCTTGGTCCTCTCTTCGGTACAAAACATGAAACAACCGGATTAAAAGCACCAAAATCCACAAATCTAGTAGTAAACATCCATAAATATGCTAAGTATTTGGGGTAAAAACCTATATCATTTTGCGTTTATCAAATTCCCCCACACTTAAGCATTTGCTTGGCCTCAAGCAAAATTCTCACTTACTGCTAGAATTCATTCTTTTCAATCACATAATCAGTATTGATAATGTTACAAACTATTCCACAGAATTTTATACAGTAAGAATTTAACTATAGGGGCATTAAAAGCCTCAAACAATCTAAATCGGATATCTCAATAATAATATTATAGGTAAGCTCCTTCCTTTAAGTAATTAACTTAAGTCCTAAATACACAAGAGATGACATCCTCACTAAAGATTCACTCAAATCACTCAAAGTGTTTAAGGGTTAAGATTAAGCACTTGATTGTCTAACATGAAAAGTTATTACCATAGGCTTGCCTGAAAATCAAATCTCCACCACTTGTAAATGATATGATACACTAATCAAAAGGTCTTTGCATGGTTGTAATGGGGTTTAGGTTATAAGTATGGATAGAGGTCAAAGAACAGGGGTTAGAATCGAGATAATTTCAATATGTTACCCCACTATCAAAAACTTAATTACTGAATCACAAACAAATAGCTAGAACTATTTTACATGAGTTCATGACAACTTTAGCTTGCTGAGAATTACACACATTTTTTTTAAGAACAAATCAAGTTAGTACAATATGGAAATCAGACTTCATGATTCAGTAACAAAAAATGGTGAACATAGTGAGGTAACAATATTAAATTCAATCTCGATAAAAAGGGTCAAAATAAGTAAGAGGATTTTAACAATAATGGGTTAATGGGTTAATGATGAGGGTTAATCAAAGAAAAAGGTTAATAGGTTCAAAAGGGGTTCACTAAGGGTTTAATTATGTGGGAAGGCTTTTTATGGAGTCAATGGGTTAAATCCTAAGTGCCTTTATCATCTCAGTATATCAAATCATACGTGTGGTCTTGACATGTATAATCGAAGCAAGTTCTAGAATAACAGTTCAATGTTGACACACTCAAACCACAAAAGAAGTGAGCAAGAAAGAAAGCTATATGCTCAAAAGGCTCAAAAATCTCACCAAAAATTTGGATTTTTGATGTCATTCCTGTATACTAAGAATTTCAAGATAATACCTCAATTTAGGAAAATAATCTAAAAATTTTAGTTCTCAAAATATCAACTTATCATGCTTGATTCTTTAATGTCCTATAATCAAATAATCATGCATAATTCCCATGGTCTAATTCATGACATACCAACAATAGTTATAGATCAATCAGAATTCATTCTATCAATATTATGAGAAAATCACTTAAGCACAAAACAAAATTCAAGGATTTGAGAATAATGCAAAAAGTTAGGTTCCATGTTCACCCCCCACACTTAAGATATATATTGCCCTCAATGTACAAAGATAGGCTAGTCAACATAAAGAAAATCATAAGATGGAAAGAAGTGAAATTCCCTGTTAGAAGGATGCGGAGCTTGATTCTGAGGCTGGAGTGTTTGGGGAAAATGGTAGCGGCCACTGTTCTTGGATAGATGAAGAAATTGGGTCGTTGAACATGGCACTCGTTAGGTATTATTCCCTATTTGTTTCCTCATTGCGTAAAATATTCCTAGCAGCTTTGCTTGGAAGTCTGTAGAATCATGAAGAGCTTATGAAGAGTTGGTGTGGAAGAGAGTGTAGTGAGATTACTTGTTGTGGGTGGTGACTTTGCCAGTGCTCTCTCTCCTCTCGGTCAATGTGTGAGCTAATATGGCATGGAGATAGCGGAGGGAAGGGGGGAGAGCTGAGGCCTTCGGGCGGCTGGGGTCGTAGTTGGAAGAGAGTGGTGCCAAAGCCTTCCAGCACAAGGAGGGAGAGATGTGGATATTGCGTGGTAGTGCATTCATGTCCTCCTCCTCCATAAACTCATCGGCGTAAAGTCCTATAGCAACTCCAAACTCTGGGACACTCATCGCACGAACTAGACCGCCTAATCGGAAGTGAATAGTTCCTGGGTCATCATTATTCGTCATCACCACCTGTAAATGAAAAGTAGAGCATAATTCTAAGGTTAGCTCTAAATAATCATTCCCTTGGGTCTGTAGACAGGAGGGCGCAGATGACATCAGCGAGCTAGACTTGTTCGACGACAACCCAGTTGATGCAACGACCTGTGGTGATAGGTCGTGCACGTAGTATTTGAAATAGCTCCTCCTGTGAAGCTTGTGGAAATTTAAGGAATGGGTGCCGAACTTCGGATGTAGCTCTTATCGAGGAAGAACCTGGTCCCCTACGTCTCTTTGAGGATGAGATTGCGGCCTTCTTTCCTCTCGATGACGACATAATGTACCTGAAAATATATGAGCATTGATAGAATCCAAGATACATCAGTAGTTAAGCAACAGGCCTAAAACTAGTATATGCTATTTAGTGTTTTAAATAAGTCAAATATAGAAAATTCTAAAGCAAATTCTTAACTTGTCTAAAACATATTTGTAATAGTAACAATATCTATGTAAACTATGAAAAATACTAATGTAACAACACAAATTGGAAAAACAAGGTTAAGAAACTGAACCAGGGCTGTTATAAGGCGGTGCACGGGCGTGTGATGGCGAGCATAGGCGTGTAACGCGGAGAGGAAACCATGTGGTGGGAAAAATAGAGGGTATAGGGAGGGAAAAAATGGGGATTAATGCAAGTGGAGTGACTTTGAGGGTGGTTTGGGGGTTGGGGAAGTGAGAATCTAGGGAATGGTGGTCGGAATAGGGAGTAAGGGTTGAGGGAGGGTGGATTTCGGCTAGGGTTTTGAAAGGAGGAAGAAGATGAACAGGGGTTTGTTTATATAGGGGAGGGGCACACGGCCTAGGGCCACGCCCTTGTGCTGTGAGGGTAGCCCGTGTTTTTCAAAATTTTCAAATGTGGTCGTGCCCGGCTACTATCACACGCCTATGTGTCTTAGACGTGTGTGGCACACGACCATGTCGCACGGCCGTGCCTAGCATTGTTTGCTTCTCCAACGCCCGTGTGTTATGGTATCACGCCAGTGTATTGTTGTCCATAGTTTAATGGCACGGGCGTGTCGCACACCCGTGTGGAAGAAATAAAATCGAGCCTTGTCCCTGGCACGCCTGTAGTTTTCTGTCCCACGCCTGTGTTCTTCCTATCAAGTTCACCTACGGCCATGTCGCACAGCTGTGGGATTTATCGCACCCTGTGTTTTGGGAAATCATGTTCTACTTAAAAACGGCCGTATCGCACGGCCATGTCTCTTCCCCTGTTTGGCCACGACTTTTGGGACGTCCGTATGCCCAGCCGTGTGTTGAAAAACTTTGGAATTCAAAGATAAAGTTAATGATTCGAAGTGTTAGAAATTAATTAAAAATAAAGAAATAAAAATATGTTAGTGCTCGGGTTGCCTCCCGAGAAGCGCTTATTTATAGTCTAAGCTCGACTTACCTCTTTTGAATGATCATGGTGGTTTGAGGAGTTCATACTCCTCATTCCTATTGTCAGTTTTAAAATAAGGTTTTAAACGGGTGTTGTTTACCTTAAAAGTGTCGAACTTGGGATGACTCACCTCCACTATATCGAATGGATAAATACTGAGTACCATAAGAGGGATTTCCTCATTTAGTGTGGTAGTGACAATGTGAGGATCAATGGCATTTAGTAAGACTTGATCGCCGAGCTGAAGTTGATTAGGAGAGGTATCGGGCTTGTTTTTGTGTAGTTTCAGTTTATCATGTGTTCTTGGTTTGTGTTCTCGCCATTCATCTAGCTCTTCTATCCGTAGTCTTCATTCTTCATGGACGTCTTTGTTCTCTCCATGATAGTAGCGCACTCTCTCTGTTGTCTTTGTTCGAGGAGGTTTCTGCAAGGACGATTGAATATTAGTTTTATCATCGACAATTTTTGTAGCATTATCCTGAGTCTTAGGGGTTTTGACTGAGTCGAGTGCTTAGAGTGTTACTGCGTCGTCACCTGCAAGAAGTGTTAGCTCCCCTGTGCCTACATTAATAATGGTTCTGGCAGTTGCTAAAAAGGGTCGTCCAAAAATTAAAGGTACCTCGTCATCCTCATCCATATCTAAGACAACAAAGTCTACTGGGTAAATAAATTTATCAATTTTAATGAGAACATCTTCAATAATACCCTTAGGAAATCTAACTGTTTTGTCAGCCAATTGTATGCTCGTCCTAGTCTGTTTGGGTTTACCGAGACCTAGTCGTTTAAACATTTTATAGGGCATAACATTTATACTTGCCCCTAGATAAGCTAAAGCATTATTCACAGATAAACTACCAATTAAGCAAGGAATTGTAAAACTCCCTAGATCTTGCAATTTGTTAGGTAGATTATTCTTTAGAATAGCTGAGCATACTGCATTGAGTTCCACATGCGATGTAGTGTCTAATTTCCTTTTATTGCTCAGAAGTTCCTTTAAGAATTTTGCTGAGTTGGGCATCTGCGAAAGAACTTCAAAAAAGGGTAAGTTAATATGTAATTTCTTTAAGAGTTTAACAAACTTACCGAATTGTTCTTCTATTCTGTCTTTTGTCATCGCTTTAGAATATGGCACACGAGGTTCATGATTCGTACTTACCTATTTGGGATCATTATCGTTTACCTCTTCTTGTCCTTTGTTCATCGCGTTGTTTTGATGTATTTCTGGCTCGGGTATAATGAGTCCGTCCTTATTTTGAGCGCTAATTGCATTGAGGTGTTCCCTTGGATTAGGTTCAGTATTACTTGGTAGGCTACCTTGTGGTCTTTGGAGATTAGTTTGGACAGCTGTCCTATCTGAGTTTCGAGTCCTTAGATCGATGCTTGTTGATTCTTAAGTGCAGTCTCAGTATTTTGAAAACGGGTTTCTGACACCGAGATGAATTTAGAGAGTATTTCTTCAAGGTGCAGCTTCTTCTCTTAATGATAAGGTGGCTGTTGAAAACCCTGAGGATTTTGTGGCTTTTGATTCCCTTGACCTTTCTATGAAAAATTTAGGTGGTTCCTCCAACCTGCATTATAGGTTTTACTGTATGGGTTATTTTGAGATCTAAAGTTATTATTACCCATATAGTTGACTTTTTCTTCTTCAGTTGTAGGATTGAAGGATTGGTATTTTGTATGCACACCTCCTCCGCTTGAGTCACACCTCATTACTGGATGTACCTACATAGAACCAAGAAAACTATCAATCTTTTTATTGAGAAGTTCTACCTGATTAGAGAGCATGGTGATTGAATCGATGTTATAAACGCCGGCTGTTTTTTTGGCTTATGCCACTGATAGTTGTTTAGTGACATCTCCTCTATGAATTCGTAGGCATCTTCCGGTGTTTTATTGTTGATAGTTCCGCCAGCAGCAGTGTCAATCATTTGTCTTGTCAAAGGATTCACACTATTGTAGAACGTTTGAACTTGCAACCATAGGGGTAACCCATGGTGAGGGCACCTTCTCAATAGATCTTTGTATCTCTCCCATGCATCGTAAAGTGTTTCTAAGTCCATCTGCACAAAAGAAGAGATATCATTTCGTAATTTAGCCATTTTAGCCGGCGGAAAATATTTTAGTAAAAATTTCTCGGTCATTTGCTCCCAAGTAGTGATAGACCCTCGTGGTAACGAGTTTAACCACTATTTAGCTTTGTTTCTCAGTGAGAAAGGAAATAACCGAAGACGGATGGCATCATTAGAAATGCCATTGATTTTGAATGTATCGCAAAATTCCAGGAAATTTGCTAAGTGAGTGTTGGGATCTTCATCCTGCAAGCCATCAAACTGAACAAAATGCTGTATCATCTGAATAGTGTTAGGTTTTAATTCAAAATTATTCACAGCAATAGCAGGTCTAACTATACTTGATTCAGTTCCTGTTAAAGAGAGTTTAGCATGGTCATACATAGTACGTGGAGCAGGATTTTGATTAGCTGCAATTGTAGGAGGCAGCTGATTGTCTTGGTTTTCAGCCATCTCGTCAGTTGGAGGTTGAGTATTGTCTTCTTGTTCGTTTTCTGTGTATCGTAAACTACACCTTCTTTCTCTTTGATTTTTAAGAACTGTTCGATTGATTTCTTCATCAAAAAGTAAAGGTCCTGACAGGTTTCTTCTAGTCACAAACTATAAAAACCTGCCAAGAGAAAGAAAAAGTAAATTAATAAATAAGAAAATAAAATAAAATTGCAAGAAAAATAAATGGCTAAAGTAATAAAAATTTAGTGTTCGTAATATTTCAGTTCCCCGACAATGGCGCCAAAAACTTGATCGCAGTGATTCGTAACGAGTAATAAATATTTATAATAAAGATCAAACCTAGACTAACTATTATCACGACAAAAAGGCAAGTGCATCTATCGAACAATAGTATAGTAACGGCAAGACCGGGATATCGTACCCAAGGGAACCAAAAGTACTAGTAATAACTATCTTTTTATTATCTAGCCTAGGAATAAAAGGGTTTTGTTTTAATTAACTAATTATTTAAACTAAGAATGCACAGAGAAAAGAATTGGGGAATTGCTTTTAGGAAAATCGATTGACTTGAAACAATACCTAAGGAAAAAGCCACCTAGACTTTACTTGTTATTCTGGCTCCGAATTGGACGATTTATTCATTCAACTTGTTCCGTAGAGATCCCTAAGTTATGTCATTATCCCTATTCAAGACTAATAACGTCTAATCCTTAGATTGAATAACCGAGAATTTTCTCTAATTAACGCTCTAAGGTTGCATTAACTCGATCTATGGATCCCTTCATTAGGTTTCACCCTAATCCGGCAAAATCTTGTCACCCTATTTCTGGGGTGCAATCAACTCCGCTTGATTATGGCAAATGTACTCTTAGACAGGATCTATTCCTCCTCTGAATAAGAGCGTGTCTTGAATCAATATCCTAGGATATCAAAACAAGAATTAAGAACACATAATTAAGAACAAGTTAAATATTTATCATACGATTCAGAAAATAATAACAAGATTCGTCTTAGGTTTCACTCCCCTTAGGTATTTAGGGGATTTAGTTCATAACTCAATATGAAAACATCTCAGAAGAATAAAAATAACAAAACATAAAGAAAACTGTAAAACCCTTGAAGGAATTCTAAGAGAGATCTTCAGTCTTGGAGTAGCTCCAGCTTTTGAGGTGGATTGTCTGGCTTTCTTCAAGTAATTCCCGGTGTGCGGTTCTGTGTTCCAGAAAAGTTTTGGAGAGCCCCCTTTCTAGGTCATACTTAGGGTGTTTATATAGGCTTTTGATTGGCTTTCTTCCCCCCTAAGTATCCTTTTTTTTGTGTAGAATACAACTCCTTGAAAAAGGGACACGCCCGTGTGCCACGACCGTGTGACGTGGTTGCCAGGCCGTGTGTAATCCGCTAAATTGCCGAGGTCGTGTGGGCTCAATGGCCAGGCTGTGTGAGTCGTGTAAACCTTGGTCGACACCCTCGAAAGGCACGGGCGTGTGAGCTACCCGTGTGGCAAGGCTTAGGCCGTGTGGGTCTTCTCAATTTGGTCTATTTTGTCCATTTTTTAGCTCGTTTTTGGCTCCTTTTGACTCTTGGTGCTCTCCTGGGTACAGAACATGAAATAACCGGATTAAAAGCACCAAAATCCATAAATCTAGTAGTAAACATCCATAAATATGCTAAGTATTTGGGGTAAAAACATGTATCATTTGGTGTTTATCAGTACAACCTGAGTCGGGTAAAGAATTCATTGTTTACAGTGATGCTTCGTTGAATGGACTCTGTTGTGTTTTAATGTAAGAAGGAAAAGTTGTTGCTTATGCTTCGAGACAGTTGAAGCCGCATGAGAATAACTATCCAACACACGACCTTGAGTTAGCTGCCATTGTGTTTGCTTTGAAGATCTAGCGTCACTATCTGTTTGGTGAGAAATGTCACGTGTTTTCTGATCATAAGAGTCTGAAGCATTTAATGACGCAAAAATTTTTGAATTTACGACGGAGAAGATGGTTAGAATTGTTAAAAGACTATGAACTTGTGATTGATTATCACCCAGGAAAAGCTAATGTGGTTGCTGATGCTTTGAGTCGAAAATCATTATTTGCAATGAATGCTCGTTTAGTTCTGTCTGATGATTGTTCAGTTTTAGTTGAATTAAAAGGGAGACCTTTGTTTCTACAACAGATTATCGAAGCTTAGAAGGTTGATAATGAGATTATGGCTAAATGAACTCAGTGTAATTCTGAATCTGATTCTGAATTCCGAATAGATGTTGATGACTGTCTGAGGTTCAGAAATAGACTTTGTGTTTTGCGAAATCCAGATTTGATTCAAATGATTTTGAGTGAAGCCCACAATAGTAGATTTTCTGTACATCCGGGAAGTACGAAAATGTATAATGATTTGAAACAACTATATTGGTGGCCGGGAATGAAAAGAGATATTTCTGACTTTGTTTCGAGATGTTTGATCTGTTAGCAAGTTAAAGCTGAGCATCAGGTGCCATTTGGGTTATTACAACCAATTCTGATTTTGGAGTGGAAATGGGATCGGGTGACCATGGATTTGTTTTGGGTTTGCCTCTGTCCCCGAAAAAGAAAGACGCAATTTGGGTTGTAGTTGATCGTTTGACGAAATTAGCTTATTTTATTCCAGATCGGTTTGATTATTCGCTTGATAAGTTAGTTGAGTTGTATATTTCTGATATTGTTAGATTGCATGGTGTGCCATTGTCAATAGTGTCTGATAGAGACCCGAGATTCACATCACAATTCTGAAAGAAGTTGTAAGATGCTCTGGGAACTAAATTGCATTTTACCATTGCTTTTCATCCGCAAACAGATGGCCAGTCTAAATGGATTATTCAGATTCTTGAGGATATGTTGAGATGTTGCATTCTCAAGTTTGAAGGTACGTGGGAACAGTATCTACGTTTGATTGAATTTGCTTATAATAATAGTTTTCAGTCGATCATCAAAATGGCACCGTACGAAGCTTTATACGGTAGAAAGTGTAGAACTCCGTTATACTGGTCTGAGCTCAGTAAGAATAAGATTTACGGTATTGATTTGATAAAAGAAACATAACAGAAAGTGAAAGTAATCCAAGATAGTCTGAAAGCTGCCTCTGATCGTTAGAAATCTTATTCAGATTTAAAACAAAAAGATATTGAATTTGAGGTCGGTGATAAAGTGTTTTTGAAAGTATCTCCGTGGAAAAAACTGTTTCGATTTGGTAAAAAGGGGAAGTTGAGTCCGAGGTTCATTGGACCGTATGAAATCACTGAGCAAATTGGCCCAGTTGCTTATAGATTGAGGCTACCATCTGAGTTAGAAAAGATTTATAATGTATTTCATGTATCGATGCTTCGACGGTATAGATCTGATCCGTCTTATGTAATTTCACCGTCTGAGATTGAAATTCAGTCTAATATGACTTATGAAGAAAAGCCAATTCGAATCTTAGCTCGAGAGATCAAAGAATTACGTAATAAGAGAATCCCGTTAGTCAAAGTACTGTGGCATAGACACGGAGTAGAAGAGGCTACATGGGAGCCTGAAGAATGATTGAGACAACAATATCCGAATCTGTTTAATGGTAAGATTTTTGGGGATGAAAATCCTTAAGGGGGAGAATTGTAACAATTTGGTTTTGACCGTAGTCAAAATAGTGGTTTCGGGACCACAAATTCGAGTTTGAAAAATATTTTAATATTATTTTCTGTGTCTGTGATATGTGAATTTATACCTGCGAAATTTCTGTGATTTAATTTGTCTATTTCTATACTTAATTATGAAAAATGATTAAATCGCATAAAGTGTAAAGTTGAGTGCTAGATGTTAAAGCACCTAATTGATTTGGATTTTAAAATAATGGTCATGGCATGTCAAATTTACCATTTGTATTAATGGTGGACAATGATAGACATTAGTAGGTGGATTTTCATGTGTTATTACTAAGGACAAAATGGTAAAATGTGAAATTATAGTAATCAAAATAAAACAAAAGCATGAAAATGAATCATTTGGTGTTTTTCATTGCCGAAAATCCTAATAAAAGGAAAGAGAAAAGCTTTGCTAGGGTTCAACCATTAAAGGACTTGATTAAGGTATGAGTTTTGGTCAGTTTTTTATAATTTCTACGTTTCTGTGATCGTTGCTTCGTGTTCTTCAAAGCCTATGTCTGAATTTCTATTTCTGTTAAAGATTTCATGAAATGACATTGTTGATATCATGAGTTTTGTAATGTTCTTGGATGAATTATGAAGGTTTAGTAGATGATTTATAAGCTTTGTCTTTGAATTTTGATGAAATAGAGCTATTTGGGCTAATTTGTGAAAATAGGTTTTGAAGGACTAAATTGAGGATTAAATGTGTTATTTGGGCTTGTATGGAAGCCATGTATATTTGGCCAAGCTATAGTCTTGGTGAATTTTGCATATTTGTGATTTTGTGAGAAATAGACTAAATTGTCAAAGTGTGATAATATAAGGGCTAAAATGCAAAGTGCCCTAAATATGTGTATATGGATTAAATTGAATGAAATGAATGATTGAATGGTTGAATTTGTATTGTATTAGATCAAGAACAAAGAAAATCAGACTTAGATCGAGGGAAGCCCAAAATAGTTGAATAGTCGACTCGTTCTGTCCGAAATCCGTACGAGGTAAGTCAAATTACAATTAAGTGTTAATTGAAATAAATTCTACTTATATAAACTGTAAATTGTATTGGATGACGATGAGAGCCTGATGAATGAATTTTGAGTAAATTCTGTTAATAGGATAGTATCTGAAAAACTCAGTATGTTTTTAAACAAAGTTGACATTTGCATGAGACATCGTGTAAGACCGTGTCTAGACACAGGCCTCGATTGTGATTTATGTATAAGACCTTGTCTGGGACATTGGCATCGTATCTGATTTCGTGTAAGACCCTGTTTGGGACAGAGGCATCGATATTGAATTACATATAAGACCACGTCCGGGACGTCGGCATTGTACTTGTTTATGAGCATTTGTAATCGTTTATGACTCGTCTGATGTTGGTGTATGAAATCTAAGATTGAGTATATGAAATGTATAATCTATGCAGGTACGTTTGTATCGTACTAAATCTCTGAATATGAAAAACTCTGACTCTGTGAAATATGTATGGAATTGTAAATGAAGCATGACATATATGCAACAAAGGTGCATGGTTAAGTATGAATTATTCTAGGAAATGGTTATGAATCTGATGGTTGAATTGTACTTATACGCTTTAATAGTTAGACCAATTGTATTTGGCTTACTAAGCTCTTTGTAGCTTACTCCGTGTGATTACTGTCTGTTTTACAATTGTCGTAGCTACTGAAGGCTCGGGGATAGTCTAGGATCTTCACCACACTATCGATCTCATTTTGGTATTTTTGAAAGTGTAAATATTTTAAAGTATGGCATGTATAGGCTAGAATATCCATGTATTAAGTTTTGAATTGTATATATGTTAAGCCATGAGAGTTGGTTAGAAAATGGTATGTTTGTGTTAGGATTTGTTATGGTTTTGAATGGGTTGTTGAATGATGATGATATAGTTGTAATAAAGCATGTTTTGAGTATGAAATTGGCTGAAAATTTTTTGTATGAATGTTTCTTAGCATTGCTTGTAGGATTGACCCTTAAAGGGGTGGCAAATTGGCTTAAATCAAGCCTGCATTATGCCACACGATCAGAGGCCACGGGCGTGCCTGGTGGCTGTGTTAGTTTGGAAGTAACCTCTTAAAATTTGCACGGTTAGGGAACACAGACGTGCCTTATGGCCGTGGGCTTAAGTCAGTAGCTAGCTATGTATCGCACAGTCATGGCACCAGGCCGTGTCCATTGGCCGTGTGAAAAAGTCAGTATAGGACCTCTTTTTGGCACGGTTGGATCACACGGGCCTGGCTTATGCCCGTGTAAGTCACACGACCTAGTCACACGGGCGTGTGGCTTTGACAGCTTTGAAATATTTGATTAAGTTCTGAAAATTCTGAACGAGTTCAGTTTAATTCCGATCTTTCCTAAATGTATGTTTTAGGTCTCGTAGACTATATTAAAGGTTGAATTGTGAATGAATATCTATGTATTGATATTATATGATATCAGTGATTCTGTATTGTTCTGTAATGCTCTGCCTATCTGGTGATGCCCCTTACCTATTCCAGAGACGGTTACGGGATAGAGGTGTTACAGGATTCCCCTAAAAATATGGTTACATAAGACTTATGCCTGTTTCTGACTCACATGAATTATTTTAAAATAAAAAAATAAATAAATCTTGCATGGAGTTGATAGTCCATAATCTAATTACATTCCAAATAAAAAATTAAATTAAATTAAAAGAACTTTAATTTCTAGGAATCACAACTTTGAAAAAATTACTTGTCATAAAAAAATACATTCATTCACATATATATCCCTCAACTTGCTGATAATTACAAGAATATCACATCTTATAAAAAATTAATCACATATGAAGGAAAGAAAATTTCAGTATCAGTTTATACTATAATCATAGCTCAACTTGGCTATTATATCGATTGTTGGAATACATCTAAGCCTGTAACACACTAAAATTTTTGTTTTTGAATTGTTAAATCATGTCAAGAGAATAGATCTGGTTCAATGGTTAAGTGTTGTGTTTGTGTGTGAGAGGTCCTGTGTTTAAATCATTTCCATTGAATTTTTATTAATTTTTGTTATAATCCCTATCTCTGAATATCTAGCTTATCTATTATTTTTTTCTCAATTATCTATTAATTTTAGTTCAAATCTCGTGCTTGCAAAGTGAAAATATTTTTGTTATTCTCTATCTGTGCTGCCCATGTGGTCAAAATTTTAGTTAAATTCAAATTCTGGGAAATCTGATTGGATTTAGATAAATAGAGATTTTATTTTTTAAAAAATATTTGGAAAATCTCCTAATTTTTCTCCTATCAACCGTTTATCTCTCCACTCTCCTTCTACTCTTCAAAATTTTTCTTTTCACATTATCTTTTCTCTGATTTTCTTTCTGTTCTTATTTTTTTATTCCAAATTTACTCTTCTTTCTTGTTCTTTACTTTTTACCGTCCCAATTTTGGTGGTGGGCATTCTTCTTTGTGCTGGGTTGGTTGTGTGTGGGGAAAGTATCGGATAAGGGTACAATATTTCTATTAGTGTTATAGTAATTCTTTTAAGGTTATTTTGTGTTGTATTAATTTTTTAAGCGATTAATTGTTCTTAGTCTGATGATCTTAATGTGTTGATTAAGAGAATATTGTGAGACGTGTGTTTTACCTTCGACGAATTAAGTGTGCTTGGAAAATCTTTGCATTAAAGGGTAAGTATTCGATGCTATTTTGGGGGTTATTTTTGGTGGTTAGGGCCAAATATACTATTGCTTTGGCTAATTTTTTTGGGAGCAATTTAACCTGTTCTTGTTTTTGTTAGTAATTCACAAAGTGGGTGTTGTTTTTAGGAGTTGGAATTGTTGCTGTTGTGTCGGCATCGAAAAGCAGTAAGGTGTGTGACTCAAACTCATAAAAACCACGAATGGTGCGAAGTTGAAAAATCCCCTATAAACGCTACATGCTTGTGGTCCAGACCGTGTGGGCCACATGAATGTGTGGACCACATGAACGTGTGGACCCATTTTCAGTAAAACCAAATTAGGGTTGTATATGATGTGCTATTCGAGGTTAGCCACCTCGTAGGGTCTAATATGTGATATGTATAACCTATAATATGAAATCTAATATTTTTCTTTTGTTTCTTCTAAAAGCATGTTAGCATGTTTTGATGTGTAAAACATGTGAGTTGTTTGCATCTAGATATCTGGTTAGTGATTGCATGTTGATAAACCATAAAAGTAACACATTTTAATCCCATACTTAACATATTTTTGGATGGTTTATCATATAATTTAGTGAATTAGATGCTTCTAATCCTTTAATTTCATGTTTTATACTCAGGACAGCATAGGGGAAAATGGGCAAAAAAGGGACAAAACAGGCTGATTGAAGGACCCACAAGGCAAAGAAAAATTCCACACGGGTGGAGCACACGCCTGTGTGAGCCACACGGGATGGACACACGCTCGTGTGGCATCCCGTGTCGATATCACTCCCTGCTTCCCAAATACGAGGAAAAAGTTAAATTTTAGGGTTTCTGAGCATTCTAAAGTCTATATTAACACACTAGAAGAGGACCTAAGGGGGACACACAGAGCATAAAGCAGAAATTACTCGAAGGAAGTTGTTGGAATCATCTCAGAAGCAGATCCACCTCAAGATTGAAGATCTCCATTCAAATATCTCTTGAAGTTTATTTGGGTTTTTTATGTCTTGTTGTTTTTGTAAATTTGAGATGTTTTCCTTTTACATTATGAACTAAACTCCCTAAATACCTAGTGAGGATGAAACCTACAATGGATCTTATTATTTAGTTATCTGAATTACATGATAAATACTTGTTCTTGTTCTTGATTATGTGTTCTTAATCCTTGTTTTAATATTTTCAGGATATTATTCCAAGTTTGATGTATTTATTCAATGGAGAAAAAGTCCCTATTTAAGAGTAGATCTAGCATAATTAAGCGGAGTTGCATGCAATCCTAGAAATAGGACAACATAAATCTGCCGGATTAGAGTCAAATCTAATAGGGAAATCCATAAATCGACTTAATGCGACGATAAGGGTTTTAATTAGAAAGAGATTTCAATTAATCAGCCTAGAGTCAGTTGTTCTTATTCTTGAAAGAGATATTAACATAATTTAGGGATTTCTATGGATCAAGAAAAGTGAATAAATAGTTTGATTCAGAGTCAGAATAATAAGTGAAGTCTAGGTAGATTCTTTCCTAGGTATTGTCCTCCTTATAAGTTTTCTTCAAGTATTTTTCCCAATTTGCTCTCTGTCACGTTCATTAGTTAATTAGTTTAGTTAATTTTAGATTAAAACAAATCACTTTTATTTTAGGCTAAATAATAGAAAGATAGTTAATACTAGTACTTTTAGTCCTTGTGGATATGATATTCTGGACTCACCATAACTATATTACCATTCGATAGGTGCGCTTGCCTTAGTCATGATCGTAGTCTAGTTTAGTGGTTCATAAAATGATCATCAAGTTTTTGGCACCGTTGCCTGGGACATTAAGATATTAGGACTGCTTAATTTTTATTACTTTAGCCATTTTTATTTTTATTGCAATTTTTTTATTTTAATTACTAATTTCTCTTTTGTTTGCTTCTGGCAGGTTCTTATAGTTTATGATTAGAAAAAACCTGTCAGGACCTCTACTTTTTTACAGTAAAATTGAAAGTACAGCTCGCAGAAATAGTAGAGAAATAAGGCGAAGTCTACAGTATATAGAGGAAGAGTACAAGGACGATACCAATACTACTGGGGAGATGACTGAAAATCATAATAATCCGCTACCTCCTATGGTTGCAGCAATTCTTGTAAATCAAAATTCTACTCCTCGTACTATGTACAATTATGCTAAGCCTAATCTTACTGGGGGTGAATCGAGTATTGTTCGACCTACCGTTGCTGCAAACAATTTTGAGCTGAAGCCAAATACAATTCAGATGATCCAGCAGTTTATTCAGTTTGATGGTTTGCAAGATGAGGATCCAAATACTCATTTGGCCAACTTTCTGGAATATTGTGGCACTTTCAAGATCAATGGCATTTTTGACGATGCCATTTGCCTAAGGCTATTTCCCTTCTCGTTAAGAAACAAGGCTAAGTAGTGATTGAACTCCCTACCGCGAGGTTCAATCACTACTTGGGAACAAATGATCGAGAGGTTTCTACTAAAGTACTTTCCACCAGTTAAGATAGCCAAACTAAGGAACGATATCTCTTCCTTTGTGCAGATGGATTTAGAGACTTTATACGACGCATGGGAGAGGTATAAGGACTTACTAAGAGGGTGCCCTCACCATGGGTTACCTTTATGGCTACAGGTTCAAAATTTTCACAACGGTTTGAACCCCTGAACTAGTAAAATGGTCGATGCAGCTACCGGTGGAAGCATAAATAACAAAACTCCTGAGGAGGCTTATGAGTTTATAGAGGAGATGTCACTAAATAACTACCAGTGGCAAGTCATAAGAACAAAGCCGACGAAATCAGCTGGTGTTTTCAACCTAGATGCAGTCACCATGCTATCAAACCAGGTAGAACTCTTGAATAAAAATATTGACAGTCTATACATTTCTACGCAGGTACATTCAGTGATGCAGTGTGACACGAGTGGAGGTGGAATAGGCAATTCAGAATATTTACCCTTTGGCCAAAGCATGGATACCGAGCAAAAAAATTATATGGGTAATAATCCTCGACCTCAAAATAATCCTTACAGTAACACTTACAATGCAGGTTGGAGGAACCACCCAAATTTCTCATGGGGAGGCCAAGGAAATCAGAGACCACCACCCCTTCCAGGCTTCCAACAACAACCTTACCAGCAAGAGAAAAAGTCGAACCTTGAAGAGATGATGATGAAGTTTATTTCAGTGGCAGAAACTCATTTTCAAAACACTGAAACTGCACTTAAAAATCAATGTAAAGGCTCAAGAATCAATTAGGGTAGCTGGCTAAGATGATTTCAAAGAGACCACATGGGAGCTTGCCTAGTAACACTGAACCCAACCCAAAAGAGCACGTGAAAGCAGTTACCCTAAGGAGTGGGAAAGTGTTAACTGAATCTGAAAAAAACTACCACAAGAATCTGATAGGAAGAAGGATAAGGAGGTAAAACCCGAAATAAGTGAAAAACTGGTGCTAAGGGAATATAAACCACCAATCTCATATCCAGCAAAGTTGAAGAAAGATCGCATGGATGCATAATTTGGTAAATTTCTTGAACTTTTTAAACAGTTTCATATTAACTTACCTTTTTTTGAAGCTATTTCACAGATGCCTACATATGTAAAATTTTTGAAGGAGCTTTTAACAAATAAAAGGAAGTTTGAAGAGCTGTCTACAATAGAACTCAACGAGGAGTGCTAAGCCATACTCCAAAATAAACTGCCAACCAAATTGAAAGATCCAGGAAGTTTTACTATTCCCTGCTTAATTGGTAGTTTAAATGTTGAGAAGGCACTAGCTGATTTAGGCGCTAGCATTAATTTGATGCCTTACAAAATGTTCAAGCAACTTGGCCTTGGGGAACCAAAACCTACTAGGATGAGTATTCAACTAGCTGATAGATCTGTTAAATATCCTAGGGGGATTATTGAAGATGCACTCGTAAAAGTAGATAAATTCATATTCCCTGTTGATTTTGTTGTGCTTGACTTGGATGAGGATGTTGAGGTGCCTTTAATTTTAGGTCGCCCATTTTTAGCTACTGCTAGGGCTGTTATTGATGTGGGTGACGGTAAACTTGTGCTTAGGGTAGTTGACGAAGAGATTATTTTTAAAATTTATGATGCTATGAGATTTTCTAGAGAACAAGATAACTCCTGCTATTTTTTATTCTATTGATCATGTTACTCAAGATTCTTTATAGGAAATCGTTCATGAGGACACGTTGGAACCGTGTCTTGCCCAAGGAGAGGAGGTAAATGACAATGATTCTGTGTTAGGTAAGACAAAAGCTGAATTAAATTCTAACGAGTCTTCACTGATACAGAAGAATTATGAGGGTAACAATGAATTAAAATTAAAACCCTCTGTTGAAGAATCTCCTAAATTGGAATTGAACCAATTACCAAATCACCTAGAATATGCGTTTCTTGGAAATAATTCCACATTAGCAGTGATTATTGCTTCAGATTTACAACCAACAGAAAAGGACGAGTTACTTCAAGTGTTGAAGGAGCATAAACGAGCTATAGCTTGGAAGATTTTTGACATAAGAGGGATTAGTCCTTCTTTTTGCATACATAAAATTTTAATGAAAGATGAATATAAACCTTGTGTTCAAGCACAAAGATGAATAAATCCTAACATGAAAGAAGTCATAAAAGCTGAGGTAATTAAACTTCTAGATGCTGGAGTTATTTATCCTATTTCTGATAGTTCTTGGGTGAGTCCTGTGCAGGTTGTCCCTAAGAAAGGAGGCATGAATGTTGTGGCCAATAAGAATAATGAATTGATCCCAACACGCACAGTTACGGGATGGAGAGTTTCCATTGACTATAGGAAGTTGAACGATGCCACAAGAAAAGATCACTTTCCCTTACCATTCATTGATCAGATGTTGGAAAGATTATCTGGGCATATGTATTATTGCTTCCTAGATGGACTCTCTGGTTCCTTCCAAATCCCAATAGCTCCTGAGGACCAAGAGAAAAAGACATTTACATGTCCATACGGTACGTTTTCTTATCGGCGAATGCCTTTTGGATTACGTAATGCTCCTGCTACTTTTCAGCGATACATGTTGGCCATTTTTTATGAACTCGTAGAAGACATTATGGAGGTATTTATGGATGACTTCTTGGTATTCAGTAACTTTTTCCATTTTTTCCTTAAAAATTAAATTGAGTTCTAATGAGATGTGAGGAAACAAACCTTGTGCTGAATTGGGAAAAATGTCACTTCATAGTTCGTGAAGGGATTGTGTTAGGTCACAAAATTTCTAGTAAAGGGATCGAGGTTGACAAAGCAAAAATTGAAACTACTGAGAAATTGCCTCCCCCTAGTTTAGTTAAGGCTATTCGAAGCTTTTTAGGACATGCTGGATTTTATAGAAGGTTTATTAAGGATTTTTCTAAAATAGCTAAGCTTTTAACGAATTTACTAGAAAATGATGTGCCTTTCGATTTCAATCAGGAATGTTTAGAAGCATTTAATACTCTGAAAGATAAATTAATTAATGCTCATATTGTAGTTGCACCTGATTTGAATTTACTCTTTGAACTAATGTGTGATGTGAGTGATTTTGCAGTAGGTGCGGTTCTTGGACAGTTAAGAGACAAGCATTTTCAACCGATCTATTATGCTAGTAAGACATTGACAGCCGCACAAGAAAATTATACACTGACCATATTTAATATTGGCTATGGTTTTTGGATTCAATAAATTTAGACCATATTTAATATTAGCTAAAGTTTTCGTATACACTGACCATTCAGCCTTCGATATCTCTTTTCTAAATTAGATGCAAAACATCGACTAATAAGATGGATTTTATTGTTGTAGGAATTCAATTTAGAAATTCAAGATAAAAAGGGAGTAGCAAATCTTGCAGCAGATCATCTGTCCAGATTAAAAAACCCATATCTTAAGGAGCTTGATGAACATGAGATAAATGACTCATTTCCTGAAGAACAACTCCTGGTTATAACTGACTCTGAAAGCCCTTGGTTAGCAAATATTGTGAATTATCTAGTTGCTAACATCATTCCAAAAAGGTTAACACATCATCAAAAGAAGCGAATCTTTACTGATGTGAAAAATTATTTTTGGGAGGATCGTTTTCTTTTTCGTGTATGTACAAATCAAGTAATTTGGAGATGTGTTGCAAAATCAGAAGCGAGTAAGATCCTGAGACACTGTCACTCAGGCCCAACAGGAGGACATTACAGTGGAACTAAGACAGTACATAAAGTTCTCAAATCAGGTTTTTATTGGCCCACATTGTTCAAAGACGCTAACAGGCACGTTCTTATGATAAATGCCAGAGAATAGGTAATATCTCTAAACGTGATAAATGCCACATTGTTCACATATATGCTCTCATGTGAAATATTTGATATTTGGGGTATCGATTTTATGGGCCCATTCCCTACTTCATATGGAAATAAATACATCCTAGTAGCAGTAGATTATATGTCGAAATGGGTAAAAGCTCAAGCTTTACCTACTAATGATGCTAGAGTGGTAGTTAGATTTCTCAAAAAGCTCTTTTCTCGATTCAGAACACCTAGAGCGATCATTAGTGGTAGGGGTACACATTTTTGTAATGCTGAATTTGATAAAGTACTTAAGAAATATGGAGTGCATCATAGGATAGCTACCTATTATCACCCTCAAACCAGTGGATAAGTCGAAGTCGCCAATCGAGAACTTAAACGCATCCTAGAGAAAACCGTAGAATCAAATAGGAAGGATTGGGCGACAAAAGTAGATGACGCTTTATGGGCATATAGAACTGCTTTTAAAACTCCCATAGGAACCTCTCCTTACAAACTCGTTTATGGGAAAAGTTGTCATCTACCATTCAAATTAGAACATAAAGCATTTTGGGCTATAAAATTCTTAAACTTTGATCTCAAACTGGCAGGTGAGAAGAGATGGATGCAGCTGAACGAGTTAGATGAATGGTGAGCAAACGCTTATGAGAACTCGTGATTATACAAAGAAGCGGCAAAGTGACGCCACAATGCTCGTTTAAAGTAGCCCAAACAATTCAAAGTCGGAAATCTTGTCCTCTTAAATAATTCAAGGCTCAAATTGTTTCCCAGAAAGCTGAAATCAAGATGGTCAAGTCCATTCGTAGTGCAAACCATTTTCCCATACGGTACGATAGAGGTAACTCACCCATAATTTGGCACATTCAAGGTAAACGGTCATCGACTTAAACTTTATAATGGTGAGGATTTCAAAAATGATAGAGAGGAGCTTCAGCTCCTCAAACCTTCGTAACCATGCGCACAAGGTGAGTCTAGCTTAGACTTTAAATAAGTGCTTCTCGGGAGGCAACCCGAGTACTAACCCTACTAATTTTCTTATTTTTTACACCATATTATGCATGTATTTTGACCCACACGACCAGGACATACGGGCGTATCCTAGGCTGTGTGACTTCATACGGGGATAATAATGAGTTACACTGCCATACGATGTGGCCATGTGACACACACGACCTGGACACACGAGCGTGTCCTCGGCCATGTGAATTTTGGGACTTAGTTTTTAAAATTTGAAAAATCTGACAGTAAGCTACATGGCCTCGTGACACGGCCATGTGGACTATACGGTATGGACACACGGGTGTGTCCTTGGCCGTGTTGACCCTAAAGCTAAAATTTTCCAACTGTCAACAGAGTCACGACCTAAAAGAGGCTACACGGGCATGCGACACGGCTGTGTGGACCATACGGCCTAGGACACACGGACGTGTCCTAGGCCGTGTAAAAATTGGAGCTAAATTTTTAAATTTTAAACAAGTCAGAGAGCTCCACGGGTGAGGCATACAGCCTTGTGTTCGAATATGCGGGCGTGTGGGAGACCACACGGGCGTGGGAGAAGCGAACAACATAGCACACAGCCGTGCGATACGATCGTGTGCACCATAAGGCCTGGACACACAAGCGTGTCCAATACAGTGTGATGGGTGGGCTAATAATTTCCTCGACAAACACAAGCTGGATCTCGAGCCACACGGGCGTGTGACACGGGCGTGTGGCCCAACACGGACTGTTACACGACCGTGTCCCCATAAAACCCCCAAACCCTAACTTTCCTTCATCTCATTTTGTCTTCTTCCTCCCAAAGTTCCAAGAGCCCTAGCTGTCGCCGTAACCTACCTTCTGGCCACCATCAACCACAACCATCTGTTTCCCCCTCGCCCTTCATCGTACTTCCCTCCCCCTATCTTCTTCTCTTTTCTCCTATTTTCTTTTCTTTTCCTTCATCGTACTGCCCTCCCCTATCTTCTTCTCTTTTCTCCTCTTTTCTTTTCTTTTCTCTTTTCCCCGATCTTCTTCTTCATACCTTCTTCCCCTTTCCACCTTAGCCCCCTCACCCAAACCCACCCGATCCACCACCGTCCGTGTCCACTCCGGTCACCCCTATTGGTTTTTATTCTATTTCCCTTTTCTTTCATTCATTTATTATTACTCTTATTATTTCTTTATTAACTCTTTCTTATGGTTTTATTTTACTTTGTTTATTTTCATTATCTTTATTACTGGATTATTGCTTATTATCATTTATTACAACTAATCCTATTGTTTTTGCTAAATTTTCCTCCTGTTCATTCAATCGCTGTTTTTGGACAGATTCTTGCTTTAGTTATTGGACTATTTTAGTTGATTCTTGATGCTGGTTGCTTTTATCTTCTTTCAACAGTATTATGCCTATAGTTTTTCTTACTTGATTTTCTGTTTTCTTGCTATTCTTCTTCATTCACTTTTTGTTGATCATTATTAGTATTAATTATTCATTTCTGAAGGTAGTATTTCACTTAGTATTATCATTAGTAGTGTAGTCAAGATTGTTGAGCTCCACTTGATGTCTATATTAAGATTAGTTCGTCCATTTGATTTATTTCATCGTTTATGGCAGATATCATGACGAACACTCAAGGCAAATCCAAAGTCACCGTCTCCGCTTCGAAAAAGTAGAAAGGCCCCGGTGGGACCACCTCACCGAGCGTATCTACCGAGACTCGGCACCCTTATCTTCGATTTTCAGTGGGCCCCCAAGAGGAACTATACTAGCTTTATCGAGTACGACCTCTATATGTGGGTCGTTGCATTGATTGGGCCGCGCTAGAGCAGGTCCGTTTGGCTGATGATGTGCGCACGATTATTACGACAGCATGGTGGGATAAGTTCTTCACCATCATCGAGCCCACCTACTCACGGCTTGATAAACCGTAAATTATACATATTTTTACCCCAAGCTTGAAACACTTATGAATGATTTTTTCCTTGGTTTTAGTGAATTTGATGCTCCTAATCCTTTAATTTCATGTTTTTATACTCAGGAGAGCTTAGGATAACAAAAAGAGCGAGAAACAGGCCAAAACGGACAAATTGGGCTTAAAATAGTGTTACACACGACCTAGGCACTTCCACATGGGCAGTCCACACGTCCGTGTGTCGTGGCCATGTTGACATTAATCCAAGTCAGAATTACATACGGTTTGAGCACTTGCACACGGGCGTGGCACATGGCCGTGTCCCTGTCAAGCCCAAGTCTAGTTCTACTTAAAAAAGGTAACTTTTGAGGGTTTGGATGCATTTTAAAGCCTATATAAACACCCTAGAAGAGGATTAGAGGGGAGACACAGAGTTGGAGGCAGAAAATACTCGCGAATCACCATCAGAATCACCTCGGAGCCAGGATCTACATCAAGATTGAAGATTTCCATCCAATTTCCTAGAAGATCTTAGGGTTCTTTATGTTTTGTTGTTTTCCAAACTTTGAGATGTTTTCTATTATTATTATGAACTAAACCCCCTAAATACCCAAGGGAGATGAAACCTAAGACGAATCTTATTACTCTTTGATTTATATGATAAATATTTTTTCTTATTCTTAATTGTGAGTTTTAACCCCTACTTTAATATTCCAGGATATTAATTCAGGTTCTTGATGTGCTTATTCAGTGGAGCAAAAGTCCCTGTTTAAGGGTAGATCATTCATAATTAAGCGGAGTTGCATGCAATCCTAGAGATAGGACGACATAAATCTGCCGGATTAGAGTCAAATCTAATAAAGGAATCCATAGATCGAGTTAATGCGACAATAGGGGTTTTAATTAGAAAGAGATTTTAATTAATCAACCTAGAGTCAATTGTTTTTAGTCTCGAAAGGGATAATACCATAAATCAGGGATTTCTATGGAATAAGTTAAGTGAATAAATCATCTAAGTCAAAGGTAATAAGTGAAGTCTAGGTGGATTATTTCTTGGGTATTGTCTTCTTCATTGGTTTTTTCTAAAGTATTTTCCAACTTTCATCTCTGTCGTAATCTTAGTTAAATTAGAAAATTAGTTTAGTTTAAAAGCATCTTTTAATTCTTAGGCTAGATCATAAAAAGATAGTAATTACTAGTACTTTTAATCCTTGTGGATACGATATTTCCGGTCTCACCATAAGTATACTACTGTTCGATAGGTACGCTTGCCTTAAGTCAAATTTTTAGTTAGTTTCACGACTATCAAGTTTTTGGCACCGTTGTCGGGGACTAAGATATTAGGAACGCTTAATTTTTATTACTTTAGCGGTTTTTTATTTTTTATTGCAATTTAATTCTATTTTTGCTTAAATTACTAAATTTTCTTTTATTTACTTCTGGCAGATTTTTATAGTTTATGACTAGAAGAAACCCATCAGGACCTCTACTTTTTGATAGTGAGATCGAAAGCACAGCTCGCAGAAATCGAAGAGAAATAAGGTGAAGCTGATAATCAAAATAATCCATTACCTCCTGTGGCTGTTGCAAACCCAGTAAATCAGGATCCTGCTCCTCATACTATGTATGATTATACTAAACCTACATTAACAGGAACTGAATCGTGTATAGTTAGGCCTGCTATTGCTGCAAATAATTTTGAGCTAAAACCTAACATGATTCAAATGATACAACAGTTTGTTCAGTTTGATGGTTTGCAGGACGAGGATCCAAACACTCATTTAGCAAATTTTCTATAATTTTGCGACACTTTTAAGATCAATGGCGTTTCTGATGATGCCATTCGCCTTTGGTTGTTCCCATTCTCATTAAGGAACAAAGCTAAACAGTGGTTAAACTCATTACCATGAGGGTCAATCACAACTTGGGAACAAATGACCGAAAATTTTTTACTAAAATATTTTCCGCCGGCTAAAACAGCTAAATTAAGGAATGACATTTCTTCTTTTATGCAGATGATTTAGAAACACTTTATGATGCATAAGAGAGATACAATGACCTGTTGAAAAGGTGCCCTTACCTTGGGTTACCCCTATGGCTACAGGTTCAGACTTTTTACAATGGTGTGAAACCCTCAGCAAGGCAACTTATCGACACAGCCGCCGGTGAAACATTAAACAACAAAACACCTGAAGAGGCTTACGAATTTATTGAAGAGATGTCACTGAATAACTATCAGTGGCAAGTCATGAGAACGAAGCCGACGAAAGCTGCTGGTGTTTTTAACCTCGACGCGGTTACTATGCTATCTAACCAGGTAGAACTTTTAAATAAAAAGATTGATGGCTTGTATGGTTCTACTCAGGTACATCTAGTGATGAAGTGTGATTCAAATGGATGAGGATTACACACAGATTATCCAACCTTCAACCGTAGCACCGAGGAGGAAAAAGTTCAATATATGGGTAATAATAATTCTAGATCTTAAAATAACCCATATAGTAACACTTATAATGCAGGTTGAAGGAACCATCCCAATTTCTCGTGGGGTGGGCAAGGAAATCAAAGGCCACAACATCCCCCAGGTTTTCAACAACCACCTTACCAACAGGAAAAGAAGCTGAACCTTGAGGACATGCTAACGAAATTCATCTCTATGTCAGAAACTCATTTTTAGAATACTGAGACAACCCTTAAAAATCAACAAGTGTTGATTCAAGGGCTCGAAACTCAAATAGAACAACTTGCTAGGTTAATTTCAAGCAACCACAAGGTAGATTGCCGAGTAATACTGAAACTAACCCAAGGGAGGAACTTAATGCGATTACTGTTCGAGATGAAGAAGAGTTAGTTGAACTTGAACCAAAACCGAAGCAAGGACTTGTGGTAAGTAAAGGTAAGGATGAGGTGGACCACAGTGAGCAAAAATCGGCAAGTAAAAAATATAAATCTCGTGTGCCATACCCCATCGCGACAAGGAAATACCACTCGGATGAACAATTTGGTAAATTCTTTAAATTATTAATGAAATTACATATTAACTTATCGTTTATTGAAGCTCTTTCGCAGATGCCAACGCAGTTAAATTTTTAAAGGAGCTTTTAGCAAATAAGCGGAAGTTGGATGAGGCGTCGCATGTAGAGTTGAACGCAGTTTGCTCAGCCATTCTACAGAATAAGCTACCTAAGAAATTGAAAGATCCATGGAGTTTTACGATCCCTTGTTTAATTGGTAGTCTAAATATTAACAATGCTTTGGCTGATTTAGGGGCAAGTATTAATGTCATGCCTTATAAAGTGTTTAAACAACTAGGTCTTGGGAAACCCAAACAAACTAGGATGAGCATTCAATTAGCAGATAAGACAATCAGATTTCCTAGGGGTATGATTGAAGACGTACTTGTTAAAATTGATAAATTTATATTCCCAATTGATTTTGTTGTTCTAGACATGGAAGAGGACAATGACGTGACTTTAATTTTAGGAAGACTCTTTTTAGCAACTGTTAGAACTATCATTGATGTTGGCACAGGTGAATTGATACTTCATGTAGGTGATGACACGATTAAACTTTAAGCTCGTGATTCTGCTAAACTATCTAGTAATCGAGACGATTATTTAAGTTCTATTAACCTAAATAATGTCGCAACTAAACCTCCATTGCAGGACTCCCCTAGGAAGAATGTGATGGAGCTCCAGTCTAATCTATGCAACAAAAACAGAATGACTCATGAAGAACGAAGGCTTTAGATCGATGAACTAGATAAATGGCGAACACATGTCAAGGAGAAACCAAAAGCACACGATGAATCAAAGCGACACCTCGATAAGCGTAGGAATGAAACAGCAAAATTTAATGCTGGGGATAAAGTATTTTTAGATGAAAAGGACCCCCGAATTGCTACCTCGGAGCTTAATACAAACAGAGCGACTCCCTTCACGGTACTGATTGTTTTCCCATACAGTACAGTCGAGGTAAATCATTCTCAATTTGGCACTTTCAAGGTGAATATTACTCGACTTAAACTTTATGAGGATAATAGAATTAATAGCAGAAGTGAAGAGTTTCAACTCCTCAATCCACTGTAATCATGCGAATGAGAGGTAAGTCAAGCTTAGACTCTAAATAAGTGCTTCTCGAGAGGCAACCCGAGCACTAACACCACTAACTAGTTTATTTTAGCTATTTTTATGTTTTTGTGCAGGTACAGTGGCCCACACGACCTGGACACACAGGCGTGTCCTTGGCCGTATGGAAACAGGGCTAAAAATTCCCCAAGTATCGAGCCACACGGCCATGTGAAGCACACGGCCTGGACACACGGGCGTGTCCAAGGTCGTGTGAAAACTAGAGCTAAGCTTTCTGTAACACCCCCTACCCGTATTCATTGCCGGAATAGGGTACGAGGCATTACCGGAGTTTACTGAACATTTTAAGATAATTTTGATTCATTTATTATTCATATTTTGAAATAATCATAACGTCTCTCTATTAGACCTCGAAGCCCAAAACATGCATTAGAAACCAACTGGAATAAAATCGTTCATAAAAAAAATTTCGCAAAATCTTAAATTATATTTTCATCTAAGTACTTACCATTTCAATGCTCCTTATAATTAAACATGTTACCATTCAATCAATAGCTTGGCACTTGTCTAAGCGTCAAACAACAACATTGTTAGTATACTTTCACATATTTCATATAAATTCAACATTGATATACCTATTTTCTCAACATATCACACTTGAGTTTAATAATAGTCTCAACTTACATAATTTCCTTGTATCAACATATCAAAGATAATTATATATGTATATGTCACAAAATATATTATTCTCTGACTGTTACTTCATAAGCATATATCATTCATTTCGTTATATCAATATTTCATGCACCATCATTTCCTTATATCTTGTATATATTTATTTCGGTAATAGTTCGTATTAAGCTTAACATAAATTAAATTCCATGTACCTATACTTATTTCATTTATCTATCTTCTTAATTATTTCATACAACTATTTTGTACATATATTTCCATATGACCAATTCCTGTAAACATTTCACACAACCATTTCATATAACCATTCCATCTGATACATATCACCTGAATATCGATTGTTCAATAGATATCTTGGCGTTTCTCTTCCTCGATCTTATTTATCTTCGACATGATGTCATAGTATCTTTCAACTATGGTTTTACTCGTTTTCTGTCATGTTGCCATGGTATCTTTCAACCATGGTCTTATTCATTTTCCCGTCATGTTGCCATGGTATCTTTCAACCATGGTCTTACTCATTTCATGTCAGGTTGCCATGGTATCTTTCAACCATGGTCTTATTCATTTCATATCACGTTGCCATGGTATCTTTCAACCATGGTCTTATACATTTCATATCACGTTGCCATGGTATCTTTCAACCATGGTCTTACACATTACATATCAGGTTGCCATGGTATCTTTCAACCATGGTCTTACACATTCCATATCAGAGAGCACACTCCCGCGAACCTCATCCTTACAGTGGGATTACCAGTCCAGGCTAAATACCCTGTAATATAAACTTATAGAGTATTGTCGGGATTACCAGTCCAGGCTAAATCCATTGCAACGACAATTACTCTAATAAGCTTGGATCTGAATTACCAGCCCAGGCTAATTTCAGACCCTAATTCGGATTACCCGTCCGGGTTAAATCCATTTTCCACATATTCTTCGGGAGGGCTATATCAGGATAGGATCACCCGTCCAGGCTAGATCCTTTTCACCGTCAATTCCTTTCAGAGATCCATCGAATTTTCCTTCCATTTAACCGAGATTTTTTTTCCCTTTTTTTTCAAATATATCAATGTTTCATAAATTTCCATATAATGAACATTCAAATCATATTCATATAAAAAAAACATGCATTTCAAGCATTTAAGAATATAATTCAAGTTACACGAACTTACTTGGCGAAATTGCAGAAATATCAAGATTAAGGGGCATTTTGGTAATTTACCATTTTCCCAATTTTCACCCGATCTTAAATTGAAAATTTCATTCAATTTATTAATTTAGATAAAAAAATTCATTCCCTTCAATTTGGTCATTTTTGACATTTTTACAAAATTAACCCCTGAAGTTTTACTTTTATTCAATTTAGTCCTTAAGCCTAAAACATGCAAATTAGCCATGCTAGCTGGATATTCATATATATTTTCCTCCTCCTCCTCTCCATTCCACATCCTTAATATATATAACACACTTTTAAGTAACATTATCTATAATCTTTATTATTTACTTTTATGAATATTCAAGTTGTCCATCTGTATCATAGTCACTAAATTATTTATATCTGGAGCTATATAACTCCAAATTAAGATCTGATAATTTTTCCTGAAACTAGACTCATATATCTTCTTACCATAAAATTTTAAGAATTTTTGGTTTAGCCAATAAGTACAGTTTATTCTTTAAAGTTACCCCAGTTCTGCTGTCTAACAGTTCCGACTCTTCTTCACTAAAAATTAATTATATCCTTATACAAGATTCAAATGATGTTTTCATTTGTTTCTATGGAAAATACGATCATTAAGGATTCTAAACATATAAATTTAAGCACCTAATTATTTTTCTCCAATGTTTTATGATTTTCCAAAGTCAAAACAAGGGAACCCGAAATCATTCTGACCTTATCTTATAAAATTTATTATATCTCATGATTCACAATTCTATTGCTTACATCGTTTCTTTTATAAGAAACTAGGCTCAATAAGATTTAATTTCATATTTTATTCATCCTATAATTCGATTTATACAATTTTTGGTGATTTTTCAAAGTTACACTACTGCTGCTGTCCAAAACAGTTTTAGTGAAAAATGTTGATTTCCATTTTGCCCCAAATTTCACAGTTTATACAATTCAGTCCTTGCTCAATTAACCCCTCAATTGAGCTAATTTTTCTCAATTAATACTTTAGTCTATCATTTTAAACTTCTTCATAACCCCTAAAAATCAGAACTTTAGCATTAGACATTAATTCCAAAATCTTTCTTAATTAGGTCCTAAAATGAATTTCCATCAATTTTACTTGATAAAATCATCATATACCAAAAGTAAAGCTTCAATTCTATGATTATTCATCATATTATTTCAGCACTCATCCATAAAAACTTTCAAAATTAGCCATGGAATCAAAAACTAATGAAATAGTAAGTTGGACCCAATTGTAAAATTCCAAAAACATAGAAATTTCAAGGAGAAAGCAAGAATTGAACTTACATGAAGCTAGAGCATGAAAACCAGCTTGAACCCCCTTCCATGGTTGTTTTTCAGCTGATGAATATGAAGAGAAATGAAGAGAATTCTTCCAATTTAGTCCCATTTTTATTTAGCTAATTTTGGCAATTTTCCAATTTTGCCCTTATTTCACCCATTTCCTGATTTTTCTCAGCTATTGCCGCCCAAAATATCTCCTTTGGGCTTATTTTAACTTTAGGTCCTTCCTCATTTGACAATTGAGCTATTTAATCCTTTTAGAAACTTTTACACATTTTCCAATTTAATCCTTTTTATTTAATTGACCACCCAAACGTCAAAATTTTCTAACGAAATTTTAATACTACCTTATTGACATTCCGTAAATATTTATAAAAATATTTATGGCTCGGTTTATAACATCGATATCTCGATACCTCTTTTTCTCAATTTCTTGACCAAATAAATCTTTATAAAACACAATTTACTATTCCAAAAATCTTTTAAAAACTACATTTGGCTCGTAAATATTAAATAATATAATCTACGAGTTCATTTGTCGGATTTGATGGTCTCGAACCACTATTTTCGACATCGTTGAAATTCAGGCTATTACACTTTCAAATATTAAAGAAGTCAGGGAGCCACACGGGCAACGCACACGACCGTGTGTTCGGACACACGAGTGTGTGGGGTGCCACACGAGTATGGGAGAAGCGAACAACACTGTACATGACTGTGCGATACGATTGTGTGAACCACAGGGACTGCCACACGAGCGTGTCCCCAGGCCGTGTGACGATTACATATTCAAATTTCACGATAAACACGGGCTGGACGAGATTCACACGGCCGTGCCCTTTTTAAACCCCCCAAACCCTAACTCTTTTCTTCTTCTTCTTCACCAACCCTTTCCCCCCTTAGCCTCCACAACACTTCCCTCACCCCGACGCCCATTTTTGGCCTCCAGCACCACCGGCCGAACCCCCTCTTCCCCTATCTCCACCTTTCTCTTTCTTTCTTTCCCCCTCATTTCTTCCCTTTCCTTTCTTTCCTTTTTCCTTTCCACCCACTTCCACCAGCGTGCCGCACGGCCTGACTTTCCAAGCTCGTGTCTCGCCCCTGTTCTCCACCATCAGTGCCACCAGCTCCGACCACGGTCCTCTGACGACCGGCCACCACCATCGTCAGTCACACTCTCTTTACCAAATCTTCCATCATTTTCATTATTTATTTTTATTTTTACACTTGTTTTTGTTATCATTGTCATTATTATTATTAGAAGTATCATGCCATGCCTTTTATTCATCTTTTGTTCTTACTTTAGCCTTATTTTTTTATGCCATTGAGTTCATGTTTATGTGGTTAGTTTAGGATCATTCCATTAAGTCTACTACTTTCTTAGAAGCCCCATATTTAGTTTATCATATTAGTCAATATAAGTTGAAAGTTTAATTAGCAGCTACTTAATTCTTTTAATATAGTTAGACCCATAATTTTTCTACATCGTTCTTCGTTTGCAATTTTATTGCCTAGATGTGTTCTTATTTAGATTCTGTTACTCTTGCAGGCATATAATGAAAAACTCACGAGGTAAAAAGACTGCAGTTCCCGCATTGAAAAAGTAGAAGGGTCCTGGCGCAACCTCCTCGAGCGCCTCGGCCGAAGCTCGCCACCCTCTACTTCGGTTCTCGTCAGGCCTACAGGACGACCTGTTTTAGTTTCTACGAGTACGACCATTGGTAGTGGGCCGATGTATTGACTGGGCCGCTTTGGAGTAGGTCTAACTTGATCACCTCGTTCGATTCTATCTCGATACCGCGCCATGGGATCGGTTCTTTTCAATCATCGAACCATATATTCAGAGCTAACATTGGAGTTCTACATTACTTTCCACCTACAGCACGTGATGAACACACATGACGAGGCTGGTACTATCATTTTCTGATTTGGTGGATTTGTCAGGCATATGAGTGTACCTGAATTTGGAGCTGCTTTGGGCCTCTACACGGAGGAGTTCATGGCTTCAGAAAATTTCCTACATCTTCATCGTCACATATACTATTCACCATCTTACTGTTTGACCGACCTTACGGTGAGCATGGTTCTCTACGATGCAAGTCGCTCGAAGGCGACTTCTCTCCCTCCAGCACTATGCTAGATTCATGCAATCTTGGCTCATACTTAGAGGAGAAAGAGCACCAAAGTAGTTAGCACCACAGACGCATATTTTCTATGGAGCATGGCGACTGTCCATGTATTTGACTTGGAATATTTTATCACCCTCGCCTTTCGCCACCAGACTGATCGCCATAAGAGGGGCCCCAGCCCCATCTGCCTTGGCCTTTATGTGACTCGCCTCGCTCGACACTTTGGCCTTTTCAACACTCTAGAGATGTCATCGACACTCACATTAGTTGGCCAGATGTCTTCGCAGGGAATTTCCAGTATGATCCACATGCGGATGATAGAGCGACGCCGTGGAATCGACCCATCTCAATACAGACTCATCTAGTCAGCTGACCAGAATGAGCCAGAGGACATTACTGACGATGTCCCTCCCTCTCACGAGGACCACCCTTACCACCACCACCGCGTCACCAACCTCCTGCTGCCAATTTGACAGTCTTATCCGAGCGATTCACTCGCTTTGAGCAGTAGTGCTTCTAGTGATTCGACAGCATCGACGCCACTCTCCGACAGATTTGTCACCACCTCCATATTTCTTCTCCAGCGCCATCGGCTCATGACTCTGATGATGAGGACCTTTGAGTCCCTTTTATTATTTTTATTTTTAATTTTATTTTCCTTTATTTATTTTTGATGACTTATGTTTTATATTTTTAAACCCTATTTATCTTTATGATTATTATTGAATTATCCCTTAATTCTCTTCCACAATGGTGTTTATTTTCTTATTAGTACCTCAGAATCATGCATTTTATTCGGATTTCTCTACAGTTCTTGCTCTCGCTACTCCAAGGATCTCATCCAAATATTCAGGGCAGTTTCACTTCTCTCCCTCTCTTCTGAAAATATGCTTATATTTTTATTAACTATCTTTCTATATTGAGGACAATGTACATCTTAAGTGTGGCGAGGTTATCCATGTGATTATCAGAAAATCCCTGAATTTTTATCTTGTTCTCAAATAATTTTCTCATATCATTATTGGAGTAAATTTTGATTGATCTATGATTTTTGTTGGTATGTTTTGAATTAAATCATAAGTAATTGTGCATTGATTGTTTAAACTTTAAGACATTAGGGAATCAATCATGATGAGTTGACTTTTGAGAAATAAAATTGCTAGGTTGTTTCCCTGAATTGAGGTATTATCTTAAAGTTTTGAGTTTACAAGGATTGACATCAAATACCCATAATTTTCATGAGATTTTGAGCCTTTTAGAGCATATATCTTTCTTGCTCACTAATTTTATTGGTTATGAGGGTGTCAACATTGATTTGCTATTCTAGAACTTGCATTGATTATAAATGATAAAGGTACTTAGGTTTTAACCCATTTACCCCATAAAAAACCTACCCTCATAATTAACCTTTAGTGAACCCCTTTGAGCTTAACAAACCTTTTTTTAAATTTACCCTAAATTTTAACCCTTATATCATACTTTTTGATTCGTTGAGAATTTTTCCTAAGTTATTGAATCCCTTTTTGTCAAGATTTGATTTGGTTAATTGCCTAACTTTTTTCTTTCATTCGAATCATTTAATTCTCTCTTATACTTGTATTTGTTCTTATTCTTAAAAAAAACAAACAAATATACGTACATACATATTGGTAGTAATTCTTTGTTTTTGAGCTTAAGTATTTAATTCCATTTTCTGAAATGAAGCTCATGTTTATTCAATTGATGTTAGTTATTTTTCCAGTTACGTAATTTATCAAGATAATCTTGATTCTAACTGTTTCTTTTTCAGCCTTTATCCACACCTTAACCCAAAGCCCCGTTACAACCCTTAAAAGACCTTTTGATTTGTTTATCATCTCATTTATAGTGGTGGAGATTTAATTTTCATACAAGCCTATGGTAATAAATTTTCATGTTTGACTAATGAGTGTTTAATCATTGAACCTTAAACACAATGAGTGATTTGAGTGAACCTTTAGTGAGGATGTTAATCAATGTCAATTTGGAATTAAAGATAATTACTTAGATAAAAGGGGATGCCTATAATTTTATGATTGAAATGCTTAACTTTGACTATTTGAAACTTTAATGTTCTTTTTGTTAATTTTTCAATGTGTGACTGCTTGTGGATTATTTTGAAACATTATTGATGAGAATTATAAGTTGAGAAGAAGTTGTTTTGATTGTGTGTTGAGGATTTTTCTTGAGGACAAACAAATACTTAAGTGTGGGGCTATTGATAAATCGTAAATTATACATATTTTTACCCCATGCTTGGCATACTTATGAATGAATTTTTTCCTTGGTTTTAGTGAATTTGATGCTCCTAATACTTTAATTTCATGTTTATATACTCAGGAGAGCTTAGGATAACAAAAAGACCGAGAAACGGGACAAAACAGACAAATTGGGCTTAAAACAGTGTTACACACGGCCTAGGCACTTCCACATAGGTGAACCACACGCCCGTGTGAGGCACACAGGCAGTCCACATGCTCCTGTGTCGTGGCCGTGTCGACATTAATCCAAGTCAGAATTGTACATGGTTTGAGCACTTGCACACTGGCGTGGCACACGGCCGTTGGTCGCAGTGATTCGTAACAAGTAATAAATTTTTATAATGAAGATCAAACCTAGACTAACTATTATCACAACGAAAAGGCAAGCGCACCTATCAAACAATAGTATAGTAATGGCAAGACCAGGATGTCATACCCAAAGGAGCCAAAAGTACTAGTAATAACTATCTTTTATTATCTAGCCTAGGAATAAAAAGTTTTGTTTTAATTAACTAATTATTTAAACTAAGAACGCACAGAGAAAAGAATTGGGGAATTGCTTTTGGGAAAATCGATTGACTTGAGACAATACCTAAGGAAAAATCCACCTAGACTTTACTTGTTATTCTAGCTCCGAATCGGATGATTTATTCATTCAACTTGTTCCGTAGAGATCCCTAAGTTATGTTATTATCCTATTCAAGACTAATAACGTCTAATCCCTAGATTGAATAACCAAAATTTTTCTCTAATTAACGCTCTAGGGTTGCATTAACTCGATCTATGGATCCCCTTATTAGGTTTCACCCTAATCCGGCAAAATTTTGTCACCCTATTTCTAGGCGCGTAATCAACTCCGCTTACTTATGGCCAATGTACTCTTAGACAGGGTCTATTCCTCCTCTGAATAAGAGCGTGTCTTGAATCAATATCCTGGGATATCAAAACAAGAATTAAGAAAACATAATTAAGAACAAGTCAAATATTTATCATACGATTCAGAAATTAATAACAACATTCGTCTTAGGTTTCATTCCCCTTATGTATTTAGGGGATTTAGTTCATAACTAAATAAGAAAACATCTCAAAAGAATAAAGAATACAAAACATAAAGAAAACCCAAAACTCCTGAAGGAAAATTGAGGAGAGATATTCAGTCTTGATGATGAATCCGACTTCTGAGATGGATCAATCGGCTTCCTTGGGTTAATTCCTTACCCTTCTTCTTTGTCTCCCATTTATAGTGCGTATTTATAGGCTTTGGAATGGCTAGAAACCCACAAAGTGTCCTTTCCCGAATTGGACTTAACTTGGGCTCAGCAGGAACACGTCCGTGTGAATGACCGTGTGACGTGATTGCTAGACCGTGTTCGATCCGTTAAATTGCACACGGTCGTATGGATCAATGACCAGGCCGTGTGAATCGTGAAAGCCTTGGTCGACACCCTCAAAAGACACGGGCGTGTGAGCTGCCCGTGTGGCAAGGCTTAAGCCGTGTCATCTTCTCGATTTGGTCTGTTTTGTCCCTTTTTGGCTCGTTTTTGGTTCCTTTTGACTCTTGGTGCTCTCCTGAGTACAAAACATGAAATTAAAGCATTAGGAGCATCGATTCAACAATTCTAATGAGAAATCATCTATAAAATGCATTACACATGGGGTAAAACTATGTATAATTTACGGTTTATCAAATACCCCCACATTGAAGCATTTGCTTGTCCTCAAGCAAAATTCTCAACTCATAATCAGAATGAATCCTTCTCAACTTATAGTTTCAATCAATAATATCTCAAATTAATCCATAGGTAATCATACATTGAGAATTTAACTAACAGAACATAAAAGTTTCAATCATTCCAAGTTGTGCATTTTATCCCGAAAATATAAATGTCCTCCCTCATCTAAGTAATTACCTTTAATTCAGAATATCATAGAGTTTTACATCCTCACTAAAGATTCACTCAAATCACTCGAGGTGTTTTAGGGATAATAAAGGAAGCACTCAATAGTTAATAATGGAAAGTCATTACCATAGGCTTGCATGAAAATCAAATCTCCACTGCTTTAATTTTAAGATGATACATCAATCAAAAGGTCTTTTGAGGGGTGTAATGAGGCTTGGTTAGGGGGTGTGGTCACAAGCTGAAAGAAAGTGTTAGAATCGAGATTGAATTGAAAAGTTGCCTAACTAGAAAAAGAATTAATCTTCACCTGCGTACAATAGAGCTTCTCTCAGAATATGAAATTACAGATATACATACATAGTTGTGTTTTTCTTTTTCTTTTTTTTTTAAGAAAAAGTTAAATAATGTAGGCTAAATATCAAGAACAAAACATAGCTAGGCAATTCATTCAACTCAAATCTCGACAAAAATAGGGATTAATTTAGAGGATTTCAACAATAATGGGTTAAAGGTTAATATTAAGGGTAATACAAGAATTGATTTGTTGGGCTCAAGGGGTTTTGCTAGGGATTAATCGTGGAGGTAGGCTTTTCATGGCATGAGCATCCTAAGTGCCTTAATCATTTTGATATATCAAATCAAATGGTGTGGTCTCGACATGCATAATCAAGCAAGTTTTAAAATAACAGTTCAATACTGACGCACTCAAAGCAATAATAAAAGTGAGCATGAAAGGATGAATAGATGCTTAAAAGGCTAAAAAATCCCACAAAAAATTATGGCTTTTTGATGTTTAGACTCGTGAATTCTAATTCAAAGTAATACCTCGACTTGGGGAAACAACCTATAATTTAATTTCTTAAAAATCAACTTATCATGCTTGATTCTCTAATGTCTTAAAGTTTAAAAAAATCAATGTATAAATCCCTATGTTTTAATTCAAAATATATCAATCAGAATCATAAATCAATTAAAATTCATCCTAAATATGATATGAGAGTTTTTCATGAGAACAAAGTGATTATTCATGGATTTTTTTGATAGTGAAATAAATACCCCTCACACTTAAGATGTACATTGCCCTCAATGTCCAAAGATAGATGTTAGAGAATAAAAATAAGATAGGGAGAGAAGTGAAACTTCCTATATGATGAATTCCTTAAACTAGAGTTTTAGAGAGTGATTGGTTCAAGAGTGGAGGAGGATACTCCGGCGGTTGTAGAGGTTCATTAGGCCATAAGTCCTGCGCCAAAAGAATATTATACCTACTGGTAGCTATGGTTGTGGTCGAGTAGGACATGGAAGTCATAGAGAACCTTTCCCGGTGGAGCTTTAGTTCCTATGTGATGATGAGCTCAAGAGCTCTATATAATTGGGATAAAATCAGGAAATTTTTAGGGGATATTGGAAGGATAAGTACTCAAAAAGAAATAGCCAAAATTAATAAGTAAAAATAAGATATCTAAAGTCTAATAAAAATAATAGAAAGAGTTTCAATCATTAGTAAAAACATAAAATAATAAATAAATATTTCTAGATATCTTCATTACTGGATGGTTCGCGAGGTGGGACTAATGATGAAATAGGAAGGTGCTGACAAATCTGCTGTAGAGTAGCATCAATGTTGTTAAATCATTGAAAACACTGAAGCTTGAATCGGGTGAGGTGTTCAAAGATGTCAGCATATGAAGCTGCCACATGAACTGGACGAGAGGGTAGTGGTGGCTGAGAATAGCGATTAGGGAGTGGAGAAGGGGAGATTTCGGCTAGGTTTTTTTTAAAGGAAGAAATAAATGAACAGTGATTTGCTTACATAGGGGAGGGCCACAAGGCCTAGGGCCACGCTCGTGTTCGTATGAGGGTGAGCCCGTGTGTTTCGAATTTTTCAATTTTAGGTCGTGATTGGCTATTCTCTCACGCCCGTGTTAAGGTACCACGCCCGTGTATTGTTGCCCACGGCTTAGCGGCATGGGCATGTCTTATGCCTGTGTCGAAGAAACAAAATCGAGCCTTGTCCCTGGCAGCCCGTGGGTTTCCATTCCCACGCCCGTGTTCCTCTATCAAGTTCACCCACGACCATGTCGCATGGCCATGGGGATTTATCGCATCCCGTGTTTTGGGGAAATCATTTACCCTATTTTTGCATGGCCGTATCGCACGACCGTGTTTCTCGCCGTGTTTGGCACACGACCTTACGAAAGCTCTGTGGTGCTGGGAAACTGTGTTTCAAATACTTTGTTAGTGACCTAAATGTTTAAAACTTGAATTTAAAATAATTTAAAATGGTTAGTACTAGGGTTGCCTCCCGAGAAGCGCCTGTTTATAGTCTAAGCTCGACTATTACCTTGTTAGTATACTCAGGGCGGTTTGTGGAGTCGTAGCTCCTCTCCATCGACTTTAAAATCCTCACCATTATAAAGTTTGAGACATTGTCTAATTACTTTGAAAGTACCATATGATGGGTGACTTACCTCTATCTTGCCATATGGATGAACAGATTGAATTACGAAAGGTCCTAACCATCGTGATTTTAGTTTCCCGGGAAACAATTTGAGTCTTGAGTTGTATAGTAAGACAAGATCTCCTACTTCAAATTGTTTCTGTTGCTTTAAACGAACGTCATGGCACCGCTTTGTTGCTTCCTTGTATAGGCGTGAATTTTCGTACGCATTGGCTCACCATTCATTTAGCTCGTTCAGCTGCATCAACCTGTTTTCTCCTGCAAGTTTGGGATCAAGGTTTAGAAATTTAATAGCCCAAAAAGCTTTATGCTCTAGTTCGAATGGGAGATGACAAATTTTTCCATAAACTAGTCTGTAAGGTGATGTCCCTATAGGAGTCTTAAAAGCGGTTCTGTAAGCCCATAAGGCATCGTCTATTTTTGTTGCCCAGTCTTTTCTGTTTGATTCTACCATTTTTTCAAGGATCCGTTTGAGTTCTTGGTTTGCTACTTCAGCTTGTACATTAGTTTAAGGATGGTATGGGGTGGCCGTTCTATGATGAACTCCGTATTTCTTAAGGTTTTTTCAAATTGGTATTACAAAAATGAGTACCCCTGTCGTTGATAATTGCTCTAGGTGTTCTGAATCTCAAAAAGAGTTTTTTAAGGAAACGTACTACCACTCTAGCATCATTAGTAGGTAGAGCTTGAGCTTCTACCCATTCGGACATGTAGTCAACTGCTACTAAGATATATTTATTTCCAAATGAACTAGGGAATGGGCCTATGAAATCGATACCCCACGCGTCAAATATTTCACAAGAAAGCATATAGTTTTAAGGCATTTCATCACGTTTAGATATGTTACCTGTCCGTTTGCATTTGTCACATAAAGTAACATACCTGCTGGTGCCTTTGAATAACGAAGGCCAATAAAAACAGATTCAAGTATTTTGTGTGCGGTCTTTGTTCCACTATAGTGTCCTCCAGTTGGCCCTGAGTGGTAGTGTTCCAATATTTTTTATATTTCTGATCCTGTAACGCATCTTCTGATGACTTGATCTGCACATATGCAAAACAAAAATGGATCGTCCCAAAAGTAGTTTTTTACATCATTAAAGAATCACTTCTTTTTCTGGTGTGTTAACCCTTTTGGGATAATGTTAGCAGCTAAAAAATTTGCGGTGTCTGCAAACCAAGGTACCTCAGAGTTAGATATAGCGAAAAATTATTCTTCAGGGAACGAATCATTAATTTATGTCATCTAGTTCTCTGGTATTGGTTTTCTCGAGCCTGGACAGATGATCAGCCGCTAGATTTTCAGCTCATTTCTTGTCCTGAATTTCCAAGTCAAATTCCTGCAAAAGGAGAATCCATCGGATGAGTCAAGGTTTTGCATCAGTTTTAGTTAAAAGATAGAGAAGGGCAGAATGATCAGTGTAAACAATAACTTTAGACAATATAAGATATGATCAAAATTTATCAAAAGTAAAAACCACAACTAGCAACTCTTTTTCCGTAGTAGTATAGTTTTTTTGTGCAGCCGTTAAGGTTTTGCTGGCGTAATAGATAGGTTGAAAATGCTTGTCTTTTCGCTGTCCCAGTACTACACCTACTGCAAAATCACTCGCATCACACATTCATTCAAATGGCAAGTTCCAATCAGGTGCAATTATAATTGGAGCATTAATTAATATCCTTTAAAGTATTAAATGCTTGTAAACATTCCTGATCGAAGTTAAAAGGTATATCTTTTTCTAGCAATTTAGTTAAAGGCTTAGCTATTTTAGAAAAATCCTTAATGAATCTTCTGTAAAAACCAGCATGTCCTAAAAAGCTTCTAATAGCCTTAACTGAACTAGGAGGTGGTAATTTCTCGATTGTTTCTACTTTAGATTTATCCACCTCAATCCCTTTACTAGAAATTTTATGCCCTAGTACAATACCTTCTTGAACCATGAAGTGACATTTCTCCCAGTTAAGCACAAGGTTTGTTTCTTCACATCTTATTAAAACTCATTTTAAATTTTTAAGGCAGAGATGGAAAGAGTTACCGAATACTGAAAAATCATCCATGAAGACTTCCATGATATCTTCCATGGGTTCATCGAATATAGCTATTATACAGCACTGAAAAGTAGTAGGGGCATTACATAATCCAAAAGGCATTCTAAGATAAGCGAATGTACCATATAGGCATGTGAATGTCGTCTTTTCTTAATCTTCAGGAGCTATTGGGATTTGAAAGTAACCAGAGAGTCCGTCTAAAAAGCAGTAATACATGTGCCCGGATAATCTTTCTAACATTTGGTCAATGAATGGCAAGGGGAAGTGATCTTTTGTTGTGGCGTCATTCAATTTCCTGTAGTCTATGCAAACTCTCCATCCTGTAACCGTTCTTGTTGGGATTAGCTCATTCTTCTCGTTGGTCACAACCGTCATGCCTCCTTTCTTAGGGACAACCTGCACTGGACTTACCCAAGAACTGTCAGAAATAGGATAAATAATTCAGCATCTAGAAGCTTAATTACCTCGACTTTTACAACTTCCTTCATGTTGGGGTTCAGGCGTCTTTGAGCTTGCACACATGGTTTGTATTCATCTTCCATTAAAATTTTGTGGGTGCAAAAAGAAGGGCCGATTCCTTTAATGTTAGAAATTTTCCATGCTATGGCCTTCTTATGTTCTTTTAATCCTTGGATTAATTCTTCTTTCTCCTTGGTTTGTGAATTAGAAGCAAGAATAACTGGTAATGTAGAATTATTTCCAAGGAATGCATATTCTAAATGATTTGGTAATTGTTTAAGTTCCAGTTTGGGAGGCTCCTCAATCGAGGGTTTTTGCCTAAGTTCATCATTGATCTTAATACCCTCATATTCTACTTGTTCTGATGGATGGTTATTAGGTTCCTTACCTATCTCCTCGTCTTGAGCTGGACACGGTTCTGTCGTCTCCTCTTGTACAGTTTCCTGAAAAGAGTCTTGAGTAATATGATCAATAGAGTCAACGAAATAACATGAATCATCTTGTTCCCTAGAGAATCTTATAGCATCATAAATTTTAAAGATAATTTCCTTGTCACCTACTCTAAGGACCAATTTACCGTTACCCACGTCAATCACGGCTCTAGCAGTGGCTAGGAATGGCGTCCTAAAATTAAGAGTACTTCCACATCTTCATCCATGTCAAGTACAACAAAATCAACAGGGAATATAAATTTATCTACTTTTACGAGTACGTCTTCTATAATACCCCTGGGATATTTAACAGATCTATCGGCTAATTGAATACTCATCCTAGTGGGTTTAGGTTCCCTAAGACCAAGCTGTTTGAACATTTTATAGGGCATCAAATTAATACTAGCGCCTAAATCAGCTAGTGCTTTTTCAATATTCAGATTACCAATTAAGCAAGGGATAGTAAAACTTCCTAGATCTTTTAGTTTGGTTGGCAGCTTATTTTGAAGTATGGCGGAGCACTCCTTGTTGAGTTCTATCGTAGATAAGTCCTCGAACTTCCTTTTATTTGTTAAAAGCTCGTTCAAGAAACTTACAAAATTGTGTGTCAATGCGGTCTTTTTTTAATTTTGTTGGATATGGAACCGGTGGTGTATATTCCTCCGGCACTGGTTTGTCACTATTTTCGGGTTTTTCTTCCCTCATTTCGCTTTCCACGGCTTCTTGTGTAACTTCTTTTCAGATTCCGTTAACACTTTCCCACTCCTTAGTGTAACCGCTTTGACATGCTTTCTTGATTTGGTATTACTAAATAATTTTTTTGGTGGTCTTTCCGAGATTAGTTTAGAAAGCTAGCTTATCTGAGTTTCTAGTCCTTGGATTGATGCTTGTTGATTCTTAAGTGCTGTCTCCGTATTTTGGAAATGTGTTTCTGACAGTGATATAAATTTTGAGAGCATCTCCTCAAGGTTCGGTTTCTTCTCTTGTTGATAAGGTGGCTGTTGAAAACCTTGAGGATTTTGTGACTTTTGATTTCCTTGACCACCCCAGGAGAAATTTGGGTGGTTTCTCCAACCTGCATTATAAGTATTACTGTATAAGTTATTTTGAGATCTAAAGTTATTATTAACCATATAGTTGACTTGTTCTTCTTCAGTTGTAGGATTGAAGGATTGGTATTCTGTATGCACACCTCCTCTGCTTGAGTCACACCTCATTACTGGATGTACCTGCGTAGAACCAAGAAAACTATCAATCTTTTTATTGAGAAGTTCTACCTGATTAGAGAGCATGGTGACTGAATCGATGTTATAAACACCGGCTTTTTTTGTTGGCATAGTCCTCATGACTTGCCACTGATAGTTATTCAGTGACATTTCTTCAATGAATTCATAAGCCTCTTTAGGTGTTTTGTTGTTGATGCTTCTGCCAACAACTGCATCAACCATTTGCCGAGTCGAGGGATTCAGACCATTACGAAATGTTTGTACTTGAAGCCAAAGCGGAAACCCATGGTGAGGGTACCTTCTCAGTAAGTCCTTGTATCTTTCCCATGCATCGTAAAGTGTTTCTAAATCCATCTGCACAAAAGAAGAGATATCATTACGTAATTTAGCCGTTTTAGCTGGCGGAAAATATTTTAGTAAAAATTTCTCGGTCATTTGCTCCCAAGTAGTGATAGACCCTCGTGGTAACGAGTTCAACCATTGTTTAGCTTTGTTTCTCAGTGAGAAGGGAAATAACTGAATACAAATGGCATCATCAGAAATGCCATTAATTTTGAATGTATCAGAAAATTCCAGGAAATTTGCTAACTGAGTGTTGGGATCTTCATCTTGCAAGCCATCAAACTGAACAAACTGCTGTATCATCTGAATAGTGTTAGGTTTTAATTCAAAATTATTCGCAGCAATAGCAGGTCTAACTATACTTGATTCAGTTCCTGTTCGTTTTCTGAGTATTGTCTTTTTGTTCATTTTCTGTGTATTGTAAACTACGCCTTATTTCTCTTTGATTTCTACGAACTGTTCGATCGATTTCTTCGTCAAAAAGTAAGGGTCCTGACAGGTTTATTCTAGTCATAAACTATAAAAACCTACCAAGAGAAAGAAAAATTAAATTAATAAATAGTAAAATTAAATTAAATTAAATTAAATTGCAAGAAAAATAAATGGCTAAAGTAATAAAAATTTAGTGTTCCTAATATTTCAGATCCCCGGCAACGGCGCCAAAAACTTGATCACAGTGATTCGTAACAAGTAATAAATTTTTATAATGAAGATCAAACCTAGACTAATTATTATCATGATGAAAAGGCAAGTGCACCTATCGAACAATAGTATAGTAATGGCAAGACCGGGATGTTGTACCCAAGGGAACCAAAAGTACTAGTAATAACTATCTTTTTATTATCTAGCCTAGGAATGAAAGGGTTTGTTTTAATTAAATAATTATTTAAACTAAGAACGAATAGAGAAAAGAATTGGGGAATTGCTTTTGGGAAAATCGATTGACTTGAGACAATACCTAAGGAAAAATCCACCTAAACTTTATTTGTTATTCTGGCTCTGAATCAGACCATTTATTCATTCAACTTGTTCCGTAGAGATCCCTAAGTTATGTTATTATCCCTATTCAAGATTAATAACGTCTAATCCCTAGATTGAATAACCGAGTCTTTTCTCTAATTAACGCTCTAGGGTTGCATTAACTCGATCTATGGATCCCCTTATTAGGTTTCACCCTAATCCAGCAAATTTTGTCACCCTATTTCTAGGCGTACAATCAACTCCGCTTTATTATGGCCAATGTACTCCTAGACAGGGTCTATTCCTCCTCTGAATAATAGCATGTCTTGAATCAATACCCTGGGATATCAAAACAAGAATTAAGAACACATAATTAAGAACAAGTTAAATATTTATCATACAATTCAGAAAATAATAACAATATTCGTCTTAGGTTTCATTCCCCTTAAGTATTTAAGGGATTTAGTTCATGACTAAATAAGAAAACATCTCAGAAGAATAAAGAATACAAAACATAAAGAAAACCCAAAACTCCTGAAGGAAAATTGAGGAGAGATCTTCAGTCTTGATGATGAATCCGACTTCTGAGATGGATCAATCGGCTTCCTTGGGGTAATTCCTTACCCTTCTTCTCTATCTCCCTTTTTCTCCTCCTCTAGTGCTTATTTATAGGCTTTAGAATGCCTAGAAACCCCCCAAAGTGGCCTTTTCCGAATTGGACTTAACTTGGGCTCAGCAGGGACACGCCCGTGTGACACGACCGTGTGACGTGATTGCTAGGCGTGTTTGATCCGTTAAATTGCACACGACCGTGTGGGTCAATGACCAGGCTGTGTGAATCGTGAAAGCCTTGGTCGACAGCCTCGAAAGACACAGGCATGTGAGCTACCCGTGTGGCAAGGCTTAAGCCGTGTCATCTTCTCGATTTGGTCCATTTTGTCCCTTTTTAGCTAGTTTTTGTTTCCTTTTGAATCTTGGTACTCTCTTGAGTACAAAACATGAAATTAAAGCATTAAGAGCATCGAATTCACCAATTCTGATGAGAAATCATCTATAAAATGCATTAAACATTGGGTAAAAATATGTATAATTTACGATTTATCAGCCGTGTCCCTGTCGAGCCCAAGTCTAATTCTACTCTGAAAAGGCCACTTTTGAGGGTTTGGAAGCATTTTAAAGCCTATATAAACACCCTAGAAGAGGATTAGACGGGAGACATAGAGTTGGAGGCAATAAATACTCGCGAATAGCCATCAGAATCACCTCGGAGCCAGGATCTACATCAAGACTGAAGATTCCCATCCAATATCTTAGAAGTTCTTGGGGTTCTTTATGTTTTGTTGTTTTCCAAAATTTGAGATATTTTCCATTATTGTTATGAACTAAACCCCCTAAATACCTAAGGGAGATGAAACCTAAGACGAATCTTATTACTCTTTGATTTATATGATAAATATTTGTTCTTATTCTTAATTGTGAGTTTTAACCCTTACTTTAATATTCCAGGATATTAATTCAGGTTGTTGATGTGCTTATTCAGTGGAGCAAAAGTCCCTGTTTAAGGGTAGATCATTCATAATTAAGCCGAGTTGCATGCAATCCTAGAGATAGGATGACATAAATCTGTCGGATTAGAGTCAAATCTAATAAGAGAATCCATAGATCAAGTTAATGTGACAACAGGGGTTTTAATTAGAAAGAGGTTTCAATTAATCAACCTAGAGTCGGTTGTTTGTAGTCTCGAAAGGGATAAAAACATAAATCAGGGATTTCTACGGAATAAGTCAAGTAAATAAATCGTCTAAGTCAAAGGTAATAAGTGAAGTCTAGGTGGAATCTTGCTTGGGTATTGTCTTCTCCATTGGTTTTTCTAAAGTATGTTCCAACTTTCATCTCTGTCGTAATCTTAGTTAAATTAGAAAATTAGTTTAGTTTAAAAATATTCTTTAATCCTTAGGCTAGATAATAAAAAGATAGTAATTACTAGTACTTTTAGTCCTCGTGGATACGATATTTTTGGTCTCACCAGAACTATACTACTTTTCGATAGGTGTGCTTGCCTTAAGTCAAATTTTTAGTTAGTTTCACGACCACCAGAGCTCACTTCAAGTTTAGCGCCATATTTTCGGTCTAGCAGGTCATGTTAGTCCATGACGAGCCCGACACCATCACCTTTCGCCTTGGCGGGCTGGTGCGACACATGAGCATCCTAGAATTCAGTGCTGCTTTGGGACTTTACACAGAGGAGTTCATGAGCACCGAGGACTTTCCCCACCTTCATCAACATATTCATTACTCGCCCTCACGATGTTGGGTTGAGCTCACAGGAGGCCTGACTAACTATGACGCGAGTCACTCGAAGGCGATGCACCTCTCTCCTGCCCTACGGTATATTCACGCCCTACGAGCTCACACTTTGATAGGTCGGAAAGAGAGCACCAGAGTGGTTAGTACTTATGACGCTAATTTCCTATGAAGCATGAATATTGGACATGTGTTTGATGTCGCGTATTTCATTGCACTCGCTTGCCGCAATCAGATTGAATGCCATAAGAAAAGCCCCATCTTTCTCGGCCTTTATGTGACTCGTCTCGCTCGACAATTTGGTTTACGTGACACACCGGAGTAGTCCTCGATACTTACACTAGTCGATTAGATGTCCCCTCAGGGCGTCTCGAGCATTATACATATGAGGATGATCAAGCGGCGACGTGGAGTGGACTTCCCTCATACAGACTAGTCTAGTCTGACATTCAGCATGACCCAGAGGATTTCATTGATGATGTTCCTCCCTATCACGAGGACCCACCACAGCTTCCACCATCGAGTCACTGACATGCTCCCTCTGCTGGTAGCTCCCTAAGAGTATCCTTCGATGAGTTCGCTAGTTTCCGTCAGTACTGTACTCAAAGGTTTGATAGTATTGATACAACTTTATAGCAAATCTGCCAGTACCTTCACATCACTCCTCCAGCACCACCGACTCATGACACTGATTATTCTGATGATGAGGACCATTGAGTCCGATTATTTTTATGTTTATTTTTATCTTTTATTTTTATTTTTATTCTTCTTGTTATGTTTATTTTGTTTTCCTCTTTTGAACTTTATATTAATTATTATGGTTGTTTCTTAACGAGTAACCCTTTAATCTTCTTCAGCATTGTGTTATTTTCTTCTCAGTTGCTCAGAATTCTGCACTACCCTTACATTTATTTACGATTTCGCTTTTCACTATTCTGGGAAATTCATCCACCATCCAGGACAGTTTCAATTATCTCCCTATCTTATGATATTTTGTTTCTATTATGATTTATATTTGTTTGTACATTGAGGACAATGTACATCTTAAGTGTGGGGAGGTTATTTATATGATGATCAGAAAATCCCTGAATTGTGTCTTGTGCTTAAGTAATTTTCTCATATTACTATTAGAATGGATTTTTCTTTGGTTTGTAATTTTTATCGATATGTTTTAGATTAAATTCATAGGTAATTGTGCATTGATTGTTTAAACTTTAAGACATTAGAGAATTAAGCATGATAAGTCTATTTTCAGAATTAAAATTTTCTAGGTTGTTTCCCTAAATTGAGGTATTACCTTGAAGTTTGAAATTTGTAAGATTGACATCAAAAGCCATAATTTTTGTGAGATTTTGAGCCTTTAGAGAGTAAATTTTTTTTCCTGCTCACTTTATTATTGGTTATAAGTGTGTCAATATTGAATTGTTATTCTAGAACTTGCTTCGATTATACATGTCGAGACTACACCTTTGATTTGATATACTGAGATGATAAAGACACCTAGGTTTTAACCCACTTATCACATAAAAAGCCTACCTTCATAATTAACCCTTAGTGAACCCCTTTGAGCTTAACAAACTGTTTCTTAATTTACCCTAAATACTAACCCGTACATCATACTTTTTGATTCGTTGAGAATTTTTCCTAATTTATTGAATCCCTTTTAGTCGAGATTTGATTTGGTTAAATGCCTAACCATGTTCTTTTATTTTAGTTGTATAAATTTATCTTATTATTCATTCATTCAAAAAAAAAGTGAAAAAAAATATTTATATATATACATTTATGTTGATTCTTATTAGTTCTTTGTTATGAGCTAAGTATTTAATTCCATATTCTGATAAGGAGTTCATGTTTCTCGTTAGTAAATTCGATCGATGTAATTATTTAAGTATTTTTCTAGTTAGGTAATTTATCAAATCGATCTTGATTCTAACCTTCTTTTTCAGCTTTTATCCATACCTTTAAGCCAAGCCCTGTTACAACCCATTAAAGACCTTTTGATTTGTGTATCACATCATTTTATAGTGGTGGAGATTTGATTTTCATGCAAGCTTATGGTAATAACTTTTCATGTTTGACTCTTGAGTGTTTAATTTTTGAACCTTAAACACTTTGAGTGATTTGAGTGAATCTTTAGTGAGGATGTCAATTCTTGTTAATTTTTGAATTAAAGGTAATTATTTAGATAAAGGAGAATACCTAAGTTTTCATGCTTTAAATGTTAGACTTGGATTGCTTGTGCATTTAGTGCTCTTTTAGTTGAATTATAAATTTATGATTATTTGTGAAATTATGATAAAATAGTATTGATGAGAATTATGAATTAAGAAGGTTTAATTTTAATTGTGAGTTGATGATTTTGCTTGAGGACAAGCAAATGTTTAAGTGTGGGATATTTGATAAACCATAAAAGTAACACATTTTAATCCCATACTTAACATATTTTTGGATGGTTTATCATATAATTTAGTGAATTAGATGCTCCTAATCCCTTAATTTCATGTTTTATACTCAGGAGAGCATAGGGGAACAAAAGGAGCATAAAACGGGAAAAAATGGACAAAACGGGCTGATTGAAGGACCCACACGGCCAAGACAAATTCCACATGGGTAGAGCACACGCCCGTGTGGCATCCCGTGTTGATATCGCTCCCTACTTCCCAAATATGCAGAAAAAGCCAAATTTTAAGGTTTTTGAGCATTCTAAAAGTCTATATTAACACACTAGAAGAGGACCTAAGGGGGGCACATAAAGTAGAAAGTAGAAGTTACTCAAAGGAAGCTGTTAGAATCATCTTAGAAGCAGATCCACCTTAAGATCGAAGATCTCCATTCAAATTTCTCTCGAAGTTTATTTAGGTTTTTTATGTCTTGTTGTTTTTCTAAATTTGAGAAGTTTTCCTTTTACATTATGAACTAAACTCCCTAAATACCTAGGGAGGATGAAACCTACAATGGATCTTATTATTTAATTATCTGAATTACATGATAAATACTTGTTCTTGTTCTTGATTATGTGTTCTTAATCCTTGTTTTAATATTTTCAGGATATTATTCCAAGTTTGATGTACTCATTCAGTAGAGCAAAAGTCCCTGTTTAAGAGTAGATCTAGCATAATTAAACGGAGTTGCATGCAATCCTAAAAATAGGACGACATAAATCTGCCAGATTAGAGTCAAATCTAATAGGGGAATCCATAAATTGAGTTAATGCGATGATAGGGGTTTTAATTAGAAAGAGATTTCAATTAATCAACCTAGAGTCAGTTGTTCTTAGTGTCAAAAGAGATATTAACATAATTTAGGGATTTCTACGGATCAATACAAGTGAATAAATCGTTTGATTCAGAGTCAGAATAACAAGTGAAGTCTAGGTGGATTCTTTCCTGGGTATTGTCCTCCTTATAAGTTTTCTTCAAGTATTTTTCCCAATTCGCTCTCTGTCGCGTTCATTAGTTAATTAGTTTAGTTAATTTTAGATTAAAACAAATCCCTTTTATTTTTGGCTAAATAATAGAAAGATAGTTAATACTAGTACTTTTAGTCCTTGTGGATACGATATTCTGGACTCACCATAACTATGTTACCATTCGATAGGTGCGCTTGCCTTAGTCGTGATCGTAGTCTAGTTTAGTGGTTCATAAAACGATCATCACATGTGCCTTGGGGTGAGATTATGATGTGATAGTGGAAGTGTTGGCAATTTAATGATTTGCCTTATTTGGTGATTTTAACTTAGATATTTGTTTTGGTGGCTTGACCACACTTATCTAATTCTGGTGGATTCCCGCATTATTTTCTTGTAGCTTTGACTACACTATTCTGCATAGTGACATACACACATTTATTGGTGTGTGGGGTTGGATGAGTATTTATTACCTTATTTGGTGTGTAGGGATGAATGGAGATGGTGTGTAAGGGATAGGGGTAGGATATGTATCTGTATTTGTATTTGTATCTGCAATTTCATTTGTATTGTAATTGATCGATCTGTCATATTGCATTGCGAGATATGCCATGCATTTTTAACCGTTCACACTATGATTTTTTGTATGATTTTGCTATCTATTCTGTTTGTATGGGTTGAGTTACACATTGAGCTTGTAAGCTTACCCCAATTATTTTTATCTTCTCAGGTGATCAGTAAAATTAGGACCAGGCAATGTGAGAGAGCTTGGATTGATTTTCTTGTTAAAAAAACAAGATGATTTATGTTTAAAATTTAACTCTGGACTTTTTGGGCTATTAAAATATTTCGGACTTTGTGGTTGCTTTTTGTTGAGTTCTCTATTAGATTATGCTTTTGATAAATTACAAAATCATTTGTTTTCATATTTTGAAATCACGCTTTATCAATTAATAACTCTGGAACTTATGTTGTGAATTTGAGTAACAAATTAATTGTTTGTCTGTTAAGTAAACAACATCTAGGCATACTTTTCTAAAAAAATGCAAGAGATTTGATAAAATCAACATTTTTCGAAAACACACGTTTCTAGTTCAAAATTTAGAATTTAAAATACGTTTATGTATTTCCTCAAGATTCGATCATAACATCTAGGCCAGATTTGGGGTGTTACATTTGGTTGTATTAGAACCTAGGTCCAAAACTTGGATTGTGGTTTTTGGTTCAAATTTTATAAATTTTTTTTTGAAAAGTATATGTATATAGTTTATGAATTTTGATTTTATTTGATACTTGAATTTATAAAAAGATAATTCAAGACTCCGTCGTCGACCCTGTAAGTTACTTCTACTTTAGCTATACTAGAGAAACTAGTAAAACTATAGTGCTAAGAATACTTTACTCTAGCTAAAGACTATGAAAATTCTAATGAAACTCTAGACTTAGGATTCTTAATAACCTAAGCTAATTTAAAAAAAATTATGAACTGTAGATAATTAAAAATGAGTACACGAGGTGCACAAGGTCACAATATTCGAGGGCGTGGCATACACCGTAGAGGGGCTCGAGCTGATCCTTCTTCTTTGGGCACCATACCCAAAATAAAGCCTAGTGAGACGGTAGAGAATGCCGACCGCATAGATTGAACCTGAAACTCAGAATCTAGGGGATGACTCATTGTCCTAAGCTATGTTGAGGGTTCTACAAAGGGTTGTTGGGACCCAATAGGATCTAGTAGTCGAGGGTTGGTAACTGAACGATTTTGGTCTAATGGTGCTGAGTTGTTTTAAGGTGTCGCTGGGATTATCCCAACAATGGTCGAGTACTGGTTGGATGCCACCGAAAGAATCATGGATGACCTGGGCTGCACCCCAGAGCTGAAATTAAAGGGTCCAATATCTTTGCTTCGCGACAAGGCATATTAGTTGTGACAGTTTATAGTGCAGGGATTCAAACTTTTCTTGTGTTAGAAAATCGGGTTCGGAAAACACAAAGGAAAATAAGTTTAAAGGAAAAATCTGAGTTTTATTTTATTTTTCCAAAACGATAACTTGGTTGTGTTATCTAAAGTAATAAACACGTAATCAAAATTGTACCTTTTCGATTCTTCTAGGATGAATGCTTTGATTAAGTAGTCTTCTCCGCTATCTTCAAGTTCACATCTACTGAGTGTGGCCTCGCTTCGAATCAGAAAATTTTCCACAAAATTAACAGTGGGGAAATTTTGCATTTTCTCTAAACTTCTAGGTCAAGTTGTAAATAAGAAAATTATCTTTAGAAATCTTCTGAAATAATTTCTTCAAAGAATTTTCTATCTATAACTTTCTCTTGAATTCAAGTATATCTAAAACAATAACCCATGACTCTATTTATATAAAGAGAGTTTAGAGAGTTCAACTATGATTATATTTAATCACGTTAATATTAAATTAATATAATACTTATCAAGATAAATATTAGATTAAATTTAATATTAAATCTATTAAATTAATAGAATATTTATCTATAAGATAAATATTAAATTAAATTTTATATTAAGATAATTACTTTAATATTAAATTAATAAAATACTATCAATATAAGTATTAAATTAAATTTAATATTAAATTTATTAAAATCATATTAGTTTTGGAATAGTTTATCTGAAATCATATTATCTAGTAGAGTCCCAATAGGACTGTAAGTTTTCCACTGCTCAACCAACAAAGAACCACCGCCACCGACCATCCGTCGGCTATTAGAATGTCATCATCGTAGTCACTTGCACAGTTGTGCCAGTGGTACAGGCGTGACACCCTCACGACACCTTCAGCAAATTCGATTGTTGTCTGCTCGATTTGGGCCAAGGATAGCCCGACTGGTCCGGTCTAGCCACCGGTTGAACTGTCGACCTGATTTCACATACTGAGCCCGATTCGACCAATTTTGGGTCTCGATCTCGATATTTGGTTCTCGAGCCCAATTTTCATGTTCAATTACCCATTGGGCTGATTGTCTCACTTGAAAATTAATTTCCAAAAATATCATATTTATTTTAATTAATTTTATTAATTTAATTTTACTTAATCAAAATTAATTTTCCCAAAAATTACTGAGGTTTTCCAAAATTAATTTCTCCAGAAAATTATTTAATCAAATTCTCTAGTTGAACAATTCTCACGACTGCCAATTTAATTCCACTTTGAATAAATCGACACAATTAAATTATTTCCAAAATCGTAGAATTTTCTTATGATTCAAATGCAGTCTGATCGAGCTTTTGTTGAGCTAGTGGAGAGACCAATCCAACATATATAATTAGGCTCGAGTAATTACAATTATGTCTAGAAGTATCGTTCCGATAATTCACAATTTACTAAATCACGGAGTTAGTCCATAAGAAGTATCATGATTGAAAACTCCTTATTGTATACTCTTTACGAAAGCAATTCATCCAACTATTTTGTCCAATGACGATTCCTTTGAGTTAAATTCGCTCACTCTATACAATCATATTTATCTCATTGTTACCATTGTGTCTTCTTAATGATTAATATGACCACTGTCAATAAATGGCTGTGATAAATTTCTTGCTCGAGAAGAAGCAACCCATGACCATATTCCATATTTATCAATCCACAGAATGCCAATGAGAGAATATCATTAACTCTTAATCAAGTTATGAATTCCATTGTTGTTAGTAAATTCGTTCCATACACAAGTCATGTACCCAACATGCCTGCTATTAGCTCGATCATTTTTAGATTATAAGCCTCCACTTAAACCAAAGCACATGAGTTACATACACATTGTCGGTGAATAACTCAGGATTCAGGTAAATCACACCATGAACGTGACAAGTGAATTAATTCAAAAATGGATTCAGAATTAATACATCTTGGGTCTAGTCCAAAGTATCATTCTTCCAATGAAAACATCTATGTCTCTACTTGTGAAGTTGGGTGCTCAGATAGCCAAGATTAGTCATCTCCCCAATTGGAATTGTAGACGACATAGCAATCCTTCTAAGAATTTGAATCAAATGCCCACTTTGATTATTTTGAGGAATTAAAAACTTGTTTAGATTATCTACTGATGTAAGTTTTCTTTCTCACAATGTAAATGTTCTTACAGTGCCACTTATAATTAATCTAAACTTAGACAATCAATGACATAATATTTTCTTGTCATAATTTTGTTATGCATTTAAAACATGAAAGGCAAAAATACAACAGACATAATAATGAAATGTGCAATTAGCTTTATTTATTTATTGATTGATAAAATACATAGAAAATAATTACATGTTTACTACAATATGAGCACATTTCCCAACATCTTGTATTGGGTCCAATTATATGTGCTTCATAGACTTTTAACCTAGCACTGTATAATTCAATTAAACCAAGTACATGTTTTTCTATTAATCAAAATAGACATTATTTATTAAATTAATTTAAATTAATTAATTTTGCAATTACATAATTTTCCCAACCGAAATCTAATTCCATTAAAACTAAGACAACTTTACCGTAAAAGAATCTATGAGAAAATATATTTAATTTCTGTATTCAATGGATTCATAATGACTAATTAATTTTATTTAATTTTCAAAATTCAATTATACAATTAAATAATAATTCAAAAAAATAAATTAATTCTCATGTCATTTCAAAACTTAGTGAGAAATCACATTAATTTCCAAATGTAATCCATTTGTCTTTTCCAATCTAGCTAACAAACGTGTTCCATATGCTTTTTGAGTAGTTTTTTAGAAAATTCATCTTTCAGGATTTCTTCAACATGTGAAGTGCATTCTTCATCTTCTCTCAATTGCTTTTCCATGCTTTCCTCATTATCTTCTGTCACATCATCGATTATCATTACTTCTTTTGTCGGTTCAATTTCTCTGATTTTTCTCCAAGTATAATCGTTATCACTCACGATTTCAAGGAGCATACCAATTTCCTGAGTCCTTTTTAATTAAACACTTCCTCCAACCATTCTGTCAAATTGTTCTTTGCTCTCTTGATCTAAACCTGCATAAATGTATTATAATTGAATGATTTTACTAATTCCACCCCTAGAGCCTTTCTTACAATTATCTTGAATCCGTCTCATGCTTGACCAAGCGTTTTAATGGGACTTTATTTGTGTAATGCCCCAAAATTTATATACTTGTTTTGTGAATTCGTGACACACAACAGTGTATCTGCTTCAGTGGTTAAGTGTTCTGGGTGTGTGTGAGAGGTCCCAAGTTCAAGCCATGTCTTTGGAAAATTTTTGAATTTTTTTTAATAAAGCCTTAACCTTGCCCAGTAGGCTTAAGTTTGAGATGGACTAAAAATCTGAGTAGTGGATGTAGTGAGGAGTTTGGAGGAGAGAATTAAGGGGGAAAAGATTAGGGGGTTATAAGAATATCCCATTTGTTTTCTTTTTTTGGGAAAATTTGAAAAAGAACTCTGCTCTCCCTTTCCTCCATTCTACCGAAACTCTACTCTTCCCTCACCTCTTTCTTTTTTCATTCTTTTCTTTTCGATTCCCTTGTGCATCGTGGGCTACACGTTTTGGTAAGTAAGTTTTGTGCTTTTTAAGTTGTAAATACTTAGTGTTTGATTGGGGGATTATGGACATTTTGACAGTAGCATATTACGAGAATCGAGGTTCTTCCCGTACTGATTTGTAATCAACAGATTCGAGGTGTTGGGGGTAAGTTTTCGTCACTTTAAGGATGGGTATCCCAATTTGGGTTTGATTTTAGTTCAATGATTAAGTGATTAATGTAGTGAAATTGGTCAATTATAGGTTATGGAGTGCTCGGGGATCGTTTTAGCATCAATCAAAACCAGGTGTATACTCAAAACGCAGAAAATGGGATTCGGTGAAAAGACGAAAAAGCTTACTGTCAATGCCATACGGGCGTGTGGTCACCCATGTGGTAGGCCGTGTGATGGAACACGGACATGTGATTGACGAGCCAGGCCGTGCCTGAATGACACGACCGTGTGACGGCCAGGTAGGCCATGTGCGACATACGGGCTAGACCGATTTGGGCTGTGTGGGCCACACGGGCATGTGGGCCCACACAGGCTTGTGGGGTTCTGGGCCAGGCCGGGTGATCCAAATGGCCGAGGTCAATTTGGGCCACATGGGCGTGTGAGCCCATGTTTCTGAAAAGTTGTCTGAGGTTGCAAGGGTCATCCAAGTCGACTGTGGACCTACTGAGGGTCGATAAGCCCTACTTAGACCCCTATACGAGTGATCTATTTGTCTAATTTCTGTATTGAGCATGAATTATGATATCTGATCGTGTGTATTGTAATTGTATAATAGCATGACACCTTTTGTATGTTGCATTGCATCGGGGTGGGTTATTGATGATGTTTGGAGGAAGTGTTCGAAAGGCTATTAAGCCTGTTATCTAGCAGTTTTGCTGCAAATTTCTGATTATTGTGCCGCATTTTGGTATAGCATGGTGTGTAGGGATGGGTGGGTTGATTTAATCCCCACATGGTGTGTAGGGATGGACGGAGATGGTGTGTAGAGGCTGGTGGGTAGGATTCTAATTTTTGCTATTGCATATTGTACCTGGGATAGGCCATGACCTTAAATTATATCTGAGACTGTATCTGAATGGACTAAGGTCCAAATTGAATCTGTAATGGGCTTAGGCCCAGTCTGTATTTGACTGTATTCTGATGTGTTTTTGAATGCATTTTTTCTGGGGGGATTACACACTGAGTTTGTGAAAACTCACCCTTTCTGTTTAATCTATATAGGTAATCCTCAAACTTGACGAATTAGTGCAGCGGAAGACTCGACGGTGGCCACACGTAAATTTTAGATTGTTTTTGTAAATTTTTAGATTTTATTATTTATTTGGGAGTTTGATGTAATTTATGGACTTTAGACTGTCTAGCTTTAAGTTTTCAGTTTCATAGATGGTTTTATGATTTATTACTGCTAGGCATGATAAAACTCAGTTTTCACTAAGATCAAACGGTTTTTCTAAAAGTAAGTGTTTTTCAAAGTTTTTGCTAAAAAGATATGATTTTAGACATAACGATGAACACGCGGTTTACTTTGAATTAAACTAAAGGCTAATTAACTGGAACAGTTTTAACTCGACAAACTCATTTTCGAATTCCATTCCATGTGACATCACCAGATTCAGCCATAACGTCTAGGCTGAGTTTGGGGTGCTACAATTTGAATTGCAATAGCTCCTCATTTTTTTTTAACATCACATGCATAGGTATGATTCTTTGAAAGAACCATTCCACAAACTCTTCTTATGTTGTAATAGTTCCTGAAGGTAATGATTCTAACCATTCTCAGTTCTGACCTCCAAGGGCAAAAGGAATCAATAGTAATTTGATTGCTTCTTCTGAAACTCTAGCATATCCTACCGTGCTACATATTTATACAAACCGTCTCAAAAAAGCTACAGGGTCCATGGTTGAATCATCGTTAAACTACATATTAGTTGATAGCCATGTCAATAATGATGGATTAATTGTTGGAAAATGTGTACATCATATATATAATAAGAGTAATTACATGTTATTATTTACTATCATGATAGGTTAGCCCAAATTAAAAGTGATATAATTTGGTTAAAGTTTTATTGGGATTTAATTATTAAATAAAAGTATAGGTCAAATATGTGTAGATGCTCTAGTAATTAAGTTCTAATCAAATTGTAATTAGTGATGAGCTAATTAAGAATTAGGGCTAATATGCCAAAGTTATAAATATTAGGGTTATGGTCCCCAAATTATATACAAGATATCTTTTCTAATATCCATTCTTAGGAAAGAGAGAGCAAATATTCTCTAAATTTTTTTCTGTTAATTTGGAAGATCAAATCCCCAAGATCTATAGATTTCAAGGAATTCATAGATTCAAGTACTTTTTTTGCATCTGGTTTTATTCTTATTTTGTTTTTGATGATTTGACATGACAGATCCTGATTTATGATTTCTTAAGTTTTATATCATTTCTCAATTTATTATTCCAACATTAATCTCAAATTGAATTTTATTCGTTACTGGTCGGGCAATACTAGGCTTTAGCCAATTTGTATCAAATATAGTTCAACCCAACAAAGTTGCCACCATGTCCCTTTGATAAGTTTATTCAATAATACTAAAATAAAACTAAATATAATTTCGTATCTATAGTCTTTAACTTTCCTACTTATCTTAGTAATTGTAAACATATTTTCTATATTTAATGATGAAACCTCCCCGACAATGGCGCCAATAACTTGACTGCCTCTAAACGTGTTATCATTTTAAAGTAAAACAATCAAACCAAAAATATATATAATTAAATCGATAATGTCTGCAAGTATACGAGTGAAATTGTAATATAGTATTTTTGTTACAATGAAACATAGGGAAGTATACCGATGACGTACCCAAGGGAGGATGAATTAATTTTACGGAAATATCCTTATAATAATAATCTAAATATTAATAATTAAATCTTATATTAAGACAAATCAAAAAAGATATTAATAGTGAAAAATAAATACTAAAATAAATATCATCAAATAAAACACAAATGATTAAACCGATTAAACCAACCAGGAATATTAAATTGTTTCAGGGGTTGTAACTAACTTCGAATTAGGGTTTTAGGTTGGATTAGCTATTAACTAATTGGTTATTACCTCTCATACTCTAACTGATTAATTAATTGGTTGATACTCGCTTATCTCCCGACCTGACTTTCTCAACTAGGATAAACTACAATTTACTCAACAAAACTTATCTCCCGACCTCGTTTAACCTATGATTACTTCCTAGGATTATCAAGCCTAGGGTTTAAGAATGCGTAATTTAAACAAACTAATCCTATTAAGAAACCCTAAATCCTCTATTAATCATGTCCCCATCCACTCGTTAATCTCCCCTAAGAGATTTAGCCACTCGTGATATCATAATCTCAATCTCAATTGAATTAAACATGTAGATAACACGAATAAATCAGATGAGAGAAGAGATTAGAATAATCTCGATTGGAGTAATGAATATCGTCACTTGTAAAGGGAAAGAAACTAAAATACTTCGATTAAATAAAAGAACTCTTGCATCAAAACTGATTCCAAGAGAAAAGAACAAAGAGTTTATAAAAAACAAAGGAAAATTTAATCTAAACCCTACTCTTAAACTACGAGGGTTTTTGGATGCGTCTAAGATGACTTATTTACATCAAGCCCTTAAGGTTTTATTTATAGGAGTGTTGGAAGTCCAAATGAGGTCTTTGGCACATTTTAGGTTTCGTATAAAGTTGATTGTGTAGAAGAAGATAGCCCCAAAAGCTTTGGCACCATGTTGACCCTATGTCGCGCCATAGGTCTTTCCTGGCTCGACATGACAAGTAATTTGTGCCTTATTTGGTTCGTATCATGCTTTCGTTGCTTGGTAAGCTTATGCATCACTCTTCCTTTGTTCCTACATCCATTGTCCTATAATTAATCATCTTACACACTCAATTACACAAATTAGAACTACCAAGGACCCGTAAAGGCCTTATAGGTCACAAACACTCATAAATGTGTTTAAAAGTACTTATTTTATTAACTTTTATTACCTGACTAATAAATATAGAAAATGAAATAATTAATAATAAAAGTGCTAGAAAATAAGCTCCTTTAAGTGTGGAAATATACCAAATTAACTACTACATTTGATGGTAGGTCAATAGACAAAATTTAAATATATGAAATTCCAACCAAACACACCCATAAATTACGTGCTAAAAGTGCTACCAACCTAACACACCTAGATATCGATCCCTAATGCACATAAGTGCTTTTCCAAAAGGCATAATCATTGTCTTCATACTAAACATTTTCTTCCCATCTAAAGCTTGCACACTAATCCCTATGGCATGCCAATTGTAATATTACTAATCACTAAGTTTACTAGGGCATTTCACTTATTCATCACTTAAGAATTTTCAATACTCACATAATAATCACTTATACACATGTACACATCCATTCTCATAATATTTCATATATGTCACATATCACTTTTAAAAATCTCTTTGAGCAATTTCAAGTAGAACTTTTATTTATTTCACATGTTCACTTATTAAGGTATTCAACCACTTAGTGCTCTCAACATGATTTTCACATTTCTACTTCTTGTTAAGGGACCCACATTTCTACTTATCATTTTAATGCATCTAAGCCAATTTTCATAAATTCCACTATGTTTCTTCCAATTACCATAACCTACTAAGTTATGGTGTAACACCCATCACCCATCCTGATGTACGATATGAATGAAATATGCCACTGAAGCATGTATTTAAAAAAAATCAGGGTTATTTAAAATTTCAAATATTAAAACATTTTTATGAAATCATAGAATAAAGTTTAAGATGATTTGAGGTATTTAGATACAATTTAAAATCATCTAGAATAAGGCTCAAAAGTGATCAGGGATGTCTGAGACCGAAAATGAGCCCCTGCAATCCAAAACAATAGAAACCAATGCAGTGGAGCAATTTGTAAAGTTGTATAGATACCATGGGGAAGTTGTACGATACAAATCCCCGGTACTATACATTTTTGCTCACTGTCACTGTTTTTTTGAAACAACTAAGCTAAGTACTAATACTTGAACCCCTTGGAGCCACAATTCAGTTTAAAAACACTCTAAAATATCCTCAGACATTACCAAGACAAATTAAAAAGTTCCAAATCATTATAACTCAAATTATGAAGTCATTAGGGTTCAAAACACAATACATCTATACATTCAATGTAAAATAATGAATCAAAGCTGGGTTAAAAACGTAATAACGGGGTATAAGTACAAGTCAAATTTATATATTTGCAAACTCATCTCTAAGTCTTTATGTACATGCCAAGGTCTTAATACAAAAGATACCAAATAGATGAACTATTATCTCAAAATTTTTAAGGGTGATACAATACCCTCAAGTAAAAATTGTAACACCCGTAACCCATATCCATTGCCAAAATAGGGTTAAGGAGCATTACTAGAGTTTACAGATCAAACAGACACAATTTCAAATATATATAATATTTAGGTTAGAAACCTATCAACTCATACATATTTTCCTTTATTCAAGCCCTCGAGGCCCAAAATATGCGTTAGAAACAAATCGGGACTAATTCAAAAACTCAAGAAATTTCTCAAGATTAGTTAAAAAAATTTCAAAGTTGCAGGGTTCACACAGCCAAGAGACACGCCCGTGTCTTAGACCATTTGGGCATTCGAAATAGGGACACACGACCATGTTCTAGCCCTTGTCTGTACCCGTATAATTCTCTGACTTGGGTCACACAGCCAAGCCACACGCCCATGTGCCAGACCGTGTTCCTTTTCAAGGCCGAGTCCAAGCCCGTGTGTCTGGCCGTGTGGACTAAAAATGTTCCTTAAACGACAAGTTTACCATTCCCTGCAAGCTTGGATATTAAGTAATTCAAAAATCATTCGTTTAACTAGTTCTAAACACATTCAAACACATTCAAATCATGTCAAACTAATCATCCTAGGTGCTTAACCAATGGACTCTCATTAGTACTGTAACACCCCCTACTCATGTCCAACGCCGGGACAGGATACGAGGCATTACTGGATTAAATGCAATCAATCATGCAAACCCGGCCATAAAATTTCATTCATATTTCGAAATATTCAATCATATGTACATAGTCCCTTATTTGGGTCTACAAAACTCAAATCACACTTTAAAAGGGGTTCGGGACTAAACCGAGAACCTTCGAAAGTTTTACATCACCTAAATTTTTTTTCATGTTTTAAAGGGTCACACGCTCGTGTGAACAGGCTGTGTGGCCAGCACATAGGCTATTTTCCAAGCCTTTTTGTCACCCTTTACATGCACAGACACAAACATGGATCCAGAAGCATTCAACATCCTCAATTATGATGCAGACATTTCATTTACTTATCAACATACATGTGCTACACATTCTCACATTAAATCAAGTCTAGACACACCATATCTTATTCATTTGGCTTTATCAAATACCTTACCATTTATACCTTTATACCATAGTTATCTTCATGTCTATTTAACTCCAACTTATCATCAAGCATAACCTTCTAGCCAAGTCATAACTTTATATAGTGTCCATATTTCACATGCATAAAATAATATGCTTGACTAAGACATTCTACACCAATTTCATATTCAATTTAACATTATTACTATTTCTCACTTTATACCATTGTACCATGGTTACCAAACTATCCAACAAACGTCTATGTTCAAGGCATTATCATTTTATTTCTACATTACACATTTAATTCATGGTCATGACCACCTCGATTGGTCACAAAACATGCATTCAACACACATATTCACATCACAATTATTAGACACAACATGAATAGCTAGATTTACAAGTTGTAATCAATAGCTCAATATAGGCCAATACATTTGGCCAAATTATAATAACAAATGTTATAAAACTAGGTCCCTATACTTGCCACTCACTTGATATTTCTAACTAATGTATAAATACTCCAAAGGTATTGGCTTGATAGTGTGATGCTACCTCCGACAATCTCCAACCCTGAGCTGACCTGAGAACACTAAGGAATGGAAAGGAGGTAGTAAGCTTTACGCTTAGTAAGCTTGCATGAAAAATAATAAGCAATGCATTAACATGCTATTTTCAAAATCTTTCTATTTATTCAAAGTCCGGTCAAGCTATTTTCTCGAGTCATAGTGATTAAATTATTTATATCTAGAGCTAAGGAACTCCAAATTAATATCTGGTAACTTTACCTAAAACTAGACTCACATATCTTCTTACCATAAAATTTTCAGAATTTTTGGTTTAGCCAATAGTACATTTTATCCTTTAAATTTACCCCTATTTTGCTGTCTGACAGTTCTGACCTCTCTTCACTATGAATTAATTATATCATATTACGGGACTCAAATGATGCTCCTATCTATTTCCCTTGAAAATAGACTCATTAAGTATTTTAAGCATGTAATTTATAACGCAGGATTATTTTTTTACAATTTCTAATGATTTTCCAAATTTAGAATAGGGGATTCCGAACTCATTCTGACTCTATCTCACAAGAATACAAATATCTTATAATATGAAATTCTTTTGCTTACATCGCTTCATTTATATAAAAATAGACTCAATAAGATTTTATTTCATATCTTATTCAACTTATAATTCGATTTCCACCATTTTTGGTGATTTTTCAAAGTCACACAACTGCTGCTGTCCAAAACTGTTTTATTACTAAATTTCACTCTTTCATGTTTTCTTTGTAGTAACTTTCATTATAACACTTACTCCATATCAATCTTACCAAAGTTTGATCACATATCAAGAACGTTGATCATAAGTTTACACACATGAACCTTCACTTATTCATTACATATTCATGTTCATATGTATTTTCACTTAGTAAATTTCCCGTTGAACTCATCAGAATAATAACAGATACCTGGTGGCCTATACATATTACCACCCTTGTAATCGAAGCTCTCTAGTACGCATAGTAGCCTACACTTGGAACTAAAAATGTGACCTAACAATCTGGTACACGTAGTAGCCTGCACTTAGTACTACACACGTGACCTAACTATCTGATACACGTAGTAGCCTACACTTAGTACTACACACGTGACCTAATCATCTGATACACGTAGTAGCCTGCACTTAGTACTACACACGTGATCGAAGCTATCAGGTACGGATAGTAGCCTGCACTTAGTACTACACATGCGACCTAACAATCTAGTACACGTAGTAGCCTGCACTTAGTACTACACATGTGACCTAAAACTATCTTAAACACATAGTAGCCTGCACATAGTACTACACATGTGTTCTCACAAAGGATCATTCGTATCTTTTCTATTCCAAAGGTCCAACCGAGAAACTATTCACTTTTCAACATTTTACTAATTCATTCTTAGTCAATTTCGATTCGTAATTTACATCAAATGATCATTCTATAGGCAACTACATCTCATATAATAACAAAAGATAATAACATAAAAAAAAAGAATCGATATATTATTTACATACAAACTTACTCGTTTCAAAGAAATATCATGTTTCATCAAATTTTCATTATATTCAATCATCCAATCACATGTTATCAACATTTGAGCTATCGATTACTTCATGGGTACATCACGTTCCCATACACAATATCATTAACATATAAATCAATACAACCATAGCAAAATAGAATTTCAAGTGTAACAACAATAACATGAATAACATGCTTATTTAATCACATGAACTTACTTGTCGAAATCTCGTCGGGTACAACCGTGTAGCAATTCACACAACTCATGTAATAGTAATTTAACACTCATCACATTTTCCACATCATATTCATCATCCATAAATTCTTCTAATATATTAAATCATACATTTTATGCCATAATAATATATAATTACAATTCGAGCATGATATTGCATTATTATTACCATACGAACTTACCTCGAGACCAAAATAGCAAAAAGGAACCTAGCCATCAATTTTTCATTTTTCACCCGATCTAGGTCCAATCCTCGTTTTCCTTGATCTATAATAGCACATTTAGTCTAATTATTAGTCACATTATTTAATGTGATCCAAAAACCATATTTTCGAAAAATTATGATCCAAAAACCATATTTTCGAAAAATTATGTTTTTTTCCCTTAAACTTTGTCGAAATTACACCTTTTCCCCTAGGCTCGTAAAGTTATTTTTATTCAATTTTCTCACTCTATAGGCTTAGCCGAACCATTTTCATAACTATAGCAAACTAAAATTCTCATCAAAACACCCTTTTATACCACTTTTGCAACTTTTACAAAATGGTCCTTTTGGACGTTTTCATCGAAAATCACTTAGTAAAAGTTGTTTATTTAACACCCAACACTTATTTTCTACCATTAGACATCAAAATGCATGCATGTCACACACGAGTCAATTTTTAAACATGAACCCTAGCTCAAATTAATGGTAGAAATAGATAGATCTTGTTACGGGGATTGCAAAAACGTAAAAATCATTAAAAACAAGGCTAGAACAGACTTACAATCGAGCTTGGAAGCTTGAAAAACCCTAGCCATGGTTTCTCCATGCAAGTTTTGGCCAAGAGGTTGAAGACCAAAATGCCCTTAATGAAAAACTTTGGAAATATGCCTAACCATGTCCATTTTTGTCCACCAACTTAAAAAATGGTCTAATTACCATTTAAGGACCTCCAATTTAAAATTTCATAACAATTGGACACCTCTAGCATGTAGAACTCAACTTTTGTACCTTTTTACGATTTAGTCATTTTGACTAATTTAAGTGCCCAAACGTCAAAATTTTCAGACGAAATTTTAACAAAATCATTCCGTGAAATTGTAGACCATAAAAACATAATAAAAATAAAATTTTCCTTATCGGATTTGTGGTCCCAAAACCACTGTTCTGACTAGACCCAAAATCGAGATGTTACAAGTACCACAATTTTATCATCAAATTATATCATTAAAGCATTATTCTAGTCCAAATTATAAATATACCTAATTTAATCCATTTTGGACTAGTTTATATATAACTGAAACATTAACTTAAATTCACAAGCACATACCAAGCTTTTATTCCATTTACCGCACTACACTATGGCTTCAAACACGAGCACATGTTTTATATATATATACTAAGCCAACATTATACTTATAACCTCATATATATTTCATCCACAAAATAACTAACATTTAGACACCCTAGGTACATGCCGACAGAAAAGGATAAACATCACCAAATTGAGATTGGGATCGTTGTTGGATGCTGAATCGGCGATGAAAAAGTTAAATACCTAACATGCGCACGGAAAACAAAATCGTACGCTGAGTAAAACTCAATGGTATTTTTATAATCTGAATATTTAAAGACAAAACAATATAATATGAACATATTAGTTATAGGCACAATTGAATATTTAAAACAACATTTATTCATACAATGACATTAGCCATGCATTACTCAATTCATGATTACATCATTATATACCATACTCAATTTTCATCCCTTGCTATATAAAATAGCTTTCCATAATTTGTTCACATATCATTTAAACAATCGCACTATTCATTCCACATTCAATTCATGAGTATATAACTCGTGTATTCCATGTATTTACAACATATTTCACATTCTATTTTCAGTTCACTATCTCAATTCCATTTCTCATACCATGCCATTTCAATATCAATTATAAAACTTTAATTATCTGTTTACCCCTATTAACACGACTTGGATTCGGACGGATACATGGATCCAACCAACACACAAGTTTTGCACCCAGTGGATCATCGGATAATTCAAAGTAGTAAAGTGACAACCAGTGTCTCATTGAATAAATCCGAAGTAGTAAATTGACACCCAATGTCTCAATGTTAAAGTGCCGAATACTCACTTCAACACTTACCATATGTATTAAACAAAAGATACAACAATTAATAATTAGTTTCAGATTATAGAAATACAAACAAGAAATTTTGAGCTATTCCCCGTCGACTTTATCTTTCCCCTTTTTAGTCAAGATTATGGTATGATGTTAGCTGCGGAATTAAAACAATTAAAATTCATGAATACAACACAATTCAATTTCATATTGCATATTTCAGTTTTTGCTGAATATTTTCCTAATTTTCAATTTAGTCCCTAAACCAAGACTAACTTTATTTCTTTACAATTAATCCTATATTTTTATAAAAATTTTACTTTAAACTAAATTTAACTCCCTATTTTCACTTAAATCCATAAATTTTGAAATTTTCAAAATTTAATCCCTATTACTCAAAATTTACAATTTACTTTACACTTCAATCCTTTTTTATTTCTAACTTTTAAAACTATCAATTTAATCCCTTATTCTAAAATTATTCAAAACTCAATATTTCTAAAATTTTGATATGGGTCGGGTAGTATTTAACCGGGATTCCAAAAACATAAAAATTACAAGAAAAATGATTAAATTGACTAACCAATTGAACTTGGAACTTTGACACCCTAGCCTTGTCTTTCTCATTTCTTTCTTTCCCTTTTTTGTTTTCTTTTCATTCTGTTTTGTTTTTGCTTCTTTCTTTCTTATTTTTTTTTATTATAATTTTATAATATATATACATTTAATTCTTAAGGTTTTATATTATAATATATATTTTAAATTAAATTTTATAATAATATTACACCTTATGCCGCCTCATTCAAAGTTAAAGGCAAAATTGCTTCTTTAGTCCTTTTAAATATTCTTTAATCTATAACTCAACTTTCACCTTTTATGGAATTTAGTCCTTATACCTAATTACTCTTAATCAAGCAAATTCTCTTAACCAAGACCTAATTAACTACACAACTAGCTTCGTAAATATTTTTAATAAATATTTATGAGTCCAATTTACGGGAACGGAGTCTCGGGAATGCACCTTATGACACCCCTGACTATCGAGTAGCTACAATTCTCCCCCTAACTAAATTTTGTCCCTAAAATTTACCTGAAAAGCGGTGAGGGTACTGAGATCTCATAGTCTCTTGCGGTTTCCAAGACACTTCCTCAACACTATGACTATGCCGTATTACTTTCACTAATAGAACTCGTTTATTATGTAACTCTTTCACCTCGCATGCCAAAATCTTAACTGGTTCTTCTTCGTATGACAAATCTGGTTGAATCTCAATATCTTCCGTCAAAATAACATGAGATGGATCCGATCAATATCTTCTAAGCATTGAAACATGAAAAACATCATGAATTTTCTGTAATTCCACAGGAAAAGTTAAACGATTCTCAACTGGTCCCACTCTTTCCACGATATCATACGATCCAATAAAACGAGGACTCAATTTCCCTTTTAGCCCAAATCTCAAAATTTTCTTCGAAGGTGAAACTGTAAGAAATACTTTATCGCCAATAGAATATTCAATATCTCGACATTTGAAATCTGCATATGATTTCTGTCTATCAAAAGTTGTCTTCAATCTATCTCAAATTTTCTTAACAATATATTTCGTTTCTTGAATTAATTCCGGTCGAATTATTCTTCTTTCACTTAATTCCATCCAAGAAACAGGTGATTGACACCTTCGACCTTATAAGTCTACATACTGAACCATTTGAATACTTTATTGAAAATTATTATTGTATACAAATTCGACCAAAGGTAAGTAACGCTCCCAACCTAATTCAAAATCAATAATACAAGTACAAAGCATGTCTTCCAAAATTTGAATAACATGCTCAGATTGTCCATCAATCTACGGGTGAAAAGCTGTGCTAAAATTAAGTCGCGTACCAAGAGATTCGTGCAACTATTTCCAAAATCTTGAAGTAAATCGTGGATGTCGATCAAAGATTATTGTCATAGGGGCACCATGTAATCTCACGATTTCTTGAATATAAACTTCAACGAGTTTTTGAAGTGACCAATCAGTCCTAACCACAATGAAATGAGCTAATTTCGTAAATCGATCAACAATGACCCAAATGGCATTTTTCTTACTTGCTGATAAAGGTAACCCTATTACAAAATCCATCGTGATACAATCTCATTTCCATTCAGGAATAGAAATAAGCTGAAGTAATCCAGTGGGAACCTGATGTTCTGCCTTAAGTCGTTGACAAGTTAAACATTTAGCCACATGCTCGACCACATCTTTTTTCATTCCTAGCCACCAATAAGATTCTTGCAGATAGCGATACATTTTCGTTCCTCCAGGATGCAAAGTAAAAGGACTATCATAAGCTTTGCGAAGTATCAACTCTTTCAATTTAGAAACATCTAGAACATAGATTCGGTTACAAAATCTCAAGCAACTACAATCATCAATGCTAAAATTTTCTAATATACCATTCTGAACCATTTCTCTTTTCTTCGCCAGCTTGTCATCTTCTAATTGCGCTGACTTGATCCGATTAAACATCACCGGTTTGATGTTTAGTTCAACCAATAGGCTTCCAACGTCATTGATATTGAGCTGAACAAACATTTCTCATAATTCAATTGCTGCTTTTCTACTCAACGCATCAGCTACAACATCAGTTTTACCAAGGTGGTAATCAATAACCCAATCAAAGTCTTTCAGAAGTTCTACCCAACTATGCTGTCTCAAATTCAACTCCTTTTGACATAAGAGGTATTTAAGACTCTTATGATCGTATAAATATAACACTTTTTATCGTACAGATAGTGTCTCCAAATCTTTAGAGCAAAAACCACAGCAGCTAGCTCTAAATCACGCATCGGATAATTGCGTTCATGCATTTTAGCTGACGAGATGCATAAGCAATCACTTTCTCATCTTGTATCAAAATACAACCAAGACCGCTTAAAGAAGAGTCACTATAAATGATAAAATCTTTTCCCAGTTCCGGTAAAGTCAAAATCAGCGCTTCAGTCAACATCTGCTTCAATTTCTCAAAACTTTCTTGACACTGAACGTCCCAAACGAACTGAACATTCTTATGCAAAAGCTTATTCATCCATTTAAAAATCCTCGGTAATATCCAGCTAATCCAAGAAAGCTACAAACTTCTGACACATTCCTCGGTGCTTTCCACTGAACAATTGCCTTGATCATTTTTGAATCAACTCTAATTCCATTTGCTGAGATAACATGTCCCAAAAACACAACCTTTGATAATCAAAATTCACACGTACTAAGCTTTCCGCATAATTGTTTCTCTCGTAACACTTGCAAAACAATTCTGATTGGAATATACCAAAATATCATCAATAAAAACTACCACAAATTAATCCAAATACGATTGGAAAATACGATTCATGAGATCCATAAATGTTTCCAGATAATTCATCAATCCAGAAGGCATTTCTAAGAGTTCAGAATGACCATATCGTGTACAAAATGTTGTTTTCAGTACATCACTTTATTTCACTTTCAACTAATAGTAACCCGATCTCAAATCAATCTTTCAAAAGACAGAAGCTCCTTTTAGTTGATCAAATAAGTCATCAATGCGGGGTAAAGGGTATCGATTCTTAATCGTCAATTTATTCAATTGCCGATAATAAATACAAAGCCCAATCGAGCATCTTTCTTTTTGACAAAAAGCACTAAGGCTCCCCAAGGCAATATACTAAGGCGTATAAAACCACGATCCAATAAGTCTTCCAATTGTACTATTAATTCTTTCAATTTCATAGGTGACATAAAATAAGGGGCATTGACACTAGAGCCGTACTAGGAAACACTTCAATTGCAAACTCAACCTCCCGATCTGGTGGTAATCCCGATAATTTATCGGGAAACACATCAAGGAATTCACAAACAGTTTGAATCTTACTGCACTGACTATCAACAGAATTCGAATTGATAACATAGGCTAGAAAAGCTTCACAACCTTGATTAAGAAGTTTATTAGCTCGAATTGCTAAAAGGATACGAGTTGAACCACTTGTTTGAATACCATTCACTTCAATCTTATCACCGTTTTCACTCTGAACAACAAACTTCTTTTTACAACAATAAAAAATTACCCCGTGCTTTGTAAGCCAATCCATTTCCAAAATCATATCAAAATCACCAAACGGCATTATCAACAGATCAACAAGAAAAGTTATATTCTTTATCATTAACGGAAATGTCCTACACACCTGATCCACTAACACAGATTGTCTCAATGGACTAGACACCACTATCGATACACTAGATGCCTCAGATTTTAAACTTCCTGAACCAACCAATTTTGAATTTACATATGAATGTGAAGATCCCAGATCTATCAAAGCATAAACAGGTTTTGAATGTAATAAAAAATATACTACTCACAACATCATTAGCACCACCATCCTCACGAGTTTGTACAACATAAGCTCGAGCTGGTGTTCTGGCCTCTAACTATTGAGTAACAGTATCATTTCCCTTTCTAGCACCACCTCTCGAAAGTGAACCACTTCAACTTGACACGCGACCCCTAAAAGTAGGCATAGATCTCTGAGAAGTAATAGGTGTAGCATTCTCATTCTTCGGATAATCTCTAACAAAATGTTTGCGGAAACAGCTTGGAGTTAACTTCCAACATTCATCACAGTGCTTTTTCCCACAATGCTTACAATTCGGAATATCAATATCCCGGGATGGACCTCGTACATGACCCGTAGACACAGTTGGTTGTCTATCACGATTTCTATCAATTCTATCTGACTTAAAATTTGATCTCAAGCTACCACAGAATTCTTTTAATCTTTTTGATTGTGGATTTGAACTTGCAGCTCCAGGATGCTTTCCAACAGTACGAGTATTCTCAGTCTTTTTGTCAAAATCCAGAACTTCTTCTACCATTCTTGCCCGTTCAACTAAATCTGCAAACTCATTAATTTTGTGCGATACTAAATGTACTCGCAACTCATCGCGTAAATAACACAGAAATCGCTTGCAATTTTCAATTTCAGTCGGCACAAATTTAACAGCATACCTACTAAGTCACGAAAATTCTCGTTCATAATAAACAACAAACATTTCACCTTATTTCAACATTATAAACTTGTTTTCTGTCTTCAATATATAATTCACCCACATATTTCTTTTGAAATTCCTTTTGGAAGAATTCCCAATTTACCTGATTTGTGGGTACATAACGTGTCACTGATAGCTATTAGGTATATGCTTCTCATTGCAGTAGAGAAACAACACATATTACACCTTCACACGGGTTGCATTCAACTTGTTGTAAGATTCTCTTAATGGATTCAATCCAAATTTCAACTAAGGAAGGACCAACCCCTTTTAATCCTAAAAATTCAGTCAGACCATATTTACGCAATTCTTTAATCGGAGCTCGATGAATAGTGGGTGCAGATGTTGTAGCGGATGTGGTTCCCACCACATGCTAAAGAGCATGAACAATAGCTCTAAGTAACTGTGAATCATCTCTTTTCTCAATATTACCTCGCTTAATGTTAGGTTGTTGAGTTCTAACTAGATTAACACTTGGTGTTGCTGATTCGGTTCCATCTAACTTATTGGAGACATCATCTTCGGCATACATCTCTTGATCAACATCATCATTATAATCATCCGACATTTCAACTATAAAACAAAAACAACTATATATCAGCATCCAAATCCCGACTCAATTCGACTCAATTATGGCATTATCTCTAGAATAAATTTCAAGATCGATTTAGTTTGAGAATCGGCTAAACCTGTAAAGCTCTAATACTACTAAATATAGCACCCCTAACCCATATCTGTCGCCAGAATAAGGTTACGGAGTATTACCAGAGTTTATAAATTGATAAACCGTAATTTATACATATTTTTCCCACATGTTTAACGCATTTTATGGACGATTTTCCAAAAGAATTGGTGAATTCAATGCTCCTGATGCTTTAATTTCATGTTTTATACTTAGGAGAGCATAGGAGAGCGAAAGGAACGAGAAACGGGCCAAAAATAGAGAAAATGGGCCAAAGTACGAAATCAACACGGCTTGGACCTCCTCACACGGGCAGACCACACGGCTGTGTCAATCTGGCAGAATCGAAGCATGACTCACACGGGTATAGCATACGCCCGTACCATTCTAACAGGCTCGAACATGGCTTGAAGTAATCGAACACGGGCGTGTCACACGGGCGTGTCCCTGCTGAGCCCAAGTTAAGTCCAATTCAGAAAAGGCCACTTTTGAGGGCTTCTAGGCATTCCAAAGCCTATAAATACACCCTAGAAGAGGAGAAAAAGGGATACGGAGAAAAGCGAGTAAGGAATTACTCCAAGGAAGCCGATTGATCCATCTCAGAAGTTGGATTCATCATCAAGACTGAATATCTCTCCTTAATTTCCCTTCAGGAGTTTTTGGTTTTCTTTATGTTTTGTATTCTTTATTATTCTGAGATGTTTTCTTATTTAGTTATGAACTAAATCCCCTAAACCTAAGGGGAATGAAACCTAAGACGAATCTTGTTATTATTTTCTGAATCGTATGATAAATATTTAACTTGTTCTTAATTATGTGTTCTTAATTCTTGTTTTGATATCCTAGCATACTGATTCAAGATAAGCTCTTATTCAGAGGAGGAATAGACCCTGTCTAAGAGTACATTTATCATAATTAAGCGGAGTTGATTGCGCGCCTAGAAATAGGGTGACAAGATTTTGTCGGATTAGGGTAAAACCTAATAGGGGATCCATAGATCGAGTTAATGCAACCCTAGAGTGTTAATTAGAGAAAAGTCTCGGTTATTCAATCTAGGGATTAGACGTTATTAGTCTTGAATAGGGATAATAACATAACTTAGGGATCTCTACGGAACAAGTTGAATGAATAAATCGTCCGATTCGGAGCCAGAATAACAAGTAAAGTCTAGGTGGATTTTTCTTAGGTATTGTCTTCATTCAATCGATTTTCTCAAAAAACATTCCCCAATTCTTTTCTCTCTGCGTTCTTAGTTTAGATAATTAGTTAATTAAAACAAAAACCCCATTATTCTTAGGCTAGATAATAAAAAGACAATCATTACTAGTACTTTTAGCTCCTTTGGGTTCGACAATCCGGTCTTGCTAAAGCTATACTACTGGTCGATAGGTACACTTGTCTACATCGCGATAATAGTTAGTTCAAGAACGAGTAATTATAAATATTTAAAACCAATCACGAAAACTCGTGATCAAGTTTTTGGCGCCGTTGCCGGGGAACTAGAATATTAGGAACGCTAAATTTTTATTACTTTAGCCATTTATTTTTCTTGCAAATTAATTTAATTTTATTATTATTACTAATTAATTTACTTTTTCTTTCTCTTGGCAGGTTTTTATAGTTTATGACTAGAAGAAACCTGTTGGGACCATTACTTTTTGACAAAGAAATCGATCGTACAGTTTGTAGAAACCAAAGAGAAATAAGGCGCAGCTTAAGATACACGGAGAACTAGCAAAAAGACGATACTCAACCCCCAACCGAAGAGATGGCTAAAAACCAAGGCAATCAGCTACCTCCTGCAATTACAGTTAATCAAAATCCTGCCCTACACACTATGTATGACTAGGCGAAACCTTCTTTAACAAGAACTGAGTCAAGTATAGTTAGACCTGCTATTGCTGCAAATAATTTCGAACTAAAACCTAACACAATTCAGATGATACAGCAGTTTGTTCAGTTTGATGGTTTGCAGGATGAGGATCCTAACACTCACTTGGCGAATTTTTTGGAATTTTGCGACACTTTCAAAATTAATGGCGTTTCTAACGATGCCATTCGCCTTCAGTTATTCCCTTTTTCACTTTGACACAAAGCTAAACAATGGTTGAACTCGTTACCACGAGGGTCTATCACTACTTGGGAACAAATGACTGAAAAAATTTTACTAAAATATTTTCCATCAGCTAAAACGGCTAAGTTACGTAATGATATCTCTTCTTTTGTGCAAATGGACTTAGAAACACTTTACGATGCATGGGAGAGATACAAGGATCTATTGCGAAGGTGTCCTCACCATGGGTTACCTTTATGGCTGCAAGTTCAAACGATCTACAATGGTGTGAATCCCTCGACAAGACAGATGATTGACACAGCTGCTAGAGGAACCATCAACAACAAAACACTTGAAGAGGCTTATGAATTTATTGAAGAAATGTCACTGAATAACTATCAGTGGAAAGTCATGAGGACAAAGCCAACGAAAACAGCTGGCGTTTATAACGTCGATTCAGTCACCATGCCTTCTAATCAGGTAGAACTCTTAAATAAAAAAATTGATGGTTTTCTTAGTTCTTCACAGGTTCACCTAATAATGTAGTGCGAAGCAAATAGCGGTGGAACAAACCATTCGGAATACCAACCTTATGGCCACAACATGGATAATGAGCAATTAAATTACATGGGTAATAATCCTCGACCTCAAAACAATCCATATAGTAACACTTATAATGCAGGTTGGAGGAACCACCCCAATTTTTCGTGGGGCGGTCAAGGAAATCAAAGACCACAACATCCTCTGGGCTATCAACAGCCACCTTATCAACAAGAGAAGAAACCAAACCTTGAGGATATGCTCTCTAAATTCATCTTGGTGTCAGAAACCCGTTTCCAAAATACCGAGACAGCACTTAAAAATCAACAAGCATCGATCCAAAGAATCGAAACTCAGATAGGCCAGCTATCCAAACTAATCTCCGAACGATCACAAGGTAGCTTACCAAGTAATACTGAACCTAACCCAAGGGAACACCTCAACGCAATTAGTACTCAAGATAAGGAAGGATTCCTGCACCTGAGCTAGAATTGATGCAAGAAACTGTGGTGAGCAAAGGTAAAAGTGAGGTAAGTCATAACAAAATGGTGAATGAAGAATATAAACCTCGTGTCCCATACCCCAACATGACAAGGAAAGACCGCACAGATGAACAATTTGGTAAATTCCTTAAACACTTAAAAAAATTACATATTAACTTACCGTTTATTGAAGTTCTATCGCAGATGCCAAACGCAATGAAATTCTTAAAAGAGCTTTTAACAAATAAGCGGAAGTTGGACAAGGCGTCGCATGTGGAGCTAAATGCAGTTTGCTCGGCCATTCTCCAAATTAAACTACCCAACAAACTAAAAGACCCAGGAAGCTTTACTATTCCTTGCTTAATTGGTAGTTTAGATGTTAATCATGCATTAGCTTATCTAGGGGCTAGTATCAACATCATGCTTTACAAAATGTTTAAGCAACTAGGTCTCGGGAAACCCAAACAGACTAGGATGAGCATTCAATTAGCAGATAAAACTATAAGATTCCCTAGAGGTATTATTGAAGATGTGCTAGTTAAAATTGATAAATTTATATTTCCCATCGACTTTATTGTTCTAGACATAGAAGAGGATAGCAACACTCCCTTAATTCTAGGAAAGCCCTTTTTAGCAACTGCTAAAACCATCATTGATGTTGGCATAGGTGAACTCACACTCCGGGTGGGAGACGAAACAATCACCCTTCAAGCTCGCAATTCTGGTAACACATCAGGAATTGAAGGTGATCATTTAAACCATTTTACTAAACCTAACAATACGGTGCAACCTACTTTGCAGAAAATAAGTCTGAAGGAAGCACAGAGTCATTCTTAAGCAATAGTAGAGGACCTATTCATGAAGATCGAAGACTACAAATCGAGGAACTCGATGAATGGCGGACGCACAAACCAAGAACACCTGACAAACTGAAACTACGCCAAAACGAGCCTGATATCTCTTCAAATCAACTTAAGGTTGGTGATAAGGTCTTATTAGGTGCCGCAGATCCCCACATTGTCACTACCACATCGAATGAGGAAATCCCTCTTACGGTACTCAGTATTTTTCCATTCAGTACGGTGGAAGTGAGTCATCCCAAGTTCGGCACTTTTAAGGTAAACAACACCCGATTAAAACCTTATTTTGTCAAGACTGATAACAGGAACGAGGAGTACGAACTCCTTGAACCACGATGACCATTCAACGGAGAGGTAAGTCGAGCTTAGACTATAAATAAGCACTTTTTGGGAGGCAACTCGAGCACTAACATTATTAATTTCTTTAAATTTTGGTATTTAACTCCTAACCTACTAATAGAAATCTTGAATACAGGTGTTTCCACAGAGGCACGGCCAAGCACACGGGTGTGCTTAAGGCTGTGTGAAAACAGGGCAAAAGATTTCCCCAACACGGGCTGCAATAAAATGCCACGGCTGTGCGACATGGCCGTGGTCGAGCTTGCCAAAACAACACGAGCGTGCGACACGCCCGTTTGGAAGAACCGTGGACGAACCTGTTAAAATAGCACGGGTGTGTGACACGCTCTTGTCTAGAATCCGTGGTCAAACATGTCAAATTAACACGGGCGTGGGAGAAGTGAACGAAGCTAGACACGGCTATGCAACACGGTCGTGTTCACCAATACGCCCGAGGCACACGGACGTGTGTTAAATTTCAGATACACCAAAATAGGTAAAACGCGAAACACACGTGCTAAAATTGGGGCACACGGGCGTGTCCCATGGCCGTGTGTCCCAAAATCTATAAATAGGCTGCACTATTTATTGTCTTCCCCACTCAAAAAACCCTAACCCTAGCCACTGCAAGTCCACACGACCTCCTTGCCACACCCGTACGCCGCTTCTCACTCTATTTTTGACGCCCAATCTCTCTCCCTTAGCATTTGTTCACTCTTTTCACCTCTATTCTACTTATTTTTAATGCTTATTCTTAAAATAATTGTTATTTTTATCATACTATGTTCATTTTGTACATTATTTCCTGCATTATTAGATTATTTATCATGCAATTTATGTTAATGTAGGTTGTTAGGAAAGCTTCATTCCTTTGTCATTCATATGCCTTTATTATGCCCATCCTCATGCCCTTATAATGTTACGAAATTATGCTATCAAAAAGAATTTTGTTGGTTGAGTTTGGTTCATATTTTGACTGAAATTAGTAGTTTAAATTCATAGCTTTCCAAATTCATGTATTTACTATTATTCTTCTTTACAAATTATAGATATACATGTCATCTTCACGAGGAAAGAAATCCGCTGTCCTCGCTTCAAAGAAAAGGAAGGGAGCGTCATCTTCCTCGGGTCCTACCGTGAAAATTCATCATCCTTTCCTCTAATTCCCCAACGGGCCCAAAGAAGATCTGTTTCAAATACTACGGGCCCGACATTTAGCAGCAGGCCACTGCATCGACTGGGCTGCCATAGAACAAGTTCAGATGGCTAACGCGATCTGAGCTCTTATTACCACCGACCCTTGGGAGCAATTTTTTGAGATCATTGAACCGACGTACCTCGAGCTCACAATGGAACTGTGCTCGACATTTCATCTTCAAACCGTCATGACCAACCATGATGATCCGGGCACAATCCAATTTAGACTTGGTGGTCTAGTACGCCAATTGAGCGTCCCAGAGTTTGGTGCAGCACTGGGACTTTACACAGAGGAATTCCAAGAGGAGAACGATCTTGATACACTCAACTGCCACATCCATTATTCTCCTTCTAAGTGTTGGAACGCCCTCATGCCACGTTCAGTGACCTACGACCCCAATTGCACCAAGGCATCGTCCCTCTCTCCATCCTTGAGGTACCTCCATTCTATCTTATCTCACACTTTAACAGGACGGAGGGAGAGCACCAGCGTCGTCACTACCCACGATGACTATTACTTGTGGTGTATGTCCAACGGCCATGTTATCGACCTCGCCTACTTCATCACCTTTTCCATACGCCACCAAACAGAACGACGCCGGGGGGTCATCTCCATTGGCCCCTACCTGACTAGGCTGGCGCGACACTTCGGGCTCCTCAACACCGCGGCCGAAGAATCATCCCTCACCCTCATCGGCTAGATGTCTCCACAAGGCATCTCGAGCATTCTTAGCATGAGGATGATCAAGAGGTACTGAGGAACCTACCCTTCCCAGTATCATTTCGCCCAATCTACTGAGGAGGAGGCCTACGAGGACATTTCTGATGATGTCCCCCCATCGCACGAGGACCCACTGACTCAGCCACCACCACCCTCTCACCCAGTTCATGCGGCAGCTTCATATGCTGACATCTCTGAGCGCCTCACCCGATTCGAGCATCAGTGTTTTCAATGATTTGACAACATTGATGCTACCCTACAGCAGATTTGTTAGCACCTCCACATCTCATCGCCAGTCCCACCTCGCAAACCATCCAACGATGAAGATGTTTAGAAATATTTATTTCTTATTTTATGTTTTTAATTTTTATTGAAACTACTTTTTATTTTTATTAGATTTTAAAAATTTTATTTTTAATTATTAAATTCGATTATTTCTTTTTGAGTAATTATTCTTCCTAATATCCCCTAAAAAGTTCCTGATTTTATTACAGTTATATAGAGCTCTTAAGCTCATCGTCACATAGGAACTAAAACTCCACCGGGAATGGTTCTCCACGACTGCCATGTCTTGCTCGACCACGACCATAGCTACCACTAGATATAATATTCTTTTGGCCCAAGACTTATGGCCTAATGAACCTGTACGACTGCTGGAGTATCCTCCTCCACTCTCGAACCAATTACTCTCCAAAACTCCAGTTCGAGGAATTCATCAAACAAGAAGTTTCACTTCTCTCCCTATCTTAATTTTATATACTCTAATATCTATCTTTGTACATTAAGGGCAATGTACATCTTAAGTGTGGGGGGTATTCATTTCATTATCAGAAAAATCCTTGAATGATTACCTTGTTCTCTTGAAAAACTCTCATACCATATTTAGGATAAATTTTAATTTATTTATGATTTTCATTGATATTTCTTGAATTAAAACATAGGCATTTATGCATTGATTGTTTAAACTTTAAGACATTAGAGAATCAAGCATAATAAGTTGATTTTTAAGAATTTAAAATTATAGGTTGTTTCCCCAAGTCTAGGTATTACTTTGAATTGGAATTCACGAGTCTAAACATCAAAAAGCCATAATTTTTGTGAGCTTTTTGAGCCTTTTGAGCATCTATTAATCCTTTCATGATCACTTTTATTATTGCTTTGAGTGCGTCAATATTGAACTATTATTCTAGAACTTGCTTGATTATGCATGTCGAGAACACACCATTTGATTTGATATATCAAAATGATTAAGGTACTTAGGATTAACCCACTCATGCCATGAAAAGCCTACCTCCACGATTAACCCCTAGTAAACCCCCTTGAGCCTAACAAGCCATTTCTAGTATTACCTTTAATATTAACCTTTAACCCATTATTGTTGAAATCCGCTAAATTAATCTCTATTTTTGCCGAGATTTGAGTTGAATGGATTGCTTAGCTATGTTTTGTTCTTAATAGTTAGTTTATATTTATTAACTTGTTCTTAAAAAAAACATATTCTGAGAAGAAGCTCTGTTGTACGAAAGTGAAGATTAGCCCTTTTTCTAGTTAGGTAATTTTTCGAGTCAATCTCGATTCTAACCCTTTCTTTCAGCTTGTAACCACACCCCCTTAACCAAGCCTCATTACAACCCTCTAAAGACCTTTTGATTGATGTAGCATCTTAAATTATAGTGGTTGAGATTTGATTTTCATGCAAGCCTATGGTAATGATTTTTCATTATTGACTATTGAGTGCTTCATTTATTGTCCTTAAACACCTCGAGTGATTTGAGTGAATCTTTAGTGAGGATGTGAAACTCTGTGATATTCTGAATCAAAGGTAATTACTTGATGCGGAGAGACACCTATGTTTGTATGGTTAAATACTCAACTTGGAATGTTTGAAACTTTTATGTCCTTTTAGTTGAATTCTCAATGTATGATTACCTATGGATTATTTAAAGATATTATCTATAAGAATCATAAGTTGAGAAGAATTTATTTTGATTATGAATTGAGGATTTTGCTTGAGGACAAGTAAATGCTTAAGTGTGGGGGTATTTGATAAACCGTAATTTATAAATATTTTTACCCCATGTTTAACGCATTTTATGGATGATTTTCCATAAGAATTAGTGAATTCGATGCTCCTAATGCTTTAATTTCATGTTTTATACTTAGGAAAGCATAGGAGAGCGAAAGGAACAAGAAACGGGCCAAAAATGGAGAAAATGGGCCAAAGTACGAAATCAACACGACCTGGACCTCCTCACACGGGCAGACCATACGGCCGTGTCAATCTACCAGAATCGAAGCACGACTCACACGGGTATAGCACACGCCCGTGCCATTCTAACAGGCTCGAACACGGCCTGAAGTAATCACACACGGGCATGTCACACGGGTGTGTCCCTGCTGAGCCCAAGTTAAGTCCAATTCGGAAAAGGCCACTTTTGAGGGCTTCTAGTCATTCCAAAGCCTATAAATACACCCTAGAGGAGGAGAAAAAAGGAGACGGAGAAGGGGGAGTAAGGAATTACTCCAAAGAAGCCGATTGATCCATCTCAGAAGCCGGATTCATCATCAAGACTGAAGATCTCTCCTCAATTTCCCTTCAGGAGTTTTGGGTTTTCTTTATGTTTTGTATTCTTTATTATTCTAACGTATTTTCTTATTTAGTTATGAACTAAATCCCTTAAATACCTAAGGGGAATGAAACCTAAGACGAATCTTGTTATTATTTTCTGAATCGTATGATAAATATTTAACTTGTTCTTAATTATGTGTTCTTAATTCTTGTTTTGATATCCCAGGATACTGATTCAAGATAAGCTCTTATTCAGAGGAGGAATAGACCCTGTCTAAGAGTACATTTATCATAATTAAGCGAAGTTGATTGCGTGCCTAGAAATAGGGTGACAAGATTTTGCCAAATTAGGGTGAAACCTAATAAGGGGATCCATAGATCGAGTTAATGCAACCCTAGAGTGTTAATTAGAGAAAAGTCTCGGTTATTCAATTTAGGGATTAGACATTATTAGTCTTGAATAGGGATAATAACATAACTTAGGGATCTCTACGGAACAAGTTGAATGAATAAATCGTCCAATTCTGAGCCAGAATAACACGTAAAGTCTAGGTGGATTTTTCCTTAGGTATTGTCTTCATTCAATCGATTTTCCCAAAAGCAATTCCCCAATTATTTTTTCTATGTTTTCTTAGTTTAGATAATTAGTTAATTAAAACAAAAGCCCCATTATTCTTAGGTTAGATAATAAAAACACAGTCATTACTAGTATTTTTAGTTCCTTTGGGTTCGACAATCCGGTCTTGCTAAAACTATACTACTTTTCGATAGGTACACTTGCCTACATCGCGATAATAGTTAGTTCAAGAATGAGTAATTATGAATATTTAAAACCTATCACGAAAACTCGTGATCATAAATCAAAAAAACAGAATTTCAAATATTTCATATCATATAATATTTAGGTCAGAAACCAATCAACTCATACATATTGTCCCTCATTCAAGCCCTCGAGGCCCAAAATATGCGTTAGAAACAAATCGAGACTAATTCAGAAACCCAAGAAATTTTTTAGAATTAGCTAAAAAATTTAAAAGCTGCAGGGTTCACATAGCCATATGGTCAGGCTATGTGACTCACATGGCTAGGAGACATGCCCGTGTCTTAGTCTCTTTGGACATTTGAAATAGGAACACACGACCGTGTCCCAGCCCATGCCCGTATAACTCTTTCACTTGGGTCACACGGCCAAGCCACACGCCCGTGTGCCAGACTATGTACCCTTTCGAAATGTCCTCGCACGCCCATGTGCTAGCTGTATGTCTCACACGGTCGAGTGATACACTCATGTGTCTGGCTGTGTGGACTCAGAATGTACCTTAAACAGCAAGTTTGCCATTCCCTGCAAGCTTGGACATTAAGCAATTCAAAAATCATTCGTTTAACCAGTTCATAAAACATCAAACACATTCAAATCAGGTCAAAATAATCATCCTAGGTGCCTAGCCAATGTACCCTCATTGGTACCACAATTATATCATCAAATTATATCATTCAAGCATTATTCAAGTCCAAATTATAAATATATCTAATTTAATTCATTTTGGCCTAGTTTATATATATACACCTAAAACATTAACTTAAATTCACAAGCACATACCAAGCTTTTATTCCATTTACCACACTACACTATAACTTCAAACACGAGCACTTGTTATATATATTCTAAGCCAACATTATACTTATAACCTCATATACATTTCATCCACAAAATAACTAACATTTAGACACCCTAGGTACATGTCGACACAAAAGGACAAACATCACCACATTTGAGATCGAGATCGTTGTTGGATGTTGAATCAATGATCAAAAAGTTAAGTACCTAACCTGCCTACGGAAAGCAAAATTGTATGTTGAGTAAAACTTAGTGGTATTTTTATAATCTAAATATTTAAAGACAAAACAATATAATATGCACATATTAGTTATAGGCACAATTGAATATTTAAAACCACATTTATTCATACAATGACATTAGCCATGCATTACTCAATTCATGAATACATCATTATATACCATACTCAATTTTCATCACTTGCTATATATAATAGTTTTCCATAATTTGTTCACATATCATTTAAACAATGGCATTATTCATTCCACATTCAATTCATGAGTATATAACTCGTGTATTCCATGTATTTACAATATATTTCACATTTTATTTTCAGTTTACTATCTCAATTCCATTTCTCATGTATTCCATGTTAATAAACCTTAAATTATACATATTTTTACCCCATGCTTGGCATACTTATGAATGATCTTTCCTTGGTTTTAGTGAATTCGATGCTGCTAATCCTTTAGTTTCATGTTTTACACGCAGGAGAGTTTAGGATAGCAAAAAGAGCATGAAACGGCCCAAAAACGGACAAATTGGGCTTAAAATAGTGTTTCACATGGCCTAGGCACTTTCACACTGGTAAACCCCAGGCTTGTGTATCATGGCCATGTCAACATTAATCCAAGTCAGAATTGCACACGGTTGAGCACTTGCACACGGTTTGAGCATACGGCCGTGTCCCTGTTGAGCCCAAGTCTAGTTCTACTCAAAAAAGGCCACTTTAGAGGGATTGGAAGCATTCTAAAGCCTATATAAACACCCTAGAAGAGGATTAAAGGGGACACACAGAGTTGGAGGCAGAAAATACTCGAGAATAGCCATTCGAATCACCTCGGAGCCAGGATCTACATCAAGACTGAAGATTTCCATCCAATTTCCTAGAAGTTCTTTGGGTTTCTTTATGTTTTGTTGTTTTACAAACTTTGAGATGTTTTCTATTAATATTATGAACTAAACTCCCTAAATACCTAAAGGAGATAAAATCTAAGATGAATCTTATTACTCTTTGATTTATATGATAAATACGTGTTCTTATTCTTAATTGTGAGTTTTAATTCTTGCTTTAATATTCCAGGATATTAATTCAGGTTCTTGATGTGCTTATTCAGTGGAGCAAAAGTCCCTATTTAAGAGTAGATCATTCATAATTAAGCGAAGTTGCATGCAATCCTAGAGATAGGACAACATAAATCTGTCGGATTTGACTCAAATCTAATAAGGGAATCCATAAATCGAGTTAATGCGACAATAAGGGTTTTAATTAGAAAGAGATTTTGATTAATCAACCTAGAGTTAGTTGTTTTTAGTCTCGAAAGGGGTAATACTATAAATCAGGGATCTCTACGGAATAAGTCAAGTGAATAAATCATCTAAGTCAAAGGTAATAAGTGAAGTCTAGATGGATTCTTTCTTGGGCATTGTCTTCTCCATTGGTTTTTCTAAAGTATTTTCCAACTTTCATCTCTTTCGTAATCTTAGTTAAATTAGAAAATTAGTTTTGTTTATAAACATTCTCTTAAATTTTAGGCTAGATAATAAAAAGATAGTAATTACTAGTACTTTTAGTCCTCGTGGATACGATATTTCCTGTCTCACCATAACTATACTACTGTTCAATAGGTGCACTTGCCTTAAGTTGAATTTTTAGTTAGTTTCATGATCATCACATGTATTTACAACATATTTCACATTCTATTTTCAGTTCACTCTCTCAATTTCATTTCTCATGCCATGCCAATTCAATATCAATTATAAAACTTTAATTATATGTTTACCCCTATTAACACGACTTGGATTCGAACGGATACAGGGATCCAACCAACACACAAGTTTGGCACCCAGTGCCTCATCGGATAATTCGAAGTAGTAAATTGACACCCAGTGTCTCATCGAATAAATCTGAAATAGTAAATTGACACCCAGTGTCTCATTGGTTAAACCGAAGTAAATTGGCACCCAGTGCCTCATCGACTCGAAGTCGAAAAAATCCCTGAATTCTTCCAATCCTATAGCATGTCATCTATATCCGAGTCAACCCGATACAGTTAATAGGGTTTCAAGTCACTTTCCAAATGCAACAAATATCCAATATTCAAATTTCACATTAATATTCATTTCAATTCAAATAATCAATATATTCATAATATATATATATATATATCAATTCAATCCATTCAATCAACTTTTAATTCAATTCAATGTCAAAGTGTCGAATACTCACCTCAACACTTACCATATGTATTAAATAAAAAATACAACAATTAATAATTAGTTTCGGATTATATAAATACAAACCAGAAATTTTGAGCTATCCCTTGTCGACTTTATCTCTCCCTTTTTTAGTTGAGGATTCCGGTACAACGTTAGCTACGAAATTAAAACAATTAAAATTCATCAATACAACACAATTCAATTTCATATTGCATATTTCAATTTTTGCTCAATATTTTCTTAATATTCAATTTAGCCCCTAAACCGAGACTAACTTTATTTCTTTACAATTAATCCTATATTTTCATACAATTTTCAATTTAAACTAAATTTAACTCTCTATTTTCACTTAAAACCCTAAATTTCAAAATTTTTACAATTTAATCCCTATTACTCAAAATTTACAATTTATTCTACAATTCAATCCTTTTTCATTTCTAAATTTTAAATCTATTAATTTTATCCTTTATTCTAAAATTATTCAACATAGACAACACTTACAAACTCAATAATTTCTAAAATTTTGACGTGGGTCGGGTAGTATTTAACATTGGGATTCCAAAAACATAAAAATTACAGGAAAAATGATTAAATTAACTAACCAATTGAACTTGGAACTTTGAAACCCTAGACTTGTCTTTCACCTTTCTTTCTTTCCCTTTTTCTTTTTTTTTCCTTTCTGTTTTGCTTTAACTTCTTGCTTTAGCTTCTTTCTTTCTCTTTCTTTTTTTCTTATTTTGTTTTATTATAATTTTATAATATATATACTTAATTCTTAAGGTTTTATATTATAATATATATTTTAACTTAATTTTTTTAATAATATTAAACCTTATGCCGTCTCATTCAAAGTCAATGGAAAAATTCCTTCTTTAGTCCTTTTAATTATTCTTTAATCTATAACCCAACTTTTACCCTTTATGCAATTTAGTCCTTATACCTAATTACTTTTAATTCAAGCAAATTCTCTTAACCAAGCCCTAATTAACTACACAACTAGCTTTGTAAATATTTCTAATAAATATTTACGAGTGCGATTTAAGGGAACGGAGTCTCGGGAATGCACTTTTCGACACCCCTGACTATCGGGTTGTTACAAAAATCCAAGTTTCTTAGCAAGTCCACCACCTACATGTTTAAACAATTAATGTGTGAGATCAAAGAGCCCAGTACACAAAGATAAATATACTTATCCTATATTGTTATTAATGTTGAGTCCTTTTAGAAGTATTATTCAAAGTTAATATATGTTACAATTTAGCCTTCCTAGAAGGTTCATTTCTCATTACAAAATTATAAGGGCTGAACTTACATTTTAATGGTTTATTAGCCATTCACATTATGAAAATTCATATTCAAGATTCTTATTGAGATTTCAAATGATATCTAATCTTGTGTATACTCCCTTTACCCATGGTTTCTTATCATGTTGACACATAAGTTCCACTTACTGTCATTTGTTCTGTATATAGGTTGCATATTTCATTTTCATTTCCTTTATCGATATTAACATGTTCAATTAACTTAATTATTATATAATTATCATTCATTTATGACAAAGAAAAATAGAGTATGGGGTCATGACATATTCTTTATTAGTTTACACATTTACTAAATTTCTTATTAACTTATTTAACTTATAGTTCTTAGTACATTCCACTTTAGTTTACATATAAAAATTAATACTCATAGTCAAGTCTCATTATTAAGATTTTAATTCATTCCACCCTTAGTATATTCTAGTAAAATGACTTAGGTACACAAGAACCATTCAAAATACCAGAGAGCAAAAAAAACACTTACCTCTATGGTATTATCTCATATCCCTCCAAAACACACCTAAAAGCACATATGTGTTGATCCTCCAAACATACCAGAAAGCAACAAAGTGATAAGCCTCCAAAGCACACTAAAAAGCACTAAAGTGCTAAGCTTAAAGGCATTTGAGAATGTATGTGATTGGATAACCCAAATGCCAATAAAGAGTGCATATAATACGTGCAAGGCTTAAAGGAAATAGAGCTCCGACACCAACTCCCAAACCAAAAGCACATATAATCCCTATTGGCATGCCAATTATATCCTAACTATTTCACTAAGTTTACTAGAGTGACCTCGCGTTTAACCAAATTTCATAACCACACATATGCTCCTACATTTTTAGTTCACATTTCAATAATGTGTCGATTCTATCTACCACTTGTAAGGTTAACAATTTAACAAATTATCCCCCCAGATTTGCCATGGTGACATATTTATACATTTTCACTTTAATATCCCATTTCATGACTATTCACATACACCAAATTCATTCTTATTAATAACTCTATGGCAACCAAAATATACATAGTACATTATTAGTTAATAAGGCATTTTGTAACCAATCATTTCTACCTCAACTTGTCAATGACTTATTTCAACACCTTTAAAACATAGAGTTTACATGTATTCATTTCATAGTAAATCTCATATTTATTCATCATGTTCATATGTATCTCACTAATTCATTATTTCCACATCTTAATCCATGGAAATTTCCTTAAGTTTATACACATGTTTATTTTCATAATTCTCTGAATATGTTAGAATAGGAGTAATGGTATCTAAGGGTACTTAACTTTTGGATGCATATTTACTCAAAATCAAGCTTTTAAACACAATCAAACTTGGACTTTTTGTTTTCCATCATTTTCCCATTTTTTCAAACACAAAAATATAACCTAAAAAACACTTAGCCTATAATCAGTCAAAGTTTACTCAAAGCAACTAAACTCAAATATTAAGTTAGGAGGGATGGAAAACACCAGTTCTTACCTTATAGAAGCTTTCTCTCACTAGCTTCAACTTTCTCTCTCAATAACCATAAAAACCCTTGCTAAAGAATGGAGGTTTGAAAATGGATTCAAGCTTAAAGATGAGTATTCTAGTTGATCTACACAATAATACAAAGTTTGGATGTTGGGTTTTTGGTGAAATTTGAAGAAAATATCAAAAATGAAGAAAATGGAGAGGACTCCCCAGAAGCAAGAGTGAACAAAAACTTTATGAAAAGGGGATGAGTTTTCATCTTTCAAAATACCAATTTAAAACACTTAAGTCAAAATTCCAAATCAAAGTCAAAATCTAAGTCAAAATTTCTTAACATGCGGTCAATATTTAATCACTCCAATTTAATCACATCCAATGGTTAATATCAATACCAAATACCAAATATCTCATCAAGATAATATTCCTTACATAATATTCCCAAAAAAAGACCAAAATACCCTTTTGCAATAAAATTACCATTTTACCCATTTTTGCCTCTTTGTACAAATTTTTCACAACAATAGGCTCTTAGCAAATTTAAACCTCATAATTTATATTTAAAACCTAATAATAATCCTTGGGTGGAAAGGCATTTACACTTTTACCCCTCTATTGTAAAAATAGAAAATTTATAATTTAGTCCCTAAACTTTTTAAATATTTTCTAATTTGGTCCAAAAGTGATTTTCATTGCACCGATACTTATTACTCAATTTGTCATACTAAAGTTGTCAAAATTTGACATTTAGTCATCAAATAATCTCAACTTTGACCTCTTATTATTTAAATATATTGTGTAAAAAATTGAAGAAATAGTTTTTAAATAGAAATTTTTAAAATTAATTAATTAAAATATTTAAAATAATTTAGGCCAAGGTTCAAAAAATTTGACCTAAAAACTTTCAACTAGACATTTTTACTAGGACTAGGGGTATAATTTAATTCTCATGCCATATAATTAGTAATAACTCACATTTCTCATTTGGTTAAATTTGTACTTTAGTCCTCAAACTTTTAAAATTTTTTAATCTAGTCTGTTTGTCACATTCTCACATCTAAAATTCGTTTTACTAATTTTCATCTTCAATATTAATTCTTCCTCATAAAAATTCTTTATCAGACTTAATTTTCAATTTTCTCGAAATTTCATTGTTTCCAATTCTAGAACAATGTCATTTGTCTTATCCAAAATTTTAGTGTGTTATACATGGTTTTTCTATATCAATGCTCATAATCACATTTTTAATATACATAGTCACTATACATTTTATTTCACCAATTATATCAAATTCCAAAACTATCTTAACAATGTAAAGATTTCATGGTCCTTTTGGATAGCAGGAATCAAAACAAAGCTACTTGCTGATTCTCAACACTTGAGTCAACTCCTTCCATAGCTTAAAGCTTTCTTTCCCCGCTAATTTCCCTTTCTCAACAAAAAAAAAACATATAAAAATCATCAAACAATTTTCTCATGCTAAAATCTTAAATATCAATGATCGAGATTATGGAAACTTGTTTTCTCACCTTGATTGTAGATTTTTCTATTTAGATTTCTCTCACTAAATGCATAAACCTTAGGTTGGGAGAATATGAAATTGATGGTGGGAATGTTGTTGGAAGTAAGGTTTCATCTTTAATGTCACTAATTTTCATGGGCTTGCCTGGACTTTTGGCCTAATTTAAAGAAAGAAATTTGGCGTAATCTAAAGAAAGAAATATCAGAAAAGGAAAAGGAAAATTTTACCTTTTATTAAAGAGAGGAACGAGATAATATTATTGAGAGAGGACATTACATTGATAAGGTACATTGCATTCTCATGGAAGGTTTAATATTAGTAATGCATGTAACTTTTATAAAAGAAAAAATTTATTTAATAAGTGTTAGATACAATAATAATATACATTAGATTCTTAAAGGAAGATACATATTTAAACTTATGAGACAACATTACTAAAATAGGTCATAGACTTAGACATTAATCATAAAAAAGGAAATGAATGAAAAAAAAAAGTATAAAATGTATTAAAAAATCTATAAATAGTAGACAACATTAAAATATAGTATTCTAACAAAATGCACTTCTTTAAGCCAATAAAATTGAACTTCTCTAATCATTCCAACCTAAAATTATTCTCCTTCGTTCAAATCACAACTTTTTCTCCATTTGAGTCAAGAATCAATGAATCAAGTCTTCTTTTTCCGTATCAATATAAATCTATTAAAACATAATATGAAGTAATTATAATATGTGGGATTTCAATTTTATGGGGCGTATATCATATGTAGGTTTTATACGATTCTTTTCAATTTTTTTAATTATCTTATTTTGTATTAATTTAATTCTATATTATAATCATCAAACTTATATTTATAATATATTTATAATAACATTTAAAAAAACCAATTATTACTACATTAATCTCAATGGAACTAATATTCCTCAACACTCTAAAACTTTTCCTCTTTAGAAATTATAAATGCCCATTACTTTGGTCTGATCACAAATCTTTCTTTTTCTTCATGACCCCTAAGCAATCATTGCATATATTATGATAAAAGAAAGGAATATTGTATATAAAAAAGTAGAGATAATATACAATGTGGTGCAATATAATCATCATGATCATATCTATATATCACTTAGATTATTGTGCGTTAATTTTTCTATCATTGCTTACATTTAAATTTGTTCATGAGTTGAGTAGGTTATAACTTAAATTAATTAAATTTGAATAAAAAAACTTTTTATCAATAAAAAAGAAAGAAAAATGTGCTTTTTGCATGCGCACCAGACCTATGCATGTCTCTTAAAAAAAAAAGACTTATTAAAGTTAGACAATCACTATATACTTATTAGACTTTCACAGATCCAAAGTGCATTTTATGATTGAATCCTTAAAATAAAAATTTGAAAAAGATAAAAACATAATTAAATTTTATTTTTATGTTACTTTCTGATATTACCAGGGTTTGACTGCAGTTGTGTGTTCTAGTGGTGGTGGTTGTATAGAGACGATTGGTATGGTTGTAGCACTAGTTAGAGCCGAGACTGAGATAGCATGGTGGTATCTTCTTCTTCTTCTTCTTCTTTATTTTTTATTTTTTTTTCTGCTTTATTCTATGTTGGCTTTATGATGTTTTCCTGAGATAGCACGAGTTATTGTGAAATAAGGGTTTTAATTAGAAGGAATTTCAATTAATCAATTTAAAGTCAGTTGTTTTTATGATCAAAAAAGATATTAGCATAATTTAAGGATTTCAACATATCAAGGTGCTAAGTAAAAGAAATTACATAATTTAGATTGATAGTGAGAGATTAAATCTAGGCGAATTATTTTCTGGGTATTGTTTCGCTTCTTGGTTGTTAATTGATTATTTTTGTGTTTTTTTGTTTGTCGTGTTCGTTAGTTAATTAATTTAGTTAATTTTAGTTTTTAACTAATCACTCAAATTATTCGATTAAATAATAGAAATACGCTAATTACTAGTACTGTCTTCATGGAAATGATATCTTTGCTCACTGTAGCTATACTATTAATTGATAGTTCCACTTGCCTTAATCAAATTTTTAGTTTGTTTTGCGACCCATCAAGTTTTTGGCGTTGTTACCGGGAGCTATAATATTAGGAAAACTTTATTTCTATTAATTTAACCATTTTTATTTTATTTTAATTTTTTTGTTTTAAATCTAATTGTTACATTCTAATTTTTCTTTTGTTTGATTCTTACAGGTTCTTTTGGTTTATGATTTGAGGCAACTCATTGGAACCATTAGTTTTTTATAGTGACATCAAAAATACTACTCACAGAAATCAAAAAGATGTTAGAGGAGCAAGGTAAGGTCAACAAACTTTAATAGATGATCAAGAGCAAAAGGACATTACTGTGGAGATGGATAACAATCCTATTAATCCGCAACTTACTGCACGTCCTACTCCTTAGACTATGTATGGCTATGCTAAGTCTACTCTGATTGGGGTTGAATCGAGTATTGTCAGACCGAATATTACTGTGAATAATTTTGAGATTAAGCTGAACACAATTTAGATGGTGCAGTAGTATGTTTAGTTTGATGGGGTGCAATATGAAGATTCGAATGCTCATTTCGCTAACTTTCTAGAGATTTGTGACACATTCAAGATTAATGGCATTACTGATGGTGTTATACGCATCTGGTTGTTCCCATTCTCTTTAAGGAACAAGGCAAAAAAGTGGTTAAATTCACTTTCACGGTATTCCATTATTACTTGGGCTCAGATGATTGAGAAGCTTTTGTTGAAGTATTTTCCACCGATCAAAACAACTAAGTTGAGGAATGACATTTCTTCTTTTGCTCAATTTGAGCTTGAGACATGGTAGGATTCGTGGGAGAGATTTAAGGATCTTTTAAGAAGGTGTCCTTATTAAGGATTACCTTTGTGGCTTTGAATATAAACATTTTACAATGGTTTCAATCCCTCGACTAGGCAGATAATTGATGTAGGGACTGGTGGAACACTAAATAATAAGATACCTGAGGCAGCCCAAGAATTTATTGAGGAGATAACACTGAATAACTATTAGATAGAAAGTTATGAGAAGAAAGCTTACTAAGACAGTTGGTGTTTCCAATATAGATGCAGTTGCTATGTTAGCAAGTTAGGTGGAAGCACTGAGTAAAAAGATTGATGATTTGAGTTGCAGTAAACAAGTGAATCTGATAATGCAATGTGATGCCATTGGAGCGAGAATGATCAATCCGGAATGATTGCCTTTCAAGTCTAATATGGAGCATGAGCAAGTCGACTTTATGGGTAATAATTCTATACCTCAGAACAACCCCTACAACAATAATTACAATTCTGGATAGAGGAATCATCTTAATTTTTCTCGGGGTGGTCAAGGAAATCAAAGGTCACAATCCCCTCCAGGTTTTCAGCAACCTTATCAGCAAGAAAAAAAGCTGCATTTTGAAGAGATGTTGACTAAATTTATTTCAGTGTCAGAAACTCGATTTTAGAATACTGAAACAGCTTTGACGAATCAGAAGGCATCTATTAAAGGCCTCGAAAATTAGATTAGTCAGCTTGCGAAATTGGTTTCGGAGAGATAACAAGGCAATTTACCTATTGACACTAAAACAAACCCAAAGGGCCAAGTCCACGTAATCATTGTACGAAGTGGAAAGGTGTTGGTATAGCCTAAAAAGAAGCTAAATTTAGAAGTTGTTGAGAAAAATGATGGGGTTGAGGAATGCAAAAAAAATCATAAGCCAACGGTCAGTGAATACAAACCACCAATTCCATATCCGGCAAAGTTGAAAAAAGATTGCATTAATGAAAAATATGGTAAATTTCTTAAATTTTTGAAAAAAATTACATATTAACTTACCTTATGTTGAAACCTTTTCATAGATGCCCAAGTATACAAAATTTTTAAATGGGTTGTTAACAAATAAAAGGAAGTTAGATGAACTGTCTACTGTGGAGTTTAATAAGGAGTGTTCGGCCATTCTCCAAAACAAACTACTCGTCAAGCTTAAAGATCCCGAGAGTTTTACTGTTCATTGTTTTATAGGTAGCTTAAATGTAGAAAAAAAGTTTTGGCTGATTTGGGTGCGAGTATAAATCTAGTGTCTTATAAAATGTTCAAACAACTTGTCTCGGGGAGCCAAAACTCACTAGGATGAGTATTCAATTAGCTAGCAGATCAATTAAGTATTCTAGGGGGTATTTTTGATGATGTACTTGTTAAAGTTGATAAATTCATATTCTCTGTTGATTTCGTTATATTGGACATGGTGAACTATTATTGATGTGGGTAATGGTGAACTTGTGTTGAGGGTAGGTGATGAACAGGTTACTCTTCAAGAACATGATGTTGTAATAGTTTCTAGTGGCCGAGATGATCCTAGTTATTCTGTTGATGTTAATAATCATGTGGCTCAATTTTTTTGCAGGAAATCACTCATGAAAGCGTGTTAGAACCGTATCATGTTCAAGGTGATAGAAATTAAGGGATGAGTGAATAAAGAATGGTACAGCTTGATTAATTAGATGAATGGCTACTAAAGGCTGATGAGAACCCAAAAATGTGCAAAAAAAAAAAACAACACAACAGTGTGTATTTAAAGAGGACGAACCAATTCAAAGTTAGAGACAAAGTGCTACTTGACAATTTAGATACATGAATGTTCCTTAATGAGCAAGATGGTCGAATCCATTTGTGGTGCAAAACTTATTCCCATACAAAACTATTGAGGTAACACACCCTGATTACGGTACATTCAAGGTAAACGATCATCGACTCAAACTTTATCTTGGTGGTGATACTGATAACGAGAGAGAGAAACTCTGACTCCAAAATCTGAATTAACCATGAGCTTAAAAAGGGAAATCGATCTTAGACTTTAAATAAGAGTTTCTCAAGAGACAACCTGAGTGTTGGTTTTTTTTTAATTATTTCATTTAATTTTGTTGCATGCTTAGTTTTTTTATTTACCTAACTTTTGTTTTTATTAATTAAAAACAAAAAAGGTGCCACACGGTTTAGAGTAGACGACATAGCTATGTGACCTACACAGCCCTCGACACGATCGTGGTAGAAGCAAACAATTAACCTACAAGGCCTAAATAAAGCCATACGGCCTGTCAACACGACTGTGTGGTACACACGAGCGTGTTATGGACCGTATGGATACTAAAGCCAATTTTTCAATTTTCTTTTAACACACACAATCTAAGTGGCTTTACATGGCCTGTCGACACGGTCATGTGGGACATATGGTCTAGACACATGAGCATGTCCAAGGCCGTATGAACGTTGAAGCAACTTTTAAAAGTTTTTATAGACTACACGGCCTTAGAGTGGTACACGGCTGTGTGGTCTACAAAGTCTGGCACATGGTTGTGTACCCTCTTTTAAATTTAGGGTTTTGTTTATTTTTTCTTTTGTCTTGTCCACTATGTTTCAAAAAGACCTTACCCCTCCATATTGTCATTCAAGCACCCCAGACGCCAATTCCTCTTGACATTGCTGTCGCCCTCTCTTTTCCCTAACTTTGTGCCTCGAACACCTCCAAGTCCTTATCGCCACCGTTCATCCCTCAGAATTGACTTCTCCCTCAATCCTCTATCACGCACACACTGTCGTCCCCCTCACGCTGCCCTTCTCTCATCCTCTTTCCCATTCATGAACCACTATTTTCTCCACACCCCTTCTTCTCCCCTCCCCCACTCACAACCGTGAACATCCCCTTCCCCTCCTCCATTTCTTTCCTCATGGCACTATTAGTTGTAACCCTGTCGTTCCTCGTCGATTGTCCCCTATTTTCCCCTCACGCTACTACTGATCTTTTCCTCCATGCTGCCGTCAATACCTACCCAACCAACCACCCTTTTTGTTTTTTTATTATTATATTTGTTTTATTATTACTAATATTATTATCTTTTTATTAGTATTAGTATTAGTATTAGTATTAGTATTAATCATATTGGTATGCCTATTTTTATTCTACTCATTTGGATTACAATAGTATTAGATTTTTTTTATTATCTTTTGAATTATTTAGGTCTTATTTAGTGAGTCGATTTTTGTTATACGATAGATTGAACTTGGTCCATTGTGTCTCACATTTCAATTTGTTCATCTACTATATTAATTTGTATTGATGCTGATATATCTCGTTATTACCTATTTTGCTAGGTACATTAGGACAAAGACGAGAGGAAAAACTAAGGCCGCTATCCCCACCTCTAAAAAGTGGAAGACACCATGTGCATCTTCGTCCTCGGCCCCAACCATATTCACGAGATACCCGTGTTTCCAATTTAGTCTGGGTCCATATGACAACCAATATCAACATCTTAAGGAGTGGCCCTTAGGTTTGGGTCATTGCATTGATTAGGAGGCTCTACAGGCAGTCCATTTAGCTGCCAAGGTTCGGGTACTAATTGGGACGACACCGTGGGATCGATTCTTTACTATTATGGAGCCCACATATGTTAAACTCACATTAAAGTTCTCGTGACTTTCTTCCTCCAACCGGCAATTTCACCGCGGGATGAGCCTTGCACTACTTCCTTCCGAATTGGGGGTACAACGCATTCCTTGAGCATCTTGGGCTTTATAGTTGCCTTAAGATTATATTTCAAGGAGTTTATGAGTACCTCAGTGTTCCCAACACTTTCCAATCACATCCATCGACTGACCCCACTTTGCTGGATCGACATTACCAAGATTGAGTCACAGTATAACCCGAGTCAATCAAAGGTAACATGTTTACCTCCGGTATTTCGCTACACTCATGTCATTATGGCCCACACATTAACTAGTCAGAAGGAGAGTACGGGGGTCGTCTGCACTTCAGACGCCTATTTTCTATGGAGTATGGAGACGCGCCACTCGATTGATGTCGCTTACGTTGTGGCTCACTGTTGTCGTTAGCAGTTCGATCGGAATAGGAAGGACCATATCTAAATGGGTCCTTACGTGACTTGTTTTGAAAGGTACTTTAGGTTTCTCTACACTCCGGAGTAGAGTTCATCCTTCACTCTAGTCGGACAGATGGTCCCGTAAGGGCTATCTATTAAGAACCATATGAGGATGATTCAGTGCCAACATAGAGCAAGTCCACATCGGTATACACTGTTTCTTCTGAATCCTCAGGATGACCATGAGGAGCTCCTAGACTATGACCAACCTCGATTTGCAGACTTAGCTTGATCCTCACCTCTTCCAAGTCACTCCACTGCTACACATTCAATCATGCTTAAAGACATCTTTCGCATATAGTAGCAGCACTCCGATTGAATCAATTGCCTTGAGCAGCTACATTCGAAGCACTTCGGCCAACATCAATGACAGCAAGATCGCATCAAGGCCTATCTACAACAAATGTTCTAGCACTTTCATATTTCTTCACCCAATCCCCCTATTGTACCTACGCCTCGCAATCCTGACTTCCATATGACACCGATCCTTGATTACATATAGTTTTATATTTTATTTATTTTTTTAATTTTTAACTATACTTTATTTTTATTGTTTTTTATTTTTATTTTATTTAGTTAGACTTATATGTTTTGTTTTATTTCCATATGACACCGATCCTACGATTCTGGATTTTACTATTTCGACGAAATCATCCAAATTTAGGGTAGTTTTTGTTCTCTTCCTCTCTTATGATATTTTGCTTATTGTGTTTATATCTGTTTGTACATTGAGGGTAATGTACATATTAAGTGTAGGGAGGATTTTATATATTTATGTGATATAGCACTTAAATTGTTGTTGTGTTTAAGTAATTTTCTCAAAACTTATATTAAAGTTTTTTTTTTAAAATTTGGAATCTTTATTGATTTTGTTTGGGATTAATATGCGGATTTTTGTGTATTTTGTGATTTATACTTTAAGATACGAGAGAGTCAAGCATGATAAACTGTTTCATGTTAACTCATAAACCACATTAATGTTGTAAAATTTGTTTTATTGACTCCCTTTTTATCAAAATTCAATTTAGTTAGTTTCTTGACTATATTTTATCTATTATATTGTTGAATTTTACTTTATTCTTAAAAAATGAAAATAAAAGTGATTTTTTTTATTGAGCTTGAATCATTAGTCTTGTATTTTGTATAAAAGCTCATACCCACTATTTATTTCTTCTTGTTGTAAATTCTTGTAATTCAGTGACTAGTTTTTTTTTTGTGGTTTGGTAACTTATTAACTCAATTCTCGATTATAACCAACTTTATGACCATTTTCGCATTCTTACTCTAAGCCCCGTTACAACCTTGTAAAAATCTCTTGATTGGTGTATCATCTCATTTCTATATAGTGGTAGAGATTTGATTTTGAAGAAAGCCTATGGTAATAGCATTTCTTGTTCGACTATTGAGTGCACATTACTTGAACCTTAAACACCTTTAGTGCTTGAGTGAATCTTAGTAACGGTGTTAATTATTGTTGAGTTTGAATTTCATGTAATTAGTGAGATAGGGGAGACGTCTATATTTTTATGCCTTAAAATTTCTACTTGGATTACTTGTGTTCTTAAGTGTCATTTTTGTTCAAATTTTCAATGCATGATTATCTATAGATTATCCTAAGACATTACTGGTGAAAATAATAAATTAAGGGAAGTTAACTTGAATGTGGGTTAAGAATTTTGCTTGAGGACAAGAAAATGCTTAAGTGTGGGGATATTTTATAAATGCTAAAAGTAACTTGTTTTAACCTCATTCTTAATGTATTTTTGGGTGATTATTAGATGTTAATTGTGAATTTTATGCTCCTAATCCTTTAAATTCATGTTTCAATACTTAATAGAGCACTTGGGAGAAAAATGAGCGACAAACGAGCGAAAACTGGAGCGTCGGAGCAAGCTGTAGGAGTCATATAGGCTAAACCATTTCACATTGTTGTATGACCCATACAGGCGTGTGCTAGGCCATGTCAATTTCACGGGATTGTGTACTTTATTGCGAAAAATTGCGATTTTTAGATTTTTGGGCATTCTAAGATGTATATATGAGAACAATAAGAAGATAGAAGGGAGCCATAAGAGAATATTCAAGAAAACAACTTAAAAAGCACCATTGAAACTGATCGTGAAGTAGATTTCCGTCAAGATTGAAGATTCTCAATTGATTTATTAAGAAGTTATCATGAGTTTCTTTGTTTCTTTTGGTTATATTGTGTCTTGGATATTTTTTTATTTTCAAACATGAACTAATTTTCTAAATAACTAAAAGAGATGAACCTTATGATGGGTTTTGTAGTTTGATTTTTATTTTACACAATAAATACTTAGTTTTTTATTCTCAATTATGTGTGCTTAATTCTTAGTTTGATATTTCTAGATTATTAATCCATGTTTGATGTGCTTAAATCGGTAGTTAAATAGACCCTATATAAGATTAGATCTTCGGTAATTGAGTGGTGTTGCATGCAATCCTAGAAATAGGATGACATAAATCTACCGGATTAGAGTCAAATTTAATAGGGGAATTCATAGCACGAGTTAATGCGATAATAGGGGTTTTAATTAGAAATAAATTTCAATTAATCAACCTAGAGTCAATTGCTCTTATGCTCGAAAGAAATATTAGCATAATTTAGAGATTTCTACGAATCAGTGTGCTAAGTAAAATAAATTGTGTAATTTAAATTAATAGTGAGAGATGAAATCTATGCAAATTCTTTTCTGGGTATTGTTTCGCTTATTGGTTGTTAATAAATTATTTTTTTGTTTTACTTTTTTGTCGTGTTCGTGAGTTAATTAATTTAGTTAACTTTAGTTTTTAATCAATTATTTGGATTATTCGGTTAAATAGTAAAAAAATAGTAATTACTAGTACTTTTAATTTTCGTGTAAACAATATCTTTACTTATTATAACTATGCTATTAATTAATAAAAACATTTACTTTAATCAAAATTTTAATTAATTTCACTAACATATCAATATTAATCATATAAAATGTTATGGTAGTGTGTAAAGCTAATTTTATGTTGTAGTGCGTAAAACTAAAACAGTATCCCTATGTATCGTATATGTAGTTTGTATTTAATATATTTTAAGTGCGTAAATTTATACATTAATAGTGATACACGTTGGCATATAGTTAAAAAACAATTATTATCTTTTAGATAAAACTCAAGTTATATATTAAGATTTATTTTTTACATAATTTTTTAATTTAATTTAAATTATATATAATCTACACTAATGGAGACTGAAAATAGTAGCTTCAGGTAGGTAGAGTCTTGAATTGAAGTAAAATCAGTCTAAAACAACCCTACTAGGAGCATGCGGTTGATTAAGTATATTTATATATTATATTGGTCCTCAATTAAGTATATATAAATGATTGGATGATTAGCTAAATTGATTGTATGTCATCGGCCCTGTTTCAAGTTTTTAAATTTTTTTTATAATATTTTAAAATTGGTATATAAAGAAAAAAAAACAATATTTCAAAAAGAATAAAAAGAAAAAGAACTTTTAAAAAATATAGTAGCATAGGTATCTATAAACACAGGTTAAACTAACCCTATATGTGCAGTGTCATAGTCATCCTTTTGTAGCCCTTATTTATTACCCCCAATTGTATCTTTTGCTTTTTATATTGTTTCCATTGTCCCTTTTCTTTCTCAGTGAGAAAATGCTCTTTGCCTCACTTTATTCTCCCATCTTTACTTAACTCAGCTTCTCCCACCCACCCCTCTGCAAATTAGGGTTTCCTCTTTATAAACATTCAATATTAAACCCTAATAAAGGGAATTTAATCCCCTCTTTTCTTTCATCTTACATCTTATAGTCTTTTTCATTGACACAAAGTCACAAATTTTCAAACAGCCTACTCAAAGAGAAAATAGAGGTAAACCTTTCCATATATATAACATATATACTGTCCTTTTTACTATAAGGCTGATCATATGCTTTTCCCACAAAGAATTTGGAGACAAATTTATATATATCTACTATATTGGAATGTTGGGATTTTTTTTTTTTGTGGTCCTTAAGGATCGAAGGGTTGTTTCAATTTATGTTGTAATCCTAGAGTCTCTGTGAGTGCATGTTAATGTAATGATACATGTTTTCTTTTTTCTTGCTGACTTTTTTTTTCTTTTATACAATTTTAAGATGAAATAGATTTCTGACAGTAGTATATTTAATAAATTCAAGGAAAGCTGCTTGGCAGGTCAGAAAAAAAGCTAAACTTGTTGGAAAATAAGATGGCAGCAAAGAGTATTGTTTTTTTTTAAGCAATTTCATGTCAAAATCTATTTGATCCTTAACCTATTTTTCCCCCAAAGGATATTTTGATCTATTTCGTAAAGAACAAATAAAAAAACACACATATATATATATGTAAGTATATATATAAATAAAATCTGCTTGGCAGGTCAGAAAAAGCTAAAACTTGTTTGGAAAATAAGATGGGTTTGACAATATGGATTTGAAATTTTGTATTTGAATTTAATTTTTATATAAATGATAAGAGTGAAATACATAGATAAATTCATTGAAATTCAATATATAAAATATATACTTGAAAAGTAAAAAAATAAATAAATTATAATCTGTTTCTAACTACTCAATTTATACTATTTAAATTAAATTTCATTAGCTCAATGATAATGTATAAAATCAATACATCAAATATTAAACCTATATAAACACGACTTCAAAGGGAGAAATTATAATGCTTGATTTGGATTACGCAGTTCTTTGTTGCAGTGAAGATGTCTTCATCAAGCTATTCGAGTTCCCCATGTGCAGCCTGCAAGTTTTTGAGGAGAAAATGTATGCCAGATTGCATTTTTGCACCATATTTCCCACCAGAGGAGCCCCAAAAATTCGCCAATGTTCACAAGATATTTGGTGCAAGCAATGTTAGCAAACTGCTCAATGAAGTCCCAACTTTTCAAAGGGAAGATGCAGTGAACTCACTTGCTTATGAAGCTGAGGCAAGACTTAAAGATCCCGTTTATGGCTGCGTTGGAGCCATTTCAGTGCTGCAAAGGCAGGTTATTACCCTACAAAGGGAATTGGATGCTACCAATGCTAATTTATTCCGATATGCCTACAACGAAATGCCACCATTGCGACCTCCGCCGCCACCGCCACCGTCGGCAGCTGGCCAGAGTTCTGGTTTTTATTATCCCTATCAGTGGAATGATCCTTCTGATGAAGACAATGAGAGATCAAGTGGTGGAAACATGTAAGATGGCGTGCTTTGTAATGTAATGTATACTGTATCATATATGATTTTGTATGTGCCAAGATTATTAGGTGGCTTTAGGGTTTTCTTTGTTATATATGGGATTTTGATGAGGGACCATGTGACATATCTTGGTATTTTTTGTGATATGCCCTTACCCTGAAGAATGTTATTCTTAGTATCTTATTACTTTGTGTGAAAATCATCTTCCTATATGTATATAACATTTGATGCTGCTCTTTTTTCTGCCATATTTATCCAAAGATTCTATGTAAGTTGTATAAATAGTAAATTTTATGTAGTAATTTCTTCATGAAGCTCCTAAGAGTATGCCTTGACAAGGTTTCCAAGCTAGCAAAAAATGTTCCATTTTGGTTTCCTTGGTCATTGAACTTAACCACCTTGATATCTTTATAAATCATATAATTTTATTATCCATTTCAGTTTTGTTTTCGTCTTCTCCAGTTTGGTGACTGTTCGGTTCTTTTATCGATTCTATTCGTCATTTTGAATCATTCAGGTTGATTTTCATATCGTTATAGGTGTTTGAAATCACTCCAAATATGTTGTAGTTGAGTTGTGACAGAACTAGTTGTCAATATGTCATAATATTCTATTGATACGAAGGTTGAAATATGCACTATGATGGCGGCTATTATTTTTTTCTTTTTTTTCCCATATTATATGATCAAATTTCCAAAAAATCAATTTATCAATTATAAGCAGTTACCAAAGCATATTTCAATGATGGGTATCGTTTTTTTTCTTTTCTTTTCCCTATATTATATGATCAAATTTTCAAAAACTCAATTTATCAATTATAAGCAATTACCAAAGCATATTTCATATATATAGGAAGCCAAACCCATAATGTAAGCATCTATTATTAGATACTACTATATATCTAGCACTCAAACTATTTTAAAAAAATTATATATTTAAAAAGTCATATCTTATACCCCATATTTAGATAGGTACTACGGATATAACATAAATACTAGCCTTATGGTTAAATATAGTCCAGCTAAAATATTGTGGTCTTAATTTGGACATGCACTTGATTTCGTCACTTCCGGGGAGACTGAGAATGGCCATCAATTATAAGTTATGGCTGTTTGTTAGCTTAAAAATAGTTATTATATATAATGACCGGTTTCTGTACCATGTTCTTGAAGCCAACAGCCTTCCATAGGCACACCCAACTTGGCCAATCCTCAACAGTTACAGCTACCCATTGCTTCATAAACTTTATACCACACTGGTTTATCATATGATTTTTGTCCTTTGTATACAAATTTAATTTTATATAATTTAGTTACCATTATTTTATATTATGCTTTAGTTCAAATAATTTGACATAATTTAATTCCCATTATTATTATACTTTAGTTTATTAAAATTGTTAATTAATTAATTTAATTTTTTTTAAAACTTGAAATCTGAATTTATATTTGATTTAAAAAGTGAAATTATGCTTATTAAAATAATTATTAAACATAAATTTTAATGATTTAGACATAACATTAATAATAATTAGAAGATTAAATTATGTCAAATTGAAATATATTGAATAAATCGTTAAATGAGTATAGTATAAAGACAAAAGCAATAGAACTCCATGTGTTGGTCTGATGATTAAGGGTGTTCATTACTCCAGGTGTGGCCTAGGTTTGAGTCATACTAGTTGTATTGATTATCCAGCCTTTTATCTTATTATTATAATTCGCAAAAAAAAACAAACAAAAAAAGAAGACAAAAGCATTAAATGAACTTCTCTCTCCCCTCCATCCTTTATTACTATTTAAGCCCTGATTGAGTCAATTGAGTATCAATTTAGTTAAGAAAATTAATAAGTTATATGATTTGAGTTTGCATGCGGTGGAAATTGAAACCATACTATTCCATGTATTATTATTAATTAGTTTAAAACCATATATTTTATTATTTTATTTGTTGTATGTTATTTTAAAACTAATCTCTATGTTTTAAATACATAGTTTCTACATGCAACTTATGTGATAGAATTTCTAATATATATTAAACTCTTAACTGAGTTAGTGTCATGAGTTAGCCGAACTCCAATTCAATTGGGTGATGACTAAAATATCATTGCTTTAGAAAGTAATTATATTATTTTCAGGGTATTTTTACCCTTTTAAAGCTTTTACATAAAAATAGAAAAATAAATACACATAGCAAAAATTGAACTCAAGAAACTATAATTTTTAACATCTTTACTTTATTTACTCATCATTTCAACCAAAACTTTATTTTATATTATTTTTTAAAAATATATATTTTTTACATAATTTTGTTTTTCACTCATATCATGAATGTGTTATATCCTACTATATATTATAATAAAGTCCTATGTTGAGTTTTACGTTAGGAGCCAACTTGATATCAACCTTATAAAAAAAATTACTTATTAATATCTAATATCTCACGGGCCCAGACCAAGAAAATAAATAAGGATTTAGGGTGAATTTAGATGGCCAGTGGAGTACAGTGTGTTTAACTTATTTTTTATTTCACGTTACAATATTTAATTTCACCACTACTAAATGTACCGTCCATTCAAAACTACCCTTAAACTCAGACAAATATACACGTCTCAAACCAACAAATAAATTAGCCCAAACAACAAATCCCACAAAAAGGTTATTCGCAAATACAAAAATTTAGATATATTTTTAATATAAAATTTGCCCTTCATCATTATTATGTATGTGACATAATCTAGTATCTAGATTTTATAAATGAAATAAATTTACTGCATGGCAAGCCAAATTTCAGGTTAAATATAAGATTCTATGCTATACTTTTCCAGCAGGATCTTGAACGAAAATGAAGTGTCTTTGTTTCTTTTGATTAAGTTTATAGGACTACCGCTTTTTATCCTTTTTGTCGCTTTTCACCGGCCATCGAAATGAAATATTTATAGATACATCTCCATATCAAAGCATATCGACTATAGCCATTTAGCTAGACATAGGATCTAAGTGTGAACAAAGGGGAAAAAAAGCGACACCAAAAGTTCGGAACACTGCCAATTTAATTTGTTTGGCACTTTGGCTTCTTTTACTATATATGGTATAATATATTTATATATATATTTATAAATCACATCAAATCATTTAAGTTTAGATCTGATAATAGGTTAAGTCACTTTTCTAGATCAAAATGGGATTAAATAAAAAATAAAATTTATTATTTAAACAGGTTAAGTCTCGAGTAATATTCTTTTAGCTTGAATTCAGCTTAAATTTACTTAAATTTTTTTGTCATTGCTGTTGTTTGCTACTGCTTTGTTGTTGTTTACTGTAATTTTTTGTGTAATTTTGTTATTGTATTGATATTATTTTATTGTTATTGTATGAATATTGTATAACTCTTGTTGTATTATTAATTTTGCTACCATTTTAGAAAAGACATTTATTTCTTAAGTTGTAACTATTTTAATGTTATTTAAATATAAATATTTTTTAATGTATTTTCAATTTGTTGAGAAAGTTTTTAGTATATTTGATGTATTATATTTTTTTAAAATTTATTTTTATATAATTTTTTTAACATGGGCCAGGCTAGACTTGGGTTTAGCATTTTTTTATTTGGATTGTATTTAAGTAAAATTTTAGGCTATTTTTTCAAATCAAATCTAAAATTTTGCATCGGCCTAACTTGACCCATAATTAAATCTAATTTAGCTAAATTAAGAAATAGTTATCCATCTTTTTATATTTTTTTCATGTTTGTTTAAAGATGAAATTCTTAGATTTTCATTCTAATAATAATGTTTTTAATATATTGTAACCTACCTCTTTCTTTAACAATGCAATCTACGTATATATAACTTCCTAACCTAAAACCTGTCGAATGAGTAAAAATTAAGAAAAACTGCTTAATCAAGAGAAATATCAGTAAAATTCAGATTTTAAACTTTTTTATGAAAAATATTACTTATACAGAGAGTCCGATTTTAACATGTTGTAATATTATACAAGTATGTTATTCTGATTATTTCTTTTAAATGTTCATATAACTATATTTAAAACTAACATAGCAATGAAAATATAGGGTTAATGTACCAAACTTGTAATTATGTCTGCTTTAATATTTATATTTATTTATTTTATTTAAATTTAACAATTAAATATATTTTCATCTTTAAATTTAAATTATATTACATTACGTCACTTTGAAATTTTGCTATATTACCATTTAAAAATTAAAAAAAAATTAATTTTTAATTTTTATATCGTATATATAATTTTAAAATTTTCAAATCAAATTTAAATATATCAACATTAACCCTTATAACATTGTCATTATCGTTAAACAGTGGAAGGGTACTAGAGGCTACGCCTAGCCCTGTAGGAAGAATAAAGGGATTGTTCTGCCATGTGAGGGGGTACGTGCACCTACAGAATATTAAATTGCATGAATTTTTTTTAAAGATTTTGTTTTATTATTTCTCATTTTTCTTGTCTATTTAAAAAAAATTTATATTCCTGACACTTTTTCTAAACCCCCAGGGCACTAATGGGGGAGCAAATTTTACTGCTGATTCACATGCTGTTGGAGTTATAGCCAACCAAAACTGTTGTTCATTTATTGGAAATATTATGATATTAGTTTATGATATTAAAAAAAGAATATTTTTTGAATCGGATAAAAATAATGCATTAAATAGGTAAATATATATTTCTCAATTCAGCAATTATATAAATTGATATCATTAAGCAAACCCTTGTTTTATTTAAGAATATTCTTAAAATATACCAATGACATCTTGACATTGTTGGTGTAGTTGAATACTTGAGTATTAAGGTTGGAATTTCACCACTCACAATTGTAATGTGTTGTGGGTCTTTAATTTACTGTGAAAAACAAGAGACACCAAATTTATTATGTAGTTCGGTTTTCTTGCATTTGCAGAGTCTAATTTAATGAGATGAACCCACTATATCTGAAATAAATATAATTAGTGAACGTAATTATTGTATTGCTGCATTGTTTGTCAACTGGGTAGCGATCGTTTTTTATTTTATTTTATTGTTATTTGATGGCCATTTGATTCAAATTTTGTTGCATCGTTTTAAATCTTCGATAGGTTCTGGAAGGTGTCGATTTAGATTCGAAATGTTGGAGTGTTTGATTGTGGAGTACTGCTCTTCAAATTGCCACATCAACTCCGTCCAATCAATCACACCAAATAGGACTACAAGAGTCCATCCATCCAATTACATCGGGTCGTGGTGGTATGCCACTCATAATAGTGTAGCTGATTTGCCAAATAGATGTTACGGTTTAACCACCAAAATTGTAGTAAAATTGCTAGAAAACACTTCCTCCATCATATCCAAAACCCACACCAATGCACGTGCAAAATCATAGTAACATATGTACATATCACATAGTCGAATCAAATATCATATCAGAACAGATAACATAATACGGATGTCAAACATTCTTTACAAAAATAGTCATGCTGTCAAAAATTTTCGACACATATAATATACATGTAACTCACTTACCGGGTAAATCAACACACATATCTCACTTCAAGTCTTTTTAAGCAAACTGGACCCTACGAAGGGCCTAATTATAAACTACAGATTAAATTGAGCTTAAATAAATATATCAGTAAAATGGGTCACACGTTCGTGTGGCCCACACGGTCTACCTGATTTGCCCATGTAATCGCACATGTCCGTGTACCCCCACATAGCCGTGTGGTGCACATGGCTTGCCACATAGTCGTGTGACGCAAAACAATTTCGTTTTTATTTTTTTCTTGTTGTTTTTCCATATTTTTAGATTATATACGGTGGTTTTGGGTTAATAATACACACGTTTCGTTAATCACTTATTAAAATCTTATGTGAACTGTATGCGTGGACACTAACCTTATACTCTATGAACCCTATGTACGAACTACTTAATAAGTGATTAACGAAACGTGTGTATTATTAACCCAAAACCACTGTCTATAATCTAAAAATATGGAAAAACAACAAGAAAAAAATAAAAACGAAATTGTTTTGCGTCACACGGCTATGTGGCAGGCCATGTGCACCACACGGCTATGTGGGGGTACACGGACATGTGCGATTACATGGGCAAATCAGGTAGACCGTGTGGGCCACACGAACGTGTGACCCATTTTACTGATATATTTATTTAGGCTCAATTTAATCTGTAGTTTATAATTAGGCCCTTCGTAGGGTCCAGTTTGCTTAAAAAGACTCGAAGTGAGATATGTGTGTTGATTTACCCGGTAAGTGAGTTACATGTATATTATATGTGTCGAAAATTTTTGACAGCATGACTATTTTTGTAAAGCATGTTTGACATCCGTATTATGTTATCTGTTCTGATATGATATTTGATTCGACTATGTGATATGTACATATGTTACTATGATTTTGCACGTGCATTGGTGTGGGTTTTGGATATGATGGAGGAAGTGTTTTCTAGCAATTTTACTACAATTTTGGTGGTTAAACCGTAACATCTGTTTGGCAAATCAGCTACACTATTATGAGTGGCATACCACCATGACCCGATGTAATTGGATGGATGGACTCTTGTAGTCCTATTTGGTGTGATTGATTGGACGGAGTTGATGTGTAACGGATGGGGGTAGGACCTGTTATTGCATCTGTATCAAAATTTGCATTTGTATCTGAATTTGATTATGTGTCTGAATCTGAATATGCATTTGTATCCGATAATGAATTACATCTGATTCTGTATAAGAGAATGTGCTTGAGGTTTTTTATTATTCTGAAATTATAAATTTCGTTATGATATATGATTATGAAAATATGATATTCTGGTCTAGCATATGTTTCTAGTAATGTGTACATTATAAGTATATACTGTTTGTGGGCCAAGTCTCACACTGGGCTTCTAGCTCACCCATTTGTTTAATACGTTTCAAGTGGCCTTTAGACTTAGGACTTGGCGGCGATTCCGGAGCTCGATTCACACATTTTGGTTTCAATATGTTTTGTATTTTAATTTGTTTTGGGACGTTAACTTTTGTTTTTGATAATTATTTTCGCGAACATATTATTTATAACTCGTAATTATACCCAAGGCAACATAATTGATGGGATTTTATTATTTTAAGAGATAAGAAATTCTTAAAGTATTTTTCTGCTGCAAGGTTTTGAAATTAATTACGATGTTTACAACTCAATTGGTTAAACATTTGGGATTGTTTTTATAAAATTACTAAAACAAGACTGTTGTTAAATTGCTCATACACGATCTGCTGAATACTTATGTTTTTGGTAAATTAAATAACTTTATTAATTTAGAAATAAAACTAAGTTTTAAGTAATCAGCAATGTTTTTACAAATATTGTAACCTTCATAAGCTAACCTTAACGTCTAGGCCAGGTTTGGAGTGTTACAAACCGGGTTAATAAATATATATTAGTAGGGATTAAATTGAAATGGATTTTAAAATAGAGGTCAAATGTCAAAACAAAGAGTTTAAATTGAAATGAGATTTAGCAGAAAAAGAGAGGCAGGATCCTTAAGGGAAATAAACCAATTTTTGAAAATTTGTTGGCTATATAAGAACACCTACCGTCCCTTCCCTCCATGTTTTCTACTCATTTGGAAAAAATCATTAGATCCAAATTATGAGTTTTCTCTCAAAATTCTCTCAACCATCCTGATTTTCTAAGCATCCAAACACATTTTTCTTTTCCAATTTCAAAAGAAACTCATCTTTTCTCTTTTAAATTTCTATCATTTCTTAACACTTTTTTGCTCAAATCGTTCCAAATCTCATGGAATTCTTCAAATTAAAGGTGATTATCTGATTTCCTATAGTGACATAGATAATGTGTCACTTTAATTCGAGTTTTTATAGATCTAATCAAGAATTTATGAGATCTATTGATTGGAAGCTTGTTTTTCCTTGAAAATGGTAGATCTCGTAATTGTGAGCTAAGTGACTGTTTAAAAATAATTTTCAACTCATTTTGATGTAATTAAAAGGTTTTTAATCTTAATTTAACAAATCTTTAATGAATTTGAATGGATCGAATAATTTCTCTTCTATGCAATTGAAAAACGAATATGATTTTTTTGAAAAATAAAGATCAGTGTAATCAAATGAATTGTAGTATAGATTTGTAATTAAACATTAAGTATGATGTTAGGAAGTAGGAAATAAGGATTAAATTGAGTGAGAGTGAAGAAATTAGAGTTTCGAAGGTGTTCGAGGCAAAATTACCAATAAAGTGCAAATGGTGAGAGGCTAGGTAGTTAGGAAGGTCACTTTACTTTAGATCGATAGTAATTTGTTTTGTTTGTGTGTGTTGTTATAAGAAGTATTAGATCGTGAAGGATTTTCCTTGAGCAAGGACAAAGGCAAGCAAAAACTTATTTAGGCTCGACAAAGCAGAGAAGTCGTGGTAGGTGAGTGTAATACATACTTCAGTTGCGCACAAGTCAACTGCTAATGGCGAGCTTAGCTAGCCTAACCACTTGACCTAATTTCCAAGAGTAAGTGCTTAAACGTGTTCTATACTTATTGCGATCTATGTCTATTGCAAACCATGTTTTAATTATGCAAGTTATGTTATTGTACAATTTATGTTGAATGTGAACTATGATATGCGAGCTATGTGTATTGCGAACTATGCTATTATGCGAGCTCTGCTAAATTGCGAGCTATAACATGTGTGAGCTCTGCTAAATTGCGAGCTCTGCTGAACTGCGAGCTATACTAAGTGTAAGCTTTGTTCAATTGTGAACTATATTAATTGTGAACTGTGAATGTGTTAGAAGTGATATGTTTGCATTATGAACCCTTGAAACTGTTGGATATCATTGGCATGTCATAGGTTGTGAGTACTTACCTTTATTGTTGCGATAGGGAATTATGGCCTGAAGATAGCGTTGGAGAGACAAGGGAATGTAGAGCTTAGCTCCATTCACCGAAGATAGCATGGTGTCTTTGGAGAGTGTTAGCACTCGTGCTACACTTATTAGAGATAGCGTAGGTCTCTTTGAGTCATTTGGTGTGTTTGGAGATCCATTTATCCAATGCATATAATTTATGAATATGTTTCACAGTCACAAATTACCAATATATAAATGTAATGTTCTATGAATATGTTATTCATGTGAATTTCTTTATTCATACGAACTGATATTGTAACACCCCTTACTCGTATTCCGGCTCGGAACAGAGTATGAGGTATTACTAAGTTTTTTAAAAAAATTTCGACAGCATTTCTGCTTAATTTTGCTTAAACCTCCTGCAAATTTAAATCACAATCCAATATATATATATATCAACCAAACTCATTTATAATAATACTCACAATTTAACTATTAATGAACACCACATTTTAAATCAAACCATAACATATATTTACATGATGATTCCATATTTCATAGGTCGTCTATACATGCCATAATTTTCCGGAACGATAGTAGCAAAATACCCCAAGTGTGAAGGATAGTGTGGATGATTGTCTGACTTCGTTCCAAATTTCCGAGTTGTTGGAAATCACTATAATCAAGGGAAAAAAATAAAATCGAGTAAGCATATAGCTTAGTAAGTAAACACATGATAAATAAGTAATTACTCACATAACTACACCAAAATATAAACTTATTCATGAATAACTTCATTGTTTAGGCAATTTCCAGCAAACTGTTTTTCTGCGTCATAGTCGCTAATTTATTTTTATCCGGAGCTACAGGGCTCCAAATTGAGTTTCGTAAATTTTCCCTGAAACTAGACTCATATACCATTTCACCATAAAAATTTCAGAATTTTTTACCCAGCCAATTAGTACATTTTATTCATTAAAACTTCCCCTGTTTCACTGCCCAACGGTTCTGACCCTTCCTCAAAAAATTCACTTAACTCTCTGTAAAAAATTTTAAAAATGGTTTCGCTTGTTTCTATTAAAAATAGAGTCAATAAGGAATCCAGGAATATAAATTTCACACCATAATTATTTTTTTACAATTTTTGGTGATTTTCCAAAGTTAGAACAGGGGATCCCGAAATCAATCCAGCCCTGTTTCAGTAAAATTCAGATATCTCCAAAAATACAACTCTTTTGCTTATTCTATTTATTTCATATGAAAATAGACACATTCAGCTTCAATTTCATATATTATTCAGCTTCCCATTCATTTTCCACCATTTATGGTGATTTTTCAAAGTTACCCATCTGCTGTTGTCCAACACAGTTTATAACTAAATCGTTCTTTTTTTCGTTTTTGATATTTTCTCCCATCTCATACATGGATCGATTTAGTATCCAACTCAATATTTGCCCCATAAAAATTTCCACCATATGGCAATATTCACCTTCCACACTTTTTCGTTGAGCACTCGGAATGTTAACCGTTATTAGTGGATCTCGCACTTAGCATCACCACTTAATCGGGGAATCATCACTTAGCAACCCCTCGGGGGAATCAGCACATAGCAACCCCCTTTTCATTTCAAATATACAATGGATATCGCACTTAGCAACCCCTCGGGGGAATCAGCACATAGCAACCCCCTTTCACATTTCAAAGATATGGTGGATATCGCACTTAGCACCACCAATGAACCGGGGAATCAGCACTTAGCAACCCCTCGGGGGAATCAGCACATAGCAACCCCCTTTCACATTTCAAAGATATGGTGGATCACGCACATAGCACCACCCATAAATCGGGGAATCAGCACACAGCAACCCCTTTTATATACAACATACTACGGCTTATTCCGAGTGTTCAACCCATAACCCATATATTGCAACCCTTTATCACCTTTCCCGATTTAACAACATTTTTAGGATATTGCTAAACATTTATTTTAATTCCAAATAAATCTCAACATATATCAAATAATATCAAAATAATACATTAAGTCACGTGTTTACTTACCTCGGTGCAAAATATCGTAATTTTGCACTTTACTCCACTATCTTTTCTTTTCCTCGTTTGATATACTCTTCACGTCTTTCTTGATCTATAATAGCAAATTTAACTCGTTTAAAGTCCACATTTATTAAAATAATCCACCACCCAACTTTTTGAAAATTACAATTTTGCCCCCAAACTTTTGCATAATTACACTTTTGTCCCCAAGCTCGGAAATTAAACTTCATCACTTATTCTTAAGTTTTATAACATGCTGAACATTTTTCCCTTCTATGGAAACATCAAATTCCCACTCCAACACATACTTTTGAATATTAATTATTTTTACCGATTATGTCTATTTACCCGTTTTCGCTTAAAATTGCTTAGCAAAAGTTGTTTAACATAATCTCTAGCTTCATATTCCACCATAAAACAGCAAAATAAACACATTTCACCTATGGATATTTTTCCAAATATGAACCCTAACATGAATTAATGGTAGAATAAGCTAAACCAAGTTACCGGGACTCCAAAAATACGAAGAACATTAAAAACGGGGCTTAGAATCACTTACTATGAGCTTGAGAAAGCAAAGAAACCTTAGTTATGGCTTCCTTCAAATTTCGGCAGCAACTAATGAGGAAGATGATGATTTTTGTCATCTTTTTCCCATTTTATTTTTTTTATTACCAAATGACTAATATGCCCCCACTTAAAAAAAATCTATTTCTCTCATTTCTTATGTCTATTTTTGTCCATCAACTAACTAATGGTCTAATTACCACATAAAGACCTCCAATTTAAAATTTCATATCAATTAGATACTTCTACATATAGAACTCAACTTTTGCACTATTTACAATTTAGTCCTTTTGACTAAATTGAGTGCCTAAACGTCGAAATTTTCGAACGAAATTTTTACGAAAATTTTCCATGAAATTGTAGACCATAAAAATATAATAATAACCATATTTTCCCTTGTCGGATTTGTGGTCCCGAAACCACTATTTCGACTAGGCCCAAAATCGGGCTGTTACAGATATTCATGTGAGTTGTTATGTCATACGAACTATTATAGTATGTTCACTTTTAACCTGATTGATGTGTTCACTTGTAGCATGTTTTGTGCACTCACTGAGCTTCAATAAGCTCACTCCTTATGTCACTATATAGAAAGGTAGCTCGCGAGACAACTGAGAAGTAAGGCTTTCTAGTGATCCATTGCAAGTCAAATTTCCTAAGTATGTATCGTGTTTTTCAACCCCAAATAGTGAAGGCAATGTGGGACTATTCCAAGGGATTAGATTAGAATTAGATTTAGATTTTAAATGATTTTTTTAGGTTGTAAATGGAAATTACAAACTATTTAATTTTTGGATTTTGGAACTTTTATAAACTGTTAGATGAATGTTTGAATGCTTAAATTGTGAAGGCGTGTTAACTTGTATGTTTGATTGTTTGACTAACAGGTAAATATAGTTGGAAGAGCTCGCTAGACATTGAGGTAAGTCCCAAATTGTTTAAGTATGTTTGAAATAGTCTGATGCTTGATATGCATGAGAGATAAGCTTTGACTTGTTGCATAAAATTGTTAAAGCCTGCGAACTATCTAATTGATGAATGAATGAGTAGGCAAAAACATGCTAGGGGTTGGAAGTGTAAGGGCTTCGTAAAATGGTAAAAGGGTGTAATATAGAAACATTAAATAAGTTGTAAAGTAAAAATGAAATATGCGAGGGATAGAGTTCGCCAGTATAGGGTTCACATGAGATGGTTTGTCGATAGACTGTATGCGAGACAATCTACCAATTATATGTTCAATGGAATGTTTGTTAAAGAGGGGTTCACATGTTTTCTTCCTAGTGGGTGTTCGCAAAGTAGACTTCTAAAGGGTTCACCAAATGCCATCTACGAAGTGGCAGGGGAGAAGCTAGAGTTCGCAAGGTGCGAACCTTGTCAACCTCTGAGCCTAAAAATGTTAGACTTTAGGAGCTTGCAGGAACTAAATTGTTTTATGTTACGTGTATTTCACTTTTTCTGTTGCATTATGTGTGGGTTGACTCTACAAAGAGTTGAGCAAAATCGATTGTTGCATGCGAAGTATGTCTATGAAAATATTATACGTCTGAAGGATGTCTGTTTAATATGTGATAATTTTAATTAGAGAAGTATGATTTTAAGAATTTTTTTATATAATGATTAATTAATTGTGAGGTGTGATTGATTGGTTGGTGTGTTTGGGGATTGTTGATTAGAAAGTCACTTCGATAGCTAATGTGACGTTTGAAATTTGGGTTGAATTGTCTCGACCAAGTTTAAGGTGCCACATTCTCCCCTTGAAAATTTACAACCAATATCCCACTAAAATAGTCTCATGAAAAGGCTTTACAAATATCCTAATAGAGTCTAAAATAAATCTAAGATCTTCAAGATAAGTCTTAGTCCTGATTCAATCTCCATATTTTATTAGATTTGATTACTTGATCCGATCTTATTGAATCTTCAAGGATTTTTTCTTCACAAGATGAATCTTCAAATATGAGCCATGACACGTCCACAAGATAATTTAAGTCACTACCCAATTGATTGGTAGAAAATATTTCCAACTCCAAGTAAGGCAAGTTATATTAACTATCGATGTGCTAGTGGAATGGCCACTTTCATTAGCACATCAACAACCAGTTAAAAAATATTTGCCTTAACAATAAAACCTCTATCAAGGTTGAGCATGCCTTCTATATTTAGAACATGAATCCATCTTGATCTGCCCAAATCTCATCAAATAAATTATGTTTAATATAAGGATACAAAAGATAAAAAAAATTGCTCATATCTTCGTGGATTGCATATCTCAATATATAATCAATTGTCCTTAGTTTAAGGATACAAAAGATCATAATGTCAACTCCCCACATAAGAATCCTTGAAAAATAATCTTGTTTGATTCAATCTATTCTCCAATGATAAACACAAGATTGGCTGCACAAGATCCTTAAAAAGGTGCAAGTACATCATAAAAATATCTTGGTCAAACATGCCAACAAATAAGACAAGAAGATTGGCTGCACATGATTCTTAAAAAGGTGCAAGCAAATAACCAAAATATCTTGGTCAAACATGCCAACAAATAAGACAAGTTATGTGCTTGGCATAGTGACAGTAAAAGTGGCCACTTTCCTGAGCACATATACTATCACTTCAAAAACTCGGGTCAAAAAATTTCAACATGTGTGTATGCCATAGATGGGTATTGTCATGTTCTTCCTAGTTTCATACGATTCTTTCTGGTTCTTCATTTGTTGTGTTTTCTATTGATTCAATTATATGTTGTAGTTATTAGGCATATATATGTACTTATGAGTGTATTTATAATTGTATTAGTGAAACACTAAAAAAAGATATTCTTACACTTTGGAAGTGTAACACCCCAAACTCGGCCACAGACGTTATGGCCGAATCTGAAGTGCCACATTGGAGTTGAAAACCCACGTTCCGTTTTAGTGTTTTAAAAACCATATATTTTGTTGAGTTAACAAAGTGTATGGAAGCTGGGCACCAGGTAGGTATTCGAGACAGAGGAGGTGAGCCATGAAGGCTGCTTAAGTACTAAGCTCCTTGATTGGATCCAATCCTAGACATGCCCACAACCATAGCCACACTTTGTTATATCGAGTTTAAATTTGTTTAAGTGGACGTCTTTGATAAATCGATTAATCGTGGCGTTGAGCTATTTTGAAAACAAGTATCATTTTGAAAACACGTCCTAAGTCTAGCCCATTTGAATAATTATCAACCAGGTTTAAAGTTATTAAAATTAAAATAATCCCAAAAAGAAATAAAAGGAAAGTTAAAATGGCCTTATTACAACCCAAAAATAAATAATAATTAAAGAATATTTAATGAAAACCAACGCTTATTTAAAAGTCCAAAGGCGATCACCGTGGCTACTCTGAATCCCCTCCGGCCCAAGTCCCCACATCAAGGCTCACCTGCAAGGTTAAGGAAAGGGGGTGAGTTTGGAAACTCAGTGTGCAACAAGCTCCTTTCAGAGCCCAAAACAAACACCCTGTTGGGCCTAAGCCCAAATCCAATCTCAACATGTACTGGGCTATAGCCTTTTTCATACTTCATATTTCATAACACTGGGCCGAAGCCTTTTCATATTTCATATTACTGGGCCGAAGCCTTTACTGTAAACGGTATGGCCCATAGGCCATTTCAATATCACATATCATGTCAATGAGAGAATGCAAGCCCATTTGGGGAGACTACTCAACCCATCATCCGCTACTCCCCACCCGTACCAACCAACACACCATGTGAGGATTAACTCGACCCACCCCGCCATAACTCTCCACTGGCAGCATAGCTGCTTTATCATATAACTGGAGGCCTAGCCTCTTTTAATAACTGGGGCAAAGCCCTTTTAATAACTGGGGCATAAGCCCTTTTAATAACTGGGGCATAAGCCCTTTATCATAACTGGGGCATAAGCCCTTTACACTTCCTCCATCCATATAAAAACCCAACCCAATGCATTTCTGAATACATCATGTGCATATCATACATATCATGTGCATATCATACATGTCATGTGCATATCATACATACCATGTTTATCAAAATCCCATGTATTAAATTCATATTTAAACCCTAGGGGTATAATGGTCATTTTTACCTAGGGCAAAACGGTCATTTTCATATTATAAGGGTAATTCTGTAATTTTACCGAAAATTAGGGTTTCCATGTTCATTAACGGTTACTAACAATTCATGTGTGCAAACAGTGAGTCTGGCCTATTTTTAGCGAAATTGAGTTATTGGGCCTAAAACCCTTAGTGGGCCCTACTTAGCCGATTTCGTCATCTAGGCCCATTTAGCCTATATTCCATGACGGTTTTATCAGTCTCGATGGACAATTTAACCAGTTTTCATATTCTACCAATTTTACCCCAAATGGGCCCGAAAGCCCAATGGGCCCCACTACGGCCCCTCGAGGCCTAACTTACCGAGAATGCCAAAAATCACATTCTCACCTTTTCCATTGTTCCCGATCATCATCTCATCGATTCTAACTAACTAGTGGGCGTTCGCTTGCTCACAAGTCCTCAAAATGCTAGAATTTCGACATTTCGGCTTTTCGGCATTTATCGCTTTAAGCTATGAAAAAGGGTTCGTTACACACCTGTTTGGCAATATTCCTCGACGAGATCTCCTACACAATTTCTCCTATATTCCACCGTTAATAAATCAGCTTCCATTAATTGACCCAAAACAAGAACCATCTTATATTAGTACTTACACATTCGGCCACCATCCAAAATGGCCTTAAGAACCTTACCTTGCCGATATTGATTGACTAAATCTAGCCACTCCGGAGATCCAAACTGATTCAAGTTGACACTACGCCTTGCTGCTCCTCCACTATAGAAATCATAAAAATATTAAAAGAAAAACCCCAAAAACCTATACCCATATTCGGCCACCTCCCTAAATTATAGGGTTTCGACTTTTGCCATCAGTTACTCTAGGAGTCATTCAGAGTTTGAGCACTTACCACAGTCTTTCTTCTCTTGAACCTGTACGCCTAAAAGGTAAAGGAATTGAACGCCAACAATTGAAAAGGAAAGAAAAGGTTGCTGGTCTCAAAGAATCAGCACCCCCTATCTTCACTGATTTCGGCTTTTGCGATATTTCGGCAGAAGTAGAGATAAGGGAAAGAAACAATGGTGAATGGAGGGAAATAGTGGGCTAGTTTGAAAGAAGGAGAAGGAAGAAAAGATGGAAGAAGAGATGGTAGATTCGGCTACAAAAGAAAAAGAGAGAAAAAGACTAATCCTCCAGGGAGAAAACGGCACAAAAATACCTAAGTGCCGAAAATCCCTAACTAAACCTCTCTGCCGAAATTCCCCCCTCCAATCTCCCTTATTCGGCCAACTATATCTTCATATCAAATCCCTAAAATCTCTCCCCTTATCCCTCCTTAATCCATGCATTTGACTGATTCAAATTCTCCTCTAAAGAGTTCCATTCAGCTACAACTCTTGTATGCACAAAGCATAAAAATTAGCATTATTTTTGCCATCACAGGGAATCGATCCCAGGTCTTCCCCTATGCTCCACACGCCACCTTTTCAGGAGCTTAGTGGCGTCACCCTTGCCACTTTACTAACGCTCTTTTTTTGATACATTTTACCCACAACTTTATATAAGGGCACCTAGCAGAACCCCTAACTCCTAAGTCCAAAATTTAAAAATTCCCTCCGGGTTTTGGCCATCTAATGGGCCTTCCATAAGCCCATTTACATACCCAAATTATGAATTCCATAATTACATACCAAATTTTAAAAACTTACTTAAAATATCAAGAATCGCGAATAACTCGAAAATCAGGATGTTACAGGAAGTGTTGTTGTGAATGTAATTTTTCATTTATTTCAACTACTCTTTTTTATTTATTAGAATTAAGTTGGCATTCCGTAATTCAAAATTGTTTACAATAGGTTAACGAGATCTAAGGGAGGAAACTAGTTAAATTCAAGGCTTTAACCACCCATTCAATTGCAATACTACAATTACAATGAATAAAAGATGAGTTCATATAAAAAGATAATTATGTCCAAATGTTGTGGATGATAGAATCATTCTCCCATTAGCTTCCATTCGTACGTTTTAATGCATTAACAATCCCAAGGTTGTAAGATTCAATGATAATCTTGGACCATCCATTTATTTTAATGAGCATACTCCTAATTGAATTGCTTATACCTCTATGACTAAGATGTTAGATGTTGAGATCTTCAAGTTATTACCATCAACCATTTGTTCATGGTTTCTAACCATTATAGCAATTCTCACTTCTCTAGTTTAGCTATTAAAGTTGCATTATAGTTAATCTTCAGAAAAGATGGGGTGGAGGAGACTAGGGTCTAAAGGTCTTAGCTCAGTTCTTGTTTTGCTAAAAGGGAAACTGTAGGCTATTATATTCATTGAAACTATCATTCACTTAAAACCATACTTGGATTGGTTCAATATTATTTCTGTTAATAATATTTTCATTTGATGCCTTTAATATTTCCCTAGAACCAAGCTTAAATGATGAACTTTGTTGTCATCATTTATCACATGAATAATGTGGGCCCACAAATCGGGACCAGAGCCAAAGCTAATAGGGGATGAGACATACCCAAATTTTGAATAACGACGTATCAATCAGATAAGGAAATAGCATGTGCTTAATAGATTCAACTATTGTATTATATCTATGGAATTTATCACTGTATGATCTATGACTACTCAAAAAGTTTTGTTTTGATGCTGAAATAAATTGGTTTGTAACAATTTAAGACAGTTTCATTCTATCTTATGCTGGAATAAAGAACAGAATAAAGAAACTTATGAACAAAGTAAGTGAAATGCGAACCAACTAAAAAAAATGTGTAAGCAGTCTTTGTTAACGCAATTTGGAAACAACGATCCTACATCTACCGAGCCTTGCTTAAAAAGTGATCTTATTCAATAATCCAATCAAATCAACTATTGTCTAAAGCCCAGACTATCGTTTACAAGAATGGATATTTGTAGCCCCAACAATTACTCAAATTATTACAAATCATTTTCCCCAACATTCCTCACTTACAAGCAATTCTATTACTCCAATAACACCTAAATAGAGTGCCAAATAAGCCAAATAGAAGTAGCACTAACAAGGAATAAGACACTTAAAGATCATCATACAATACCACCAAAAGGTTGTTAATATATAGGCCAATTTCATCAAATCAACAACAACAAGATAAATATTTATCACTTTTTTAAATCACTGACATTATATACACTTAATCTCAAGAGTTACTCCAATCTTCAAGTTGAATAAATGTCTTTATCCAAAGAAATAAGGATAAGCTTGGAAAAACTATAACTCTGTAAATCTTCAACATTCACAACCCTGCTATATAAACATCAGTGAATTAGGCTCCAAAAGTGCCTATGAATTTGTTGGTTTGTTAAAAAAGAACCATGGCCCATTAATTTCAAACATGTCAAACAAAAAAACTTTGATTGGGCCCTTATCATTATTCCAAAACTTGTTCAAACATATCATGTAATACTAAAAGTTTCCAACAATCTCGCCCTTTGGTGTTATGACTAAACAAAATAAGCAAATGCAACAATTCTTCCAAAAAAAATACTCCCTTTTACTTTAAGCATAGTGAACAAAATAGCAACAACAATACCACCATTTTTTAGAAAAACAAAATTGGAATTTGTTTATTAACCCAATAACAATAACAATGATTCAAGAAATAAAATAAGTTCTCCTAAACAAGAATCAAAATAAAAACAACTAGACAGGGTAGAAAAAGAAACTAAACTAAGAAAAATAACCAACCAACAATAATTAATAACAACAACCATCAACAAGCATAAACAACCAAACATCAAGCATTTGCATCTCTAACCCCTTTTTTTCCAAAATGCCAAGCACCTTTCTTCCTATCACCAAGATTTTTTTTCCAAATCCCAAACCAAATTAACCAATCTTGCCTTGCAAGCATTTACAGCAAAACTCTAATGAGCAACTGCTTCTTTCTCTATAGAAACAAAATATGGTACAAGAGCAATCAACACAAGATCATTCACTTAACTTTTCCTTGAATATCTTAATTGTGATCTTGAAATCTTGTGAATCTTCAATCAGTACATCATCTTTAACTTGAAGTTGAGTCACTGTAAAACAAAGTTAATATATCAAAGGAGAGAATGGAAGAAACTACAATATAAACGAATATAATTGCCAAAGATTAACTAAATTTTCATCCCCACCTTATACATCGAACAAGAGATTTATGAAAAGGTGACTTATGAGGCCTAAAAATAAGAAAATGGGGTGAATTGGTATTTTAAAAATCTTTACAAAATTTTCTAAAATAAAATGAAAGAAGGAGAAAAGCTTGCAGAAGCTATTTGTAGTGGTTCAACCACCATTGTCTACCTCTACTACCTTAGCTTTCCACCATTAAGATTTCCCAATTCACTACTAAATTGATACCTTCCAAAGAGAGTAAATAACATTTACAACATTATATTTTTAACAAGGCTTAGATAAAACATTTCCCCTAGTTTTTATGGTTAAACTAGATCCCTTCTGAGTCAACTAAAACTCTCATAATTTAAAATTGGTGATAAGAAAGTGAGAGACCTCTACAAGGTGTGTGTTTACAAAAATTAAGCTCTTAAAGAAATGAAATGAAAGTAATAGAAGATCAAACAATAAGTTGCTAGAGATTATTTGCAAGAGAAATAAAATAATGAATATTTGAAAACCTTTCTCTTGTGCTTGATGCTTGGATATATCTCTTTTAAGTCTTGAAGTGTTCTTGAAGTTTATTTATACCAAGGAACAAGTTTGTGGATGTTTGTGGTTTTTGGGGATGAAATAGAGCCATTGGAAGCATTAATTTTAGGTTGAAAAAGTGTCTATGTAGTCCAAGTCTCAAGACTTGGCAAGATGTCTCAAGACATGGTTGAAGTATAGCTATTATATAGCCATTGTTAGGCTATGTCTCGAGAAAAACAGACATATGTCTTGAGACTTATGGTCCTATGTATAGAGACTTACCTACCAAAGTGCCTTAAAACATTTTAAACACCTTAGAACAATTTCGTAATGACTCAAAAACTTTTGGATAAATTAAAACACATTTAAAACATGTTTTTAAATATATTGCAAGTATTTAAAAATGCTTTGAAAATGTTTGATAAAATTTTCAACCATATTTTCACCAAATGACTTGGGAAATATATATAAGTTTTATCTTAAATTTTGTTACATCAAAAGCTTGGACATCAAAACTAATAATCTCTCCCTTTTGATAACAAAAATTTAACCAGAGCATTAAATTTCAACAAGAGATATGCCAAATAAGCATACATAAAATTCAACAAGAGATATGTCCAAGACTTTATAAAAGTCGTGCATTTAGACAATGTATCAATAAGCATACATGCATGAACATTAATTCACTTGCATAAGAATATAGAACATAAAAGTATGTAAAACTATACAAATACAAATTTCATCTTTTCTTCTCTTTTTTGGTATACCAAAAAGAAATTAAAGCATTTAAAGAATGATACTGATTTTAATGACATTTAGAAAATTAAAGCTTAAGGGCAATAAAGATTGATGCAAGAACACGAGTCATAATATATTAATGTAAAGGTCATGTAAATTGTATTCTCACAAGTAAACAATGAACTTAAGAAATAATGATATGACAAAGGAGCACACTTGAAACCCATTTATAAAGAATATTTTATTGAAAATTCTAAGGACCATACAAATAAGTATTAACTGCATAAAATTTCACCTAACTTCATGCCCAATGAAATATGCCAATTGATACTTAAACAAAGATACCAATTGTTAAAATGAATTGTGAACAACACATGAATTCAGAATTAAAGAATTGCATGCTAAAGATAATTCAATAAAGTCACAAGTAATTCCTATTTCTAGTACCCCTTTACTAGACATATATCTTAATGATTTTCTCCCCTTTTCTAAATACAAAATTTTATTAAACAAAATGAGACATGGAAAGCATAACGATACCAAAAATGTGGATATCAAAAGCTCATAAAAGCTACAATGATACTAATTATGAAGAGCATAATAAGGTGAAAAACATACAAGGAATACATTATTGAAAGAACAAAGCTTATAGACAAGCAATAAGCATTTTACTCAATAAGAGTACTAACCATTACAACCTATAACCATGTTTAACATAAAATGAAAGTTCTCTAAAGCATAAATCGATTCAATAATATAACAATGTAATCATACCATGGATACCATGTAAGTGTGGTGTGACGAAGATGATCTTGACATAATAGCAAAAAACAAATTTCAAATAAAACAAAAAAAATATGTCATGGCAAAGGTATCTAAATGATTATCAAGTTTGTAGCAATATACCAATGCAAAGAGTTTTAAGTCCTAAGTCTTAATCCTAAGACTAAACCTAATTCTAAGTTCTTAACTTAAGTCTAATCCTAAGTTCCAAACTTAAGCTAAGTTCTATGTTCTAATATTAGTTTTATGTCTAATCCTAGACCTAATTTTAAGACTAGTTCCTAAGTTTAATCTAATCGTAAGTCTAGTTCTAAAACTAGTTCTAAAAGTTAATTCTAAGGCTAATTCTAAGCCTATAGGATAATTCTAATCCTACTTATAACCTTAAAAAACTAAATGAATAATTAAAGACAAACACCTTATACACAACTTAAGGTAATAAGGTAATCAGAGGTCAAGAAAAAAGTTTAATGACTTTAATACTTTATAAAATGGCCATCAAATGTTCAAAATAGTAAAAGCATTTGTTATCATATTGAACATTTTCAACAAAGTTTAATAGGTAAGGCAAAGTTGTTCAAATGATCTTATGGCCTTAATTTCAAGAAATTAAAATATATATGTATCTTTAATGCTCATATTTTCTTGAAAAGTCTAATGATTTTTAATAAGGATCATTAAGGTACATAGTATATTTTTTAATTTTATTAGAAAATTCAAGCTAAGATACTCCCCTTAAGTAAATGCATAAGTATGACTTGACCACACACCCTTATATGCTCTTAGGAATTAGAAAAATTTGCCTAGAAACTGTCCAAAGCTAGATGTCTCATGACATTATTGTAAAAATGTAGAAAAATGCAATTTAAACATGTCAAAACTCATATACAAGTATCCCAAATACATATACAAAGTATTCTAACAAGTGTATAGTCTTAAATCTTGTACAAATAATCAAGCATAATAATAAAAACATGCTTGAAAAAAAAATTCACTGAGTGACTTATTTTTATGAGAAAAAATCATTTTAAACCAAAATACTAAGTGATCTAAATATTTCAAATTAGGTATACACTTGGTACAAGGAATATTAGCCACACTTCTCACATATTTCAAAACTACTTGCATACAAATGCACATATATACAACCTATATGAACCTAGATCTCTCTATTGACATCAAATATACTAAAATGTACACTATATACATGGATCAAACAAAGCTTAGCTTTAAATTCTTACAACTCATCTTTTGCTTTGAAAATGACCATTAAGGAAGTCAAAACTTAAACCTTTCAAACAACGTTTAAACAATGGAACAAATTTGTTCAAATGACCAAATTGCCTAATTAACAAGGAAGTATAAAAATCAAATTTTGGAAGCCCAATTTCTTGAATTTGGACTAAAAATGGACAATTTCAAAGCTTTTTAAAACTATTTAGTGAAGTCTTATAACCCATCTAATTTGTGTCTAAATGGTTTCCATGTCCATAAATAATTAAAATCAAATTTTGATAATTTAAGCTTTAAGAGTCCTACAAACTTGCATTCAAAATATTAAAACTAAAACTATAACAAGTTTGTCAAATTTCTGTCACAGCAAGCTCAAAACCAAATTCTCAAAATGTTCTGATCATTTTCTTAAAACTCACGTGTTTAATCAATTTTTTTAAAAAATATATATTTTTTTCAAAAATGATTTTCCAATAACAATTTATTAAGCTTTGTATACTTTTTCTAGGATGTGAACATAGATATGGCATATCCTAAATAGCATGCATCTTAAGGATATCTCTAAGCATGTTTTCATTAATATCATATCATTAACCAATCCAAAAATCATGCTTATGGTAGAATCGTCAAAGATAGGCAACCAGTAACATATTTTCAATAAAATTTAAGCTTACTTGGATTTTGGTGCCCAAATTGTTGTGTTTTACTCTTCAATGCTCCAACACACCTACAAATGACACTTGGATTTTGGTACCCAAGTTGCTTTGTGTCTTTGGAGGTTAGTTACCATGTCTCTAGTTCCTTTTGGAATCCATAATTGTCTAATTCTATATTGAACTCTTTTCTTCATTTGACAGGTATGAGTTGTATGGTCATGGAAATGACAATGTTCACACTTTGCCATTTTTAATGAGTTTTCTAATAAAAAAATCTTTATTCCTTACCCAAGCTTTCAAGTTTCATTTTCAAATCAAGATTTTCTTTTTCAAATGTTGCACATTTAGTTTTTAAAGACTCAAAATCATTTTCACTTTCAAAATAATTTTTTAAAAGAAAATAATTTTCTACTTTAAGTTTGGAAATCATTTTCTTATGTTTGGAATTCATGGTCCCAAATTCCAAAGATAACTCATCAAATGCATCTTTTAACTTACTAAAAGTATAATAATTAAAATAATATGAGTTAGAAGATACCTTTTGCTCTTCAAGGGCCATGAAGCAAAGGTTGCAAAAGCCCTCATCATTAGAATCATCATCACTGGAAGTGTCACATCCATCCAAGTGGTCACCATGACTTACTTCTTTCCCTTTGCTTCTTCCTCAAAAGACAATCATATTTTTTGTGCCCTAACTTCGTGCAAATGTAGCAAATTATTTTCCTTTCTTGAAACCTCTTGCCTTTGTCCATTTTCACGAACCTTTTGAACTTTTTGGCAAGTATGATTACTTCTTCATTATCCTCCTCCTCCTTATCATCATTACTTTCTTCTTGGATGGAGGAATTTAAAGCAACTCCTACTTGTCTTGGTTTTTCTTTTCCATGCTCTAGCTTCATCTCACAGGCAAGAAGTGAACCCATAAACTTATCTAAGGAAAGCTCATCCAAATTTTTGGATTCTTCAATAGTTGTTACTTTATCTTCCCAATATTTTGATAGGTTATTGATCAATTTCTTCACAATTTATTTATTGGAGTAAGCCTTCCCAAGTGCCTTAAACCCATTGACGATGTTGGTGAATTTATCGAACATTTTTTTAATGCTCTCCCAACTTCATCTTAAATAGCATATAATCAACTATGAGTTGTCTGATCTTGGATTCATTGAATTAGCTTGTTCCTTCATAAGTAGTGGTAAGCTAATAACTCTTGAAAAGAGTTATATTTCATGCCTTTAGACCTAGCTAATTGCTTGTATTTGAGTATATTTAGTGACATTTTAGGACATTTTATTAGTATTTTTATCATTTTTGTTAGGAGCTTGGACTGTGTTTACATGCTAGATACTTTTAATTGTATGTAGAAGGGTTGTGGTTAGTGGTTTTGTAGGTGTAGCATGTGGAGAAAGAAATAAAAGAATGAAGGTTTGCAGGGGAAAAAGGTTGGATAGTTTGCCAACATGAATACCATGGTAATTTTAAGAATATGACCGAGTCAACACTCAATGCATACCAATTACAGTCCAACTCTACTTATACTAGAAAAACATGCCTAGAAAAAAGGAGAATATATCATGGGCTGTTGGAGTTACCCTAGGAAGAAAAGTTTATAAAAATCCAAAAGAGGAAGCCCTAAGTATGGAGACCTAGAGGCAACAATAGAGGATGGTAGCTGAGTAGAGACGAATAGAGGAAATCGAAGGCAGTCCCTCTCAGCCACCATATGACATTGTGTTGTTGGATTGTAGATTGGGTTGGCGACAACCATCTTCCTAAGTTTTTTTGTTATTTCTTAATATGTTCTCCTATGAGTTAATCTGATTGAAACGATGTTCAGTGATATTTTAGATTCAAATTTTAATTACCAACCCATGAGTTAAATATTAGAGTGTTGGGATTACATGATGAAACTTTAATTTTCTTTGATAGTTGAAGCTATATTTGATTTAATCTACTATCTCATTCAATTGTTTTTATTTTCGAATTGTATGCGTAAATTCCTTAGACATAGATGAGTGTGTAGAATGCCCCATAAACTGAATCTAATTCAGAAAAGGTTAGGTTAGTTAGACTGAAATTGAATGATACAAATAGGCATTCGATTGAATACTTGCAGTAGACTCTAGATACAGAGCAACGTTTGTATAGAATGAAGACAAAACAGTGCAGGGTACCGTGCTAAGTCTTATAGACATAGGCCAGGTAACTTGAGAACTTGCTCTCGAAAGAAGCAAGTCATTCTAGGTCTCTTCTAAGTAGTAGATTGAGTATAATTTTGCTGAGGTATTATTGAAAGTAAAGATAGATTCTCAGTAATCCCAACCTTTTAAATCAACATCGTAGACGTAGACCTTCTATCCTTTGTCATAGTATCTTTGTCATAGCATTCCTAGTTATTTACTTATTCGCTCGCTTTTTAATCATATAATTATTCTCGTAATTGTCGATGCATTTTTACTCTTGCTTTACCTTAGCAGTTTCCAGTATTAGTCAGTATTCAGTTCACACACATCCTTACTACTTCAATCTGCCACTGTGTAATTAACTAAGTTTTGCCATAACAGTTATCGTAAATAGTTATAATGACTTGACCACTCTTATACCTAATCCAATCCTTGTGGAGAAAATATCACTTATCACTTTATTACTTGATTCGACATGTATACTTGCACAATTCACATATCATACTCACAAGCGACATAAGCTTGTCCCAAATTTTCTTGGCATTTTGACATTGGGCCACTTTATTAGGCCCTAATACACAAAAGTGGGTGTGCAAGGCATCGACATTAAGTTGAGCTTTCTTCTTACTTCTTTCCATTCATCTTCATTCTTGGGCACCATCAAATCTCCACATGTGATTATCCTCTAAACATAATAATCACTTGCTTGAATAAAGAGTTTCATCCTTATCTTCCAATAAGAGTAGCTCTTTCCGTTGAAGAATGGTGACCTTATAGTTGATTGGCCATCACCCAAGCTAATTGAGGTAAAATCTTGTACCATCTTTGAACTTGGTATTTTTCCTTGGATTGCCTCTCCCATTGGTGAAACCTTTGATGGACAACTAGCTTTGATACCAATTGTTAAGCCCAAAAATACCAAGAGGATGTGAATTGATATTTTAAAAATTTCTACAAACTTTTTTAAAACAAAATGAAATAAGGAGAAAAATTTGCATAAGTGATTTATAATGGTTCAGGCCCAATTGTGTACCTTCAATACCTTAGCTTTCCACCACTAAAGATTTTCCAATTCATTATTAGAATTGTTACCTTTCCAAGAGGTATAACCTTTACAACATATATTTATAAAATTGCTTAGATATAACCTTTCCCCTAACTTTTATGGCTAAACCAGAACCCTTCTTAGTTTTTGTGACTTAACTAAAACCCTTCCAATTTATAATTGGTAATATGAAATAGCGTAAACAAAGAGACCTCTAAAATGCGTGTTTATAAAAATTAAGCTATCAAAGAAATGAAATAAGAGTAATAAAATATAGAACAATAACTTGCTAGAGAATATTTACTAGAGAAATGACAGAATGAAGATTTGAATAGTTTCCTCTTGTGTTTAATGCTTGGATATCTCTCTCTTGGGTTTTAAAGTGTTCTAGAAGTGTATTTATACCAAAGAACGAGTTTGTGGATGTTTATGACTACTGGGGATGGAAGCATTAATTTTGGGCTAAAAAAATGTCTCTGCAGTCTAGGTCTCGAGACTTGACAAGTTGTCTTGAGACATGATTGGAAAATAATTGTTATATAGCCATTGGCAAGCTATGTCTTGAGACATATGTAGTCTTTGAAGTAGACTTTTACATTTGAACTTTCATGTCTTGAGACATATGGTCCTAGGGCTCGATACTTGACTACCAAAGTGCCTTAAAAACATTTTAAACACTTTAGAAAACTTTGGTACTAACTCAAAAACATTTGGATAAATTAAAACACATTTTAAAACATGTTTTTGAGTAAATTGCAAGTATTTGAAAATGCTTGATAAAATTTCCGACCATATTTTCACCAAATGAATTAGGAAATATAATATATATATAGTTTATCTTAAATGTTTTTGTATCAAAAGTTTGGGACATCAAAGCTAACATGACTTATGTACAGATGGCAACCAGTTGTGAACAGTAATCTTGTGTAGCACACAAGATTACATAGTCAAACAACATGGAAAATTTTATTAGTAATAGGCTATGATCATAGAACACCACCTGTTATCACATTCACAATCTTATTGTAATCTTTGGTGAACCCTTCTTTAATTCTTAGATTATCCAAGAATTGATTAATTAAATCGAGACTAAAAAATATATTGCCTCTAAATATGACATGTAAATAACTTGATGGCCCCTCAATATCAATCTCCCGTCGTAGGTTGGAATAGAACGCTTGAACAATTTCTTTTTCATACGACTTGACATAAGTGATTGACTTCAATAAATTCGAGACTTCAAAAATATGCATTGACTAATACTTTTCAAAATGAGTAATCAAAATATTTCTTTCATGAACACACTTTTGTTTAGAAACCTTTTCCAATTTTTTTAGCCAAAATATTGATAAAATCTAAAGAGGTTACCTAAACAAAATCTTCATCATCCTTTGATCAAACCTTTCTCCCTTTTTTTTTTTGGTCATGGGCCCGAAGTTTTAAAAATATATTAAATAGTTCACCAAATATAGAACTAATATAGCCAAAAATGTGCCCTAAAAAAACAAATTAGATACAATAGAGTCTAAGAGAATTCCTCAAGTTCTCAAATCTCTTGGCATCTAAAATATTTGTAAAAATGCCAACAATTTGATTTCCAGTATGTAAGTGTATGATGATGATTCACTAAACTAACTAAAATCACGACAAAGGCAAGCGCACCTATCGAATAATAGTATAGCTGGTGAGTCGGTAATATTGCATCCACGAGGACTAAAAGTACTAGTGCTTACTATCTTTCTATTATCTAGCCTATAAATTGAAGGGTTATTTTTAATCTAAAATTAAACTAATTACTAAAGACTCGACAGAGAATGAATTGGGAAAATATTCGAAGAAAACCAATGATAAAGATAATACCCAGGAAAGAATCCACCTAGACTTCACTTATTATTCTGAATCTAAGTTAAATGATTTATTCACTTGCTTTGATCCATAGAAATCCCTAAATAATATTAATATCTCTTCTGAGAGTAAAAATAGCTGACTCTAGGTTGATTAATTGAAATCTCTTTCTAATTAAAACCCCTACTGTCGCATTAACTCGATCTATGGATTCCCCTATTAGATTTGACTCTAATCCTGTAGATTTATGTCGTCCTATTTCTAGGATTGCATGCAACTCTACTCAATTATGCCAGATCTACTCTTAAATGAGGACTTTTGCTCCACTGAAATAAGCACATCAATCATGAATTAATATCCTGAAAACATTAACACTGGAGTAAGTACACATAATTGAGATCAAGAACAAATACTTATCATGTAACTCAGAAAAGTCAAATAAAAATATTCATCATATGTTTCATCTTCCCTAGGTATCTAGGGAATTTATTTTATAATTTGGGAAGAAAACATCTCAAAGCTAGGAAAACAACAATACATGAAGAACCCAAAAAAAAAACTTTTAGAGAAATTGAATGAAGATCTTCAATTTTGAAAGAGATCCTACTTCTGAGTTGATTCTGATGGCGTTCTTCAAGTAATTTCTTTGTTCTACTCTGCATGCCTCCTCAGGTCTTCTTCTAGTGTGCATTTATAGACTTTAGAATGCTCAGAAACCCTAAAAATTGGCCTTTTCTACTTTTTTTTGTAAACATGGAGCGATATCGACAGAGGTTGGCACACGGACGTGTGCTCAGCCCGTGTGGGAATGGCCAGGCCGTGTGGATCTTGAAAGTGGCTCGTTTTGTCTGATTTTGGCCCTTTTTCTGCTCCTTTTGCTCCCCTATGCTCTCCTAAGTATAGAAACATGAAATTAAAGGATTAGAAGCATCAAACTAAATTATATAATAAATCATCCAAAAACGCATCAAGAATGGGATTAAAACATGTTACTTTTATGACTTATCAAATATCCCCACACTTAAGTGTTTGCTTGTCCTCAAGCAAAATCCTCAACTCACAATTAAAATTAAACTTTCTCAATTTATAATTCTCATAAATAATGTTTTATCATAATTCATAAATAATCATACATTGATAATTCAACTAAAAGAGCACTAAAGATTCAAACAATCCAAGTCACACATTTTTAAAGCATGAAAATATAGGTATTTCCCCTTATCTAAGTAATTACCTTTAATTCAAAACCGAAAAGAATTGACATCCTCACTAAGGATTCACTCAAATCACTAAAGGTGTTTAAAGTTCAAAAATAAGCACTCAAAAGTCAAATATGAAAAGTCATTACCATAGGATTGCATGAAAATCAAATCTCCACCACTATAGTCTTTAAAGGGTCGTAATGGTTTTTGGGTTAAAGGTGTGGATAAAGGCTGAAAAAGAGGGTCAGAATCGAGATTGAATTGATAAATTACCTAACTAGCAAAATAAACTAATACTGAATGTCAATTGAAATTATTAATAATAACACGAGCTTCTTCTAAAAATTTGAAATTAACCATTTAAACTCAAATGTCATAGAACTAATAATAATCAAAATAAATATACATTTGTTTTCACTTTTTTTTTGATTTATTGGATAATAAGAGATAATTTAACAACTGAAACAAAACAACATAGTTAGGCAACTGACAAAATCAAATCTCAACCAAAAAGGGAGTCAATAAAATAGGGAAAATTCTCAATGAATCAAAAAGAATGAGTTATGAATTAATATTAAGGGTAGATCAAGAAACGATTTATTAGGCTCAAAGGGGTTCACTAGGGGTTAATTATGAAAGTAGGCTTTTTTGGGATAAGTGGGTTAAAACCTATCTGCCTTTATCATTTCTGTAACACCCGTAACCTGTATCCGTCGCCAGACTAGGGTTAAAGGCATTACTAGACAAATCGAAACATTTTACAAACAATTCAATAACATCATCCACAAAATAGTAAAACCTCATTATAAAGTCCCCTTTATAGGTCATAGACACCTTAATCATGCTTTAGAAAGGGGTCGGAACTAAACCGAGCTCATACAAAATTTTTCAAAATTTAAACATTTTTCAAAGTTGTACATGTCACACGCTCGTGTGAACAGGCCGTGTGCCTCGCACGGTTTTAGACACGCCCGTGTGTCTAGGCCATGTCAAAACAGGGCATACATACTGATTTGTCCACACGGCCACAAGACACACCCATGTGTCAGGCCGTGTGAAAATTAGAGAGGATACTGACTTGGGTGACACGGCCAGTCACACGCTCGTGTGTCTAGCCCGTGATCAAAACTAACTTGGCCACATAGCCTAGCATACGCCCGTGTGTACGACCGTGTGGTCTACCTAGGCTCATTTTGAAATGGCCCTCGAGCAACACGGCCAAGACACACGCCCGTGTCCCTACCCATGTGGGCAAAAATAGGCCATTTGCAAGGCCAAATTGCCACCCCAAAAGGGTCCTCCCTACAAACATCAAAACCACATCATTTTATACCAAATCTCTACCATTCACAAACAAAATATACACCATTTATACCAATTCATTATCAACATATTTCATGCTTGAAACACATACCAAATCATATCATTCCATAAGCCAAATACATACCAAAACATATGATTTATAACCTTAATATCTGTCATTCAATCTCATGCTATAATCTTACCTTTTCTCCAAATAAGCACAATTCAAAAACTTATCAATATGACCAATTTCTTTGGCCATTCATGAACACACCAAACATACCACTATTGCATCACATATCATATACCAAAATCAAACCATAAGTTTAACCATAATTAAGCCATATCACATGGATAAATATACACTTCACCAAACATATTCAACTACCTTTAGCTTATACATGCCATACTTCAATATATACATTTTCAAAAGGTACCAAAATATGGTTCGATAGTGTGGTGACGATCCTCGATGATCCCTGAGCTCTTGATAGCTACGATGTCTATAAAACAATGCAAACACACGCAAAATAAGCTTTCAAAAGCTTAGTAAGCCATATACAAATAAACTTAACAATATAAACATATAAGAATTGTAATATACATATAATCTTTAACCACATGCTATCACAAAACATATAGCTCAAATACATTTCACATATTCTTCATTCATTTGCACATAATATATATTTTCTTATACTTTTGCCACCTATACTCACTTGATCATAAAGATACATATACTTACCTTTCAACATCAAATATGATATACAACTTCAAATGTACCTAAATCGAATACACATTTCATATTATCATTCATTTCTCGAAATGACCATTGAACCGTTCGGAATCATAAGGATACGCAGATAACGAGGAAAGCTCGTACAATGCCAACGTCCCAGACGTGTTCTTACATGTAATCAAATATCGATGCCATTGTCCCAGACAGGGTCTTACACGAAATCAAGTACGATGCAATTGTCCCAGACGTGGTCTTACACGATAACACATATCGGATCCTATGTCATGACATATGTATCCTAACTATTCCTAAGGTTCATACGGGGCTTTTCGGATGTCGAAACTTTATCGATACTTTCTCGGATATCTCATTCTCAACACATATAATCATTCAAAATTTTTCAAAAGTATATAACCAATAATAATTCAATTCAAAATACATTTATTTGTATATCGACTTACCTCGTACGAATTCGAATAAACAAAATCAGCTACTCGACGACTTTCGACTTTCCCCGATCTAATTTTGTTTTCTTTAGTTCTTGATCTATATCAATTCAAATTTAACTTATTCACTTTCACATTCATTCAAATCAATCCAAAAACACATATTTAGGGCACTTTACAAACTAGCCCTCACATTTTCACATTTTGACACTTTAGTCCCTATTTCACAAAATCACAAAATACACATAATTTCTTTATACACATGTCTAGCTGAATTTTCATATAGCTCATACAAGCCCACATATTTCATTTATTTCACATTTTAGTCCCTCAATTTACAAATTTCTCAATTTAATCCAAATTACTCAAATTCATCAAAAATTCAAAGACAAAATATACTAACGCAACACATATCTTTAATTTACTAACATCAAACTTCTTAAAGCTCATAGTTTCATCAATAGCTAAACTCAAAATCATCAACAACATCAGAAATTGAGACATGGGCTTGATAGTATACTAAGCAACGATCATAAAAACATAGAAATTATAAAAAAAGAGCAATTACATACCTTGATCAAGCAAAATGAGTACTGAACCCTTAAACCATATTTTTCTCTTCTTTTTCTCTTAACATTCGGCTATATGGATGATTATAACACCAAATTTTGATTTTTGTTTTATTAATAATACATAAATAATCCATTTACCATTTTACCCTTATTTAATTAACATTTAAACCATTAATATACAAGGTCATTAATGTCCACTCAAGCTTAGAATGGTCAAATATCAACATAAGGACCTTTCATTTACAAAGACATATCAAATAGGCACTTTAACAATTAGAATGCCACTTTTACAATTTTTGCGATTGGGTCCTTTTATCAAATTGAGCACAGAAACGATTAAATTTTCATACGAAACTTTCACATATGCTAATTCACATATCATAAGCACAAAAAATAATATTAAAATATTTTTCTAACTCAGATTTCTGGTCTCGAAATCACTATTTCGACTGGGGTCTAAACCGGACGTTACAATTTCAGTATATCAAATCAAATGCGTGGTCTTGACATGTATAATCGAAGCAAGTTCTAGAATAACCAATCAGTATTGACACATTCATAACCAATAATAAATTGGGCAGGAAAAGTGTATGCTCTAAAGGCTCAAAACCTCACAAAAAATTATGGTTTTTAATATTAATCTTGCAAATCTCAAACTTCAAAATAATACCTCAATTTAGGAAAACAATCTAGCAATTTTTAATTTTGAAAATAGACTCATCATGCTTGGTTCTCTAATGTCTTAAAGTTTAAATAATTAATTCACAATTATCTATGAATTTAATCTAAAACATATGAATAAAAATCATAAATCGATAAGAATTCATTTTAATAGTAACATGAGAAAATTATTTGAACGCAAAACATAATTCAGGGATTTTCTAATAATTATATAAATAACCTCCCCACACTTAATATGTACATTGTCCTCAATGTACAAAACTAGATAATTACAGTAGAAACAAAATATCATAAGAGAGGGAGAGAATTGGAACTGCCCTGAATATTGGATGAAATGCCCAAAATTGTGAAAAGCGGAATTATAGATAAATGTAGATGTAGTGCATGATTCTGAGCAACTAATAAGAAAATAAACACAATGTCGAAGAAGATTGAAGGGTTACTCGATTAGAAACAACCATAATAATTAAGAAAAATATAGCTCAAAATATAAAAATAAAAGGAAGTCTAAAAACATAACAATAAAAAATAAAAACTAAAAATAAAATAAAAAACAATAAAAATAAATGATAAATGGACTCAATGGTCCTCTTCATCAGACGCATCAGCATCGTAAGTCGATGGCGCTAGAGGAGCAATATGAAAATGCTGACAAATCTGCTACGATGTTGCATCAATACTGTCGAACCTCTGAACACAGTACTGACGGAAGTTAGTGAACTCCTCGGTAGATATTCCTTAGAAGCTAGCAACAGAAGGAACAAGTCGGTGACTCGAGTGTGGAGGCTGTGGTGGGTCCTCGTCATAGGAAGGAACATCATCAGTGAAGTCCTCGGGTTCATTCTGAGTGTTAGAATAAAACAATCTATACTGAGGAGGATCTACTCTACGGTGCGTCTAGGACATCGAAGTGTCGAGTGAGGTGAGTCATGTAAGGGCCTAAACAGATAGGGCCCTTCCTGTGGCGGTTAGTCTGATGGCGGAAGGCTAGAGTGATGAAGTATGCGAAATCAAATATATGTCCATGTGCCATGCTCCATAAGAAATAATCGTCATGAGTGCTCACGGCTCTGGTGCTCTCTCTTCAACCTATCAAAGTGTGAGCTAAAAGGGCGTGAATATACCGTAAGGCCGGAGAGAGAGAAGTCGCCTTTGAGGGACTCGAGTTATATGGTGTCTGGCTCCTTATAAGCTCGATCCAACATCATGATGGCGAGTGGTGGATGTGCCTATGAAGTCTATGGAAGTCCTCGACACTCATAAATTCATCTGTGTAGAGTCCCATAGTCACACCGAACTTAGGAATGCTCATGTGGCGTACCAAGCCATCGAGTTGAAAACTAATGGTACCTGGCTCATCATGAATTTTCATAACCTACTGTACCATAAACGTCGAGAAAATCTCCAACTTCAGCTCCATGTAGGTGAGCTCGATAATGGTGAAGAATTGATCCCACGGAGTTATGGTGATTATGGCGGGAACGTCATCAGTGAGGTGAACCTATTATAATGCGACCCAATCGATACAGCGGCATAGTCCGAGCGGTCGTGCTTGAAGGAGCTGATATATATCCTCCTGGTGGCCTGCCGTAAATCGAAGGTAAGGGTGGCGAGCCTCGGCAGATGCGATCAAGGAGGAGGTTGCTCCGAGCCCCTTCTGTATTTTTGAAGCGGGGACAGCGGTCTTAGTCTTACCGTGTGTGTTCATCATGGTATAAAAGGAAATAATCCAACTTAGAAAAGCAATAGAAGAATAAAACAGTAAGGAAAAAATAAACATGTTGATAAATTAGTATAGAATATTGAACTAGCAATTCGCCGGTCAAAATTGAATTTTCATAAATGGAAAATGTACTCTAAAAATAATAAAGGAATAATACCAACGTAGACAAAATTAATGAATTCAACTATGATAAAAACAAATAGGCAAACAATAATAATAAAAAGCAATAAGTCAATAATAACGAAAATCCTAATATTATCGACCATTAATCAAATCCCTAAAAGTTGTTAAAGGAACTATAATAAGTGATTAATTGAACGAATAACAAGAATCAACAAAGAAAAATAAAGAATCAATCATAATTCAAACATGTTCCTAATAATGGTAGATGAATAGTAATAACAAGAAGTAGAGTCATACTAATGAATAAATCTAAAACTAAAAATAGTCAATAAAACATGAAAAAAACTCAAAACAATTAGTAAATCAATAAACTAAGATAAAATGAAATAAAATACTAATAAACTAAAGAAAATAAAGAACATGCGAAACTGACTATAATGGTTGTGTGTACGGCGGTTGGGTGGTCAATTGCGCGACGGTGGGGTGGGGTGGAAATGGTCGGAAGCTCGATGACTTGGGTAAGGGGGAAGAAGAGGGGGGACGTGTGCGCAAGGGGAAGGCAATGAGAGGGTCGGTAGTTTTTGGTGCGAAAAAGGGGAAGGGAAGAAGGGAAGGGTGAGGGGTTGTTTGGTATTGCGTTACGGTAGAGGGACGAGGGAGAGGAGATGGCGAGGGAAGGATGTCCGACATGGTGTGGGCTAGGTTGTTTGGTTGTGGTGGGATATAACGGAGGAGCAGGGATGAGGGAAGGTTGGGTGAGGGATAGTAGGGTTCGGCAAAGAACTAAGGAAAAAATCGAGGGATAGGAGAAGGAATAAAAGTGGAAGGGTGGCTGGTCGGGGTTGGACCGGAATGGGATTGATTGGTGGCTGAATGGTGAGCAAGGGGAGGGAGCAGTTGTGCCTAGGGACTGTTGGGAAAGTTGGGGAAAAAGAAAAAATTGATGAAAAGAAAGGGAATTAGAGTTTGAGGGTTAAAAAGGGACATGGTCGTGTGAGGCCCGAGTTGGGCCACATAGCTCTGTCCCATGCCCGTGTGGTCTCCTTGTTCAGCCTATGTCGATTAAAAAAATGAAAGCCTAGTCTTTACACGGTCGTGTCGCACGACCGTATGTAATCTCCTTCGCTTCTTCCATTCCCATGTGACCTCCCAAACACCCGTATGTGTTAAAAATGCAAGCCTAGTTTTCATATGACCTTGGACACGCTTGTGTATCCAGGCTATGTGCAATTTTGTTTGCTTTTTCCACGCCCGTGTGACCTTTCATAAGTGTGTGTGGCCTTTTACACAGTCGTGTAACTTACTCGTGTAACTCTCTGACTTGTTTTAAATTTGAAAAATTAAGCTCCAGGTTTCACACGGCCCAAGACATGCCCGTGTGTCCAGGCCGTATGGTCTACACGGCCGTGTCACACGTCTGTGTGGAATATTTTAGGCCGTGTCTCTGTCAAATTGTGGAAAATTTTAGTCCCAGGCTCCACATGGCCAAGGATAAGCCCATGTGTCCAGGCCGCGTGGGTTACACGGCCGTGTAACTCACTGTCAATTTTTTCAAAATTTAAAACTAAGTCAAAAGATCCATACGGCCTAGGACACACCCATGTGTCCAGGCCGTGTGGGTTTTAAAAACCATTTTTTTAACTTAATTAATTTTAAAAATATCATGATATAAAATTAGTAAATTAGGAATGTTAACCCTTGGGTTGCCTCCCGAGAAACGCTTATTTAAAGTCTAAGCTCGACTTACCTCGTATTCGTACAGTCACAGTGGTTCGCAGAGTCGAGACCCCTCTTTCTCATTGTCAATTCTTTTATTAAAATAATGTTTAAGTCAAATAATACTTACCTTAAAAGTGCTGAATTCAGAATGATTTACCTCGACTGCACCATATGGGAAGACATTGAGTATTGTAAAAGGAGTCGACTCCATTTGTAATAAGCTCTGAATTAGCAATTTGAGGATATATTTCATCAAGCAGTACCTTGTCCCCAACCTTTATTTGGTGTGTTCCATCCTCATGCTTGTCATGGCGTCGCTTGGGTTTTGTATCGTGTATTCTTGGTTTCTCCTTGACATGTAACCGCCATTCATCTAGGTCATCGATCTGTAGTCTTCATTCCTCATGATTCATTCTATTTTTGTCACATAGACTAGAATGTGGCTCCATCACATTCTTCCTAGAGGTTTCCTATAAAGAAGTTTGAGCCACAATGTTATTCATATTAACAGAACTCATATAATTATTTTGATCACTATTTATCTTAGCAGACTCACGACCTTGGAGTTTAATCATGTTATCACCTATACGAAGAATTAACTTACCTATACCAACATCAATTATGGTTCTAGCAGTTACTAAAAAGGGTTGTCCTAAAATCAAAGGTACGTCACTATCCTCATCAATGTCTAGTACAACAAAATCGACTGGGAATATGAATTTATCAATTTTAACAAGAACGTCTTCAACAATACCCCTAGGAAATCTAATGGTTCTATCTGCCAATTGAATGCTCATCCTAGTTTGTTTAGGTTTCCTAAGACCTAGTTGTTTAAAAATTTTATAGGGCATGAAATTTATACTCGTCCCTAGATAAGCTAAAGCATTATTAACACTTAAACTACCAATTAAGCAAGGAATAGTAAAACTCCTTGGATCTTTCAATTTGTTAGGTAGTTTATTCTGTAAGATAGCTGAGCAAATTGCATTTAGCTCTGCGTGCGATGAATCATCTAACTTCTTCTTGTTTGCTAAGAGCTCCTTTAAAAATTTTACAGAATTTGGCATCTGCGAAAAAGCTTCAAGATACAGTAAGTTAATATGTAACTTTTTCAAAAGTTTAAGGAATTTTTGTTTGTGTGGTATTTTCTTGTCTCATCTGGATATGGTACACGAGGTTTATACTCCTTACTTACTGATTTTTGTTCGTTGTGGCTTACCTCAACCTTACCATTGCTTACCACAGTTTCTTGCCTCGGTTCAGATTCAGATTCAGCTAACCCTCCTTCATGTCGAACAGTAATTGCATGAAGCTGCTCTCTTGGGTTAGTTTCGGTGTTGCTTGGCAAGCTACCTTATGGTCGTTCTGAAATCATTTTTGCCAATTGACCAATTTGATTCTCGAGCCTTTGAATCGATGTTTTTTGATTTTTGAGTGTTGTTTCAGTGTTTTGGAAGTGAGTTTTTGACACCGAAATAAACTTCATCAAAATTTCAAGGTTCGGCTTCTTCTCTTGCGGGTAATGTTGTTGTTGGAAGGCTGGAAGGGATTATGGTCTCTGATTTCCTTGACCACCCCAAGAGAGTTTGGGATGGTTCCTCCAACCTGTATTATAAGTGTTACTATAGGGATTATTCTGAAGTCTAGAATTGTTACCTATATAGTTAACTTGTTCATTCTCTTTACTAGGGTTGTAGGATAAACATTATAGATTGTTCATCCCTCCTCCATTTGTATCGCACTGCATCACCGGGTGTACCTATGTATAACCATATAAACCATCAATCTTTTTATTTAAAAGTTCTACTTGATTCAATAACATGATGACCGCATCAACGTTAAAGACACCGGCTGCTTTTATCGGCTTTTTCCTTATGATTTGCCACTGATAATTATTCAATGACATCCCTCTATAAACTCATAAGCTACTTCAGGTGTTTTATTATTCAAAGTACCACCAGCGGCTGCATCAATCAGTTGCCTTGTAAAGGGTTCAAACCATTGTAAAAAGTTTGAACCTATAGCCATAGAGATAACCCATGGTGAGGGAACCTTCTCAATAAGTTCTTATACCTCTCCCATACATCGTATAGGGTCTATAAATCCATTTGTATGAAGGAAGAGATATCATTCCTCAGCTTGGCTATCTTAACCGGTGGAAAATAATTTAATAAAAACTTTTCGGTCATTTGCTCCCATGTAGTGATAGAACCTCGTGGTAGGGAGTTCAACCACTGTTTAGCTTTATTCCTTAATGAGAAGGGAAACAACCAAAGGGAAATGGAGTCTTTAGAAAAGCCATTTATCTTAAAAATGTCGCAGAATTCTAGGAAATTAGCCAAATGAGTATTTGGGTCTTTGTCCTACAAACCATCAAACTAAACAAACTGTTGAATCATTTAAATAGTGTTAGGTTTCAGTTCAAAATTATTTGCAGCAATAACAAGTCTAACAATACTCGATTCAGCCCCAGTTAAATTGGGCTTGGCATAATCTTACATAGTACAAGGAGCAGGATTTGCTGCAACTACAGGAGGCAGCTGATTATTCTGATTTTCAGCCATCTCATCAGTAATAACAATAACTTCCTTTTGCTCTTCTACTATACTCTGTCGACTCTGCCTTGCTTCTCTACAGTTTCTGCTAGCTGTACTTTCAATCTCACTATCAAATACGAGAGGTCCTGATGGATTTCTTCTAGTCATATACTAAAGGAACCTGCTAAAAGCAAACAAAAAGAATAATTAGTAAACAGAATTAAACTAAAAACAAAAATAAAATGCAATAAAATAAAAATGGCTAAAGTAATAAAAATTAAGTGTTCTTAATATCTTAGTTCCCAGCAATGGCACCAAAAACTTGATGATGATTCACTTAACTAACTAAAATCACGACAAAGGCAAGTGCACCTATCAAATAATAGTATAGCTGGTGAGTCAGGAATATCGTATCCACAAGGACTAAAAGTATTAGTACTTACTATATTTCTATTATCTAGCCTATAAATTGAAGGGTTGTTTTTAATCTAAAATTAAACTAACTACTAAAGACTCGACAGAGAATGAATTGGGAAAATATTCGAAGAAAACCAATGATAAAGACGATACCCAGGAAAGAATCCACCTAGACTTCACTTATTAATCTGAATCTAAGTTAAATGATTTATTCACTTGCCCTTATTTTTAGAAATCCCTAAAATTATATTAATTTATCTTTCGAGAGTAAAAATAACTGACTCTAGTTTGATTAATTGAAATCTCTTTCTAATTAAAACCCCTACTATCGTATTAGCTCGATCTATGGATTCCACTATTAGATTTGCCTCTAATCTGGTAGATTTATGTCATCCTATTTCTAGGATTGCATGCAACTCCACTCAATTATGCCAAATCTACTCTTAAATAGGGACTTTTGCTCCACTGAAATAAGCACATCAATCATGAATTAATATCCTGAAAACATTAATACATGAAGCAAGTACACATAATTGAGATCAAAAACAAATATTTATCATGTAACTCAGAAAAATCAAATAATAATATTCATCATAGGTATCTTCCCTAGTTATCCAAGGAATTTAATTCAAAATTTGGGAACAAAACATTTCAAATTTAGGAAAACAACAAGACATGAAGAACCCAAAAAAACTTCTAGAGAAATTGAATAGAGATCTTCAATCTTGAAGGAGATCTTGCTTTTAAGTTGATTCCGACAGAGTTCGTCAAGTAATTTCTTCGTTTTACTCTGCGTGCCTCCTCAGGTCTTCTTCTAGTGTGCATTTATAGACTTTAGAATGCTTAGAAATCCTAAAAATTGGCTTTTTCTACGTATTTTGGAAACAGGGAGCGATATCGACATAGGCTGGCACATGGGCATGTGGCCAGCCTGTCTGGCTCATACGGGCATGTTCTCAGCCCATGTGGGAATGGCCAGGCCATGTGGATCCTGAAAGTGGCTTTTTTTTTGTCCAATTTTGACCCGTTTTCTACTCCTTTTGGTCCCCTATGCTCTCTCTAAATAAAATTAAAGGATTAGGAGCATCAAATTCACTAAATTATATAATAAATCACCCAAAAATGCATCAAGAATGGGATTAAAACATGTTACTTTTATGACTTATCAGTATAACACTGGATTGCACTAGAATTGTCACAATGTACTATTAGAACATCAGTTGGAACAATGTAATATGATGTCTGTTTCATCCATGATAATTGTGTACAACAACTCCCTGCTACAATATGCTCAGTTTTGGTCGTCGATAAGGATATGAAAACTTTATTTCTTGTTGTGCCAAGAAAACAAACTATTCCCCCTAAAAGAAACACCTGTTAGAATTGTTTTATGACCATTAACGTTTTTACCTAATTCACATCGTTATAGCTAACATAAGCCACATTAGTATCCTTAAAGAATTATAAAACGTAATCAAAAGTACTTTTCACATATTTAATAATTTATTTTGTTGCCTTGAGATGAGACTCATTTGGATGGACTTGATAACGAGCACAAATGGCAACACTTAGGCAAATGTCAAGTTTACTAGAAGTCAAATAAAGAAGACTCTCAACGATGCTTCTACATGTAGAATTGTCAGTAAGAATTCATTGGTGTACTAGCATTTTCGGCTTTTCACTGGAGCTCATAGGTGATCTAGCTTTTTTGGCTTGTTCAAGATTGAACCTTTTCACCATATTCAACACATTTTTTTTAAAATATGAAAATTCCCTCTTCAAGTTGTCTTATTTGCAATCTAAGGAAAGAGGTGAGTTCACCAACCATTTTCATTTCGAACTCAGATTTCATGAGTTAAACTCATCTTTTTTTTTATTTTGAAGTGGAAAAAAATAATGTCATCGACATAGGTTTGAACAACACTAACGCTCCCTTTGTTTTCTTCTCAAATAAGGACTTGTTCACATTTGCTCAGTCATAACTTTGTTACAACTAGAATTAGGACAAACATTCGTACCAAGTCCTTGGAGCTTTTTTGAGTTTGTACAAGGCCTTGGACTATTTATACAAATAATTCGAATAGTAGGGATCATTAAATCCTTTTGGTTTCTCAACATAAACCTCTTCATTAATAAATCCATTTAAGAAAGCACTCTTAACATCCATTTGAAAAATTTTGGCATTAAGATGACGTACAATGATAAGTAATAGTCAAATGGATTCTAACCTGGCTACCAGAGTGAAGGTCTCATTAAAGTCCACACCTTCGAATGGCGTAAAACCTTATGCAACCAACTGAGCCTTATTTCTAATGACATTCTCGTGTTCATCAGTGTTGTCTTTCAAAATGCATTTAGTTCCTATAATACTTCATCCTTGAAGACGAGGAACAAGTGTCCAAACATAATTTAAGATGAATTGTTGCAGCTCTTCTTGCATTGCATTCAACCAATGTTCATCTTGCAATGCTTCCTCAACATTTATAGATTCAAGGGTGGAGACATGCCAATCTAGCTTGATCATTTCTCGAATGTTGATCTTTTTAGCTTTGGTTCTTGCATTAGTAAGGTTGCCAATAATATTCTTAGAAGGATGATTTTTTTTGAATTCTAGCTAAGAATGTAAGCTTTAACTTTGTTTTGACATCCTCTTCTACATTTGTTTCAATTGTCATCCCATCTATTATTTTAATAGAAACTAGAACATGTGCATTATCTTCTTCTAGACAAATTACCTTTGTGGAGGGAGAATCGTCAATGAAAACATTTAATGAGCCAACCATTGAAATTATCGATATAATTGTACTTTTCGTGCATGTAATCTTTTAGACTGATTTGATATCTTTATCATATTAATATAAAAAGTGTATATATTAATATTTATTGAGCAATTGAATTTTTTTTCCTAAAAAATAGTTAAAAATTTTTAATTTACGTTAAATTTGGCATACATGATCTAAATAAATAGAATATGAAGGGGAGGGATCTACTTACATTGATGTAAAACTAAAGTAGTTTACAACCTTATTGTTTATTTTTTGTACGACTAAGAATTTAAGGATTCAACCATTGAATTTATCGATATAATTGTACTTTTCATGCATGTAAATTTTGAAACTGATCCAATATCTCTATCATATTGATCTAAAAAATATATATATTAATATTTTTTGAACGATTGAATTTTTTTACATAAAACAAATAGGTAAAATTTTTTAATTTACATCGAATTTGGTATGCTTGATCTGTATAAAATGAAATATGATATATGACGGTTGGATCGTTAAAATACTAATCATACAAATATATATGAAAGAGTGCAAAACTAAAAATTTAACAAAAATAATTTAACAATCCAACAATTAAATTTATCGATATAATTGTACTTTTCATGCATGTAAAATTTCAAACAAACTGACATCTTATCATACCGATTTAAAAAGTGTAAATATTGATATTTATTGAACGATTGAAATTTGCTTACATAAAAAAATAGCTGAAAAATTTTAATGTACGTCAAGTTTGACATGCATGTCTATGTAAATGGAATATGAAATATTGGAGTTGGATCATTAAAATACTAGTCAGATAAGAATATATAGAAGAGCGTAAAACTAATTCCTCTCCTTTTAAAAATGATATATTAATCAATTAGTTTAAGTCCTATACAATTCAATACTTGTAATGATTGATTCTGATTAAAATCATTGATATAATTATAACTTGAAATAAATATTTCATATAAATTTTAAGAAATAATATATTTTAAAGAGAGGATACTTTTTTTTCTAATGATAAAAACTTAGTCTAATTTAGAAGTAATGCTCTATTTGGGGCCTGAACTTGACAATTGTTCTCACATTGAGGCTTGAATTTCTTTTGTCCAAGTTAATCCCTAAACTTCGCAATTGTTCTCAATTGGGGTTTGAATTTTTTTCTTTGTCCAAGTTAGCCCCTTATATTTCCTTAAAAAAAACTTGGGCAAAAAAAAGTTCAAGCACCAATGTAAAAACAGTTACCTAGTTTAGGCCCTAATGTGAGAACAATAGCCAAGTTCAGGCGTAAATAATGAATTAACCCATTAATTTATGTATATAATAAAGAAGAGGCTAGTTTAATTAATAAGGTTAAATTCTAAGGATAATCCTTACACTTATTGATTTGTGTGAATTTAATCTCTCTACTTTTGTTTATCAAAATCAGTCTATCGATTTTTCAAATTACTCATATTCAGTGCTTCCATTATTTTTTTGTTATCTCTATTTAAAAAGTAGATATAACCACAAATTTAACTCCTAAATTTTACAACCTTTATTAGTTTAGTCCCTAAATTTTTTTAAAAATATTTTATACTTTTACATTTTTTTCTTGGGATAAGTCACATTGTTAGACGTGATGACATGAAATTTTAAGATAAGGTCATGTTGAGAAGGGATTGTATGACACTGTGATACCATATCATCCCTATCTCTTTCCAATAAGAGAATGACAAATAAGATTTTTCCTCTTGATTTTTAGCTTTTTCTTCCTGAAAAAATTCAAATCCAACTAAAAATGCTAAAAAAATCGAGAGGAAAAATCTGATTTGTCGCTCTTCTATTGGAAAGGGATAAGAATGACGTGGAATCACGGTTTCATACAATCCTTTCTCAGGTCATGTTATAATCTAAAAATTTTAAAAAAATAAAATTTGTAAAAATTCTGAAAAGCCAAAATATATAATCTATAAAAAATAAAAAAAATTAAAATTTATAAAAAATATTAGAAACATAAAACATATATAAATATAATAAATATATATATACAGAATTGTTATGAATATCTTATTAAACTGGATGTCCATCATGATCAAGATAAAGTTTTAATGTACTTTAAATTCTAGTAGTTATTAGAATTAGATCTCTACTTGTTTTATTCTTCTTATGCCTATAAATAGAGACTCTGATGAAGCATTGTGATCATCCCTTTTGATCAATAAAGTTCATTCTTTGCTGCTTTCATATTTTCTTTGTTCTTTATTCTCTCCATCTCTCTTTATTTTAGAACACGTTATCAGTACGATGATTCTCTATTTTTTCAAAATCTTTCGAAGTCATCCCACAAATCAATCTTTAGGATGTTGAAAGATTCAATCTCATAATGGATGCTCGAGATAATAGTCAAGGTGATGACAATGATGTTAAAGATCTTCAGGTATATTTTACTATGTTTAATTTATTATATCATATTTATTATAATTGGAAAATAATCATCACAATATGAATGGATAGATTATATTAATAAATAAGAGAACAATGAGAGTTCTGAAGATAACTCTTCAAAAGGGTAAAGATAACTTATGTTATCAATGTGATATGAAATATTATTGGTTACATATGTGGTGTATGCCCAAATATTTTGTCTCTGTTAATATTCTTTTAGGATATGAGAATGTAGTAATGAATTTTACCATTATAGATAGAAAATATTTATCTTATTTGGTACTAAAATAAATAAATATATTCCAATATTTAATAGTACAAAATTAGTTGAAAGCTCCAGAAGAGCTAATATATCAATATCTAAAAAGCACAAAGTTTGTGATGGTTAATGTATTAGTTTTAAAATATATATTTATAATGGATCTCATATTGAGATTGTGAATAAGGAAAAGATTATATTTCATATGAATCAAAAGAGGATTGGGTTATTTATATTTTGAATCGAACTCGGGACCTCTTGCACTCTAAGCGAGAATCATACTTCTAGACCAAATGCCTTATATTTGAATATTTTAACATATTCCCTAAAGCGAATATTAATATAATTGTTTAAAAATTATGTTTATTTATTGACTTAGCGGTATTATAGACTTCATATTGATTTAGACATTTCCAGTAGTAAATGTCACAATAGTATTTATATGTGGATACAAAATAAAAAAATGACAATTAAATTGTCAACTGTCAAAATTTATATTTACATTATTAGCATAATTGAAAAACATGTTAAAGTAAATCAGAAGTTTACTAATACAAATACATTTACTATTTAGCGTGACCAGTTAGAACATCCTGGATCATATATGATGAGAAAATTAATTGAGAATTTATATAGACATTCATTAAAGAACCAAAAGATTCTTTAATTTAAAAAATTCTCATTTATTGTTTGTTTTTAATTTAAAAAAATTCTCATTTTTTGTTTGTTCTCAATGAAAATTGATTCTTAGAAACTCACTAGTTAAAGTTGAGATTTAATGTTTTACATTTTTGAAATGAATATGGGCCCATTTATCTACCATGTGGATGGTTTTTTATATTATATGATTTTAGTAGATGCATCTATAAAATAATCACATACATTATCAACTTGCAACTTGTTGTTTGCGAGATTTCTTGTTTAAATGATTAATTTCAGATTATGCAATTAAAACAATTCATCTTGCTAATGTTAGTGAGTTTATGTCACAAGCTTTCAATGATTATTGCATGTCAATTGGGATAAACGTTGAACATCCTATAACTCATGTTCACACACAAAATAGTTTAGTTGAATCGTTTATCAGACACCTCCAACCAATAGCTAAATCATTATTTATAAGAACAAAACTTTTTATTTTAGCATGAGATTTGCATGTTGTACGCATGAAGCTAATAAATTATAAATATTCCCCATTATAATTGATTTTTGGTTAAGAGCTAAATATTTCCCATCTTATAATTTTTGGATATATGGTACATGTTCCAACTGCTCCACCACAACGCACAAAAATGGTTCATAATAAGATATTGGGAATGTATATTTATATGAGTCTCATTATAATATTTTTGAGCTATTAATTCGAGATTTAATTATGACATGAGTTGTCAGTTTTCCTAACATTAGGGCAAGAGAATAAAAAGTTGAATTAATAAAGTACTTGAAATTTTCAAACTCTAAGATCCTCGTACAAAGCAATGTGAACTAGAAGTTCAACAGATGATTTATTTTATAAATCAACTGCCAGATTCATTAAATCCCACATACTAGCTGAAAATGCTTCAATACGAATTGATGTCCTAATAGGGCAAATTGTTAGTGCAAAAGAAAAGTAATTCATGCCTAAAGCATGGAAGGCCAGTTAGTTCCAAATATAAAAATCCTCGTAAAAGTAAAGGAACAAACGTTCAAGATGGTCATATAATGGAGGCGGGGGTTTTTGAAGAGACCCATGACATAACTAATAAGTAAAACTCCAGAAGAGGTTCAGATACCTGAAACTAAATTTTAAAATAATGAAAATAAGATATCTTGATAAGTTATGTCAATTTGAGAAAACGTGGAATCGAATAATAAAAATGGTCAACAATGATTTTGCATGCAATATTATTATTGAAATAATGAAATAAAAGGAGGATCTTGAATTAATCTATTGAGAAATATAGATATGGAATAAATTGATCAAAATAGAAAGACGCACTCAAGTTCAATTAAATTCGTGGAGTTTTAGACCAGTAGTCCAAATATCTAAAGGTATAAAGCCAGTGAGGGTGCAATTGAAGTAGTTTTGCAAAAACAGAATAAAAATATGAAGTTTTTCACTAAGTCCTGGCATTGATTATGAAAAGATATAATATTCTTTTGTGGTGGATGCAATAACCTTTAGATATATTATTAAATTGAAAATTTATAAAAGATTAAACTTGCGTCTAATGGTTATTGTTACAACCTTTTTTGAATCACTATATAGTAAAGTTTATATTAAAATCCTTGAAGGCTTTAGGATGCTAGAAGCATATTGAAATTCTCAAGAAATTATTCATTTATATGAATTGAAATAATTTGAACATATGTGGTAAATTTGACTTAGTGAATAGTAGTTGAAGGAGGATTATAAAATGATCCAAAATACCTATTTGTATTTTTATAGAAGGGTCATGATTAAATTTTTATATGATTATTGTTGAAACTTCTGAAGAGATCAAAATATATCTCCCAAAAATTTTCCCTCACTCATGATTTTCAAAAGAATGGTAATATAAATGCTTAGCAAATACATTCAAATAGTCATTTGAAAAACTAGTATTCAAGATTGAATACGTAGAATATGAGAATATATGTGATATTTTCATGAGGGGAGGAAATACGCGTTGCACTCTTTTTCCCTTAATCGAGGTTTTGTCCTATTGGGTTTTCCTGGTAAGGTTTTTAATGAAGCATCATATTATGCGTATTATAGATTGTGTACTATTTTTTCTTCATTAGGTTTTTATCCCACAGGGTTTTTCCTAATAAGGTTTTCACGAGGCACATTATCTATCTACCAATGGACATCCAAAGGGGAGTGTTATGAATATCTTATTAAGTGGATATCCATCATGATCAAGATAAAGTTTTAATGTACTTTAAATTTTAATAGTTATTAGAATTAGATCTATACTTGTTTTATACTTCTTATGCCTATATAAATACTTTGTTGAAGCATTGTAATTATTCCTTTTGATCTACAAAGTCCATTGTAACGCCCTAAATTTCTGTAATTTCGGCTTTTGTGATTGTTGAGCATGGAAGTATCGAAACTTTTTTTTTTATTCTTTTTAGTATATATATATGTGGGTTAAGAGGTTATATACTTTAGGGTGTGTTTGGGAGGTCCCAAGTTCAAGTTTTAACTTGGTCCAAATTTTGGTTTTATTTGAGTAAAGCCTGACTTTAGGTCAGTGGGCTTATAAGGGATTGATGGTAAAAACCTAACAGAATGGGCCTGCTGGTCTAGTGGTTAAGAGGTGTGTGTTGGTGTGTTAGAGGTCTGGAGTTTGATTCCCTGTAGTAGAGATGAGATTATTTTTGCTGCAAGTTTCAGTAACGTGTTGGGTTTTATTAAAATTCTGATTGAGGGTTTTAGGAAAAAATTAGGGGTTTTTTATTTCATTTTTTTTGGCAAAATATTTTTCTTTTCCGTTCTTCCTTTTCCAAACCTTAGCTGCCGAACTTCTCTTCTTCTTTTTTTTTCTTTTCCCTTCTTCTCCATTTTTCTTCTCCTTCATTTTCTCCTTTTCAATTAGTAGTCACGTGTTGCTAGTGATTTCATTGGTTCGGTAAGTTTGGTTTTCAATAAAAGTTAAGGGATTTCCTTGGATATTGTTTAAAAGGGATTTTGGTTACTGTTTAGGGAATATTCTTGGGTCTGTGGATCATTAATTGAGCTCTTAACAGTGAGGAATCACCGCTATTCGCTGAAGGTAAATAGATCTCTCGTTTTGGGATTTGCCTATTCTTAATAATCTGACTTAAGAGACTGATTTTGGGCTCTGTATTGTCGATTTTAGGCTTTAGAGTGTTCGTGGTTGGATTAGCAACAAAAACGAACCAGGTGTGTACTCCAATTATGCAGAAAACGAGTTTCAGTGAAAATAAAAAAGTGGCCTGTCGACACCACATGGGCGTGTGGTCTACCCGTGTGCTAGCCTGCGTCACGAGACAGGGGTGTGTCATTGACGAGCCAGGCAGTGCGCGTGCCACACAGGCGCAACGGACATAGGCGTGTGATGGCTTGTAGGCCGTGTGCGAGGAACGGGCTCAGAGAAATGGGTCGTGTGTGCCACACGGGCGTGAGGGCCTATACGAGTGAACCACACAGGAGTTTGGAAATCTGGGCCAGGTCGTGTGATCCATACGGACAAGGCCAATTTGAGTCGTGTGACCTATACGGGCGCGTAGGCCCACACGGGCGTGTGAGCCCCTTTAATCTAAAATATTCTGTAAGGTTGCACGGGTCGCCCAAGTCGACTGTGACCTGTAGAAGGGTCGGTAAGCCTGATCTAGACTTTTAATTCTGTGATGTATGTGTTCGCATGATATACTTAGCATTATTATCTGATCTGTTCTGTAAATAAATGCATGATCTGTTTGTTTGCATTACAGCATGTCATATTTGTATGATTCATTGCATCGGGGTGGGTCTGACGAAGTGAAGGGAGTATTTGAAGGGCTTCATAAGCCCGTTCTCTGGCAGCTAAGCTGCATACTTATGATATATCCTACGATGCGGTACTTTATGGTGTGTAGGGTTGGATGGGTCGATTATACCGCCATATACGGTGTGCAGGGTTGGTGGGTATGATATTTCTGATACCTGATCTGTTATGCATATGATATCTGTATGGCTAAGGCCAAAATATCTGTATTATGTTATCTATTTGTATGCATGCTGTCGTGGGGATGTACACATTGAGTTTACGAAAACTCACCCCTTTTATTTATTTATTTCTTCAGGTAATCCCCAGCAGTAGATGGATCAGTGTGATAGAGGGCTTGATGGTGACCACTGGTAGACATTTACGGATTTTTGAGTAACACTTTATTTTGTCTTCTTTATTTAAATATTTATTTTAGGTTTATTTTGGGAATTTTAATTTGTTAAATTATTGATTTATGAATTAATGATGTTTTAGCTTCTGTGTTAATGAAATGTTTTCACTTAATATCTGGAATAAAGATTTCTCGAATTAAGTAAAGATAACAAATAGGACGACTTTTAACTTGTTAAGGTTTTTCTAAAAAGCACTCAGATGTGACGCCGCCAGATTCGGCCATAGCGTCTAGGGTGGGTTTGGGGGTGTTACATTTAGTGGTACCAGAGCTAAGTTTAAAACTCGGCTATGAATTTTGGGTTCCAAAATTGGTTTTAGAGAAACACTTTCAATTATTTTCAAATACTCTGATTAAGTATGTGGTTCACCGAGTCTCCAACGCCGATCCTGTAAGTTTCTGAAACTTTGTATGAAATTTTTTGAAAGCATGCTTAGAATATACTGAATTCCTGTTTGGAAATACTAATGTTTTCTGTGAAACTACTGTAGATAGTATGCTTATTGAAACACTCTAGGTAGTGTGAATTAAAAATCGTAGTAAACTACGATTTGCGATAACAGACTCTGAGTACTCTAATAACTCTTCTACATAAAATACCCGATAACAACCATTGAAATTGAAAATTGATTTGCATGAAATTCTTTAATACAGATTAACTCGATAATTACGATAAGCACACGTGGTACTCATGAATGGGGTACTAGAGGCCGAGGTAGAGGCAGTAGAGGGATTCGAGTTGAGTCATTTGCATCTAATACGATCCCTAATCTGGACACTAGCGAGACGCCGGTGTCACCTGTTACTGAGACTGGTGCTGAGTCTCAAGACCGTGCAGCTGGAGACGACGCATTGTCCCAGGCCATACTGCGAATTCTGGAGAGGGTCGTTGGGGCTAATGCTGGATTTGGAAGCCGTGGGTCGGTTACGGAATGACTCCAATCCAATGGGGCTGAGGTATTTAAGGGCATCGCTGGAGTTGCTCCTAATGTGGCTGAGTACTGGATGGAAGCCACGAAGCGTATTATGGATAATCTGGATTTTACTGCCGAACAGAAGCTCAATGGGGCTGTTTCGTTGCTTCGCGATGAAGCATATCAGTAGTGGCTGACGGTTAGGGATGGCACTTAGCCTGACAGTCTGACGTGGGATTTGTTTAAGATAGCTTTCCAGAGCAAGTATGTGGGGGCCAGTTATATCGACACTAGGAGGCATGAGTTTCTGAATCTTACTCAGTGAGATCGTTCAGTGGCCGAGTATGAGCGTTGTGTTTATTTTGATGACAACCTTAGGGATAACTTGAGGGTCCTGATAGTTGCGCAGAGGGAGCGTGAGTTTACCGTGTTGGTTGAGAAGGCCAAGATTGCGAAAGAGGTTAAACACGCTGAGTGCCAGAACCGTGACAGAGGGAAGTCTAAGAGGGATCTAGAGTCTTCGAATGCTGGAGTGAGGCCTAGGAAAAAGGCCAGATCTGATGGCCCCCTGAGAATTGGGCCTACTGTTGCACCTCCTGGGGTGGCGATTTGTCAACTTTGTAATAGATGCCATCCGGGCGAGTGTTGGAGGTCTACTGGAGCTTGTCTTAGATGTGGATCATCTGAGCATCGTGTTAAGGACTGTCCATTGAGGACTAATCAAATGCAAGCTCTGGCTACTGAGACTGCATAGCCACCTAGGGGAGTTCAGCAACCACCTAGGGGTCGAGGTCAGACTGGGGGTGGTAACGGTATGGACTGAGGACAGAGAGCACCGAGCGGAGGTACTGGGCTGACTGAGGTGAGGTAGCCTACGCTTATGTATGCTGTATGTCATCGTGAGGATAGAGATGCTCTGGACGTCATCACGGGTATGTTTTTAATCCTTACTGTAACTTATGTTGCACTGATAGACATAGGCTCTACACATACCTACGTTGCATGTTCTGTGTCTGAGACTTTTGAAATACAGTATGAGAGCACTTCTACTGAGATTTTAGTGGTATGTCTGTTGGGGCAGTCTATTAGGGTTAGTAAATTGTTCAAGGACCTTCCGTTGGAAGTCCAAGAGGCGATATTTTTGGCTGATCTGATAGAACTTCCGTTTGGGGAGTTCGACTTGATTTTGGGTATAGACTAGCTGGTGAAGCATCATGTAAGTCCAGATTGTGCTGAAAAGTGGGTGGTTCTAAGGACCGATGAGGATAATGAGATAGTCGTGGTTGGAGAATGACGAAATTATCTGAGTAATGTGATATCTACATTAGTGGCAGTGAAGCTGGTGAGGAAAGGATGTGAGGCGTTTTTGGCCTACATCAATGCTTCGGATTCTGTGGACTTATCAGTTAAGGACATCCGTGCTGTGAAGGACTTTTTAGATTTTTTCAAAGGAATTACCAGGATTGCCTCCGAGCCGTGAGGTAGAATTTGGGATTGATTTGATTCCTGGTACAGCTTCAGTGTCTATCGACCCTTTTCGAATGACACCGAAGGAGCTGGCGAAATTGAAAGCTCAAATTCAGGAGCTGTAGGATCGTGGGTTTATTTGTCCCACTGTGTCTCTGTAGGTATCATCTGTTCTATTCGTAAAGAAGAAGGACGGTACAATGAGGATGTGTATCGACTACCGTCAATTGAACAAGTTTATGATTAAGAATAAGTGCCTACTTCCGAGGATTGACGACCTATTCGATCAGTTCAAAGGGGCTTCAGTGTTTTCTAAAATCGATCTACAATCAGGTTATCATCAGTTGAGGGTAAAGGAGGCGATGTGCATAAAACAGCATTTAAGACTAGTTATGGGCATTACGAGTTTCTAGTCATGCCTTTTGGGTTGACTAATGCACTAGCAGCATTCATGGACTTGATGAACCGTGTGTTTCAGCCCTACTTGGATCAATTTGTGGTGGTGTTCATCGATGATAATTTGGTGTATTCTAAGTCTGAGGACGAGCACGATAAGCATTTAATAGTGGTTCTGCAGATCTTTCGTGAGAAATAGTTGTATGCGAAGTTCAACAAATGTGAGTTCTGCCTTCAGGAAGTGACATTTCTGGGTCATGTAATTTCTACGAAGGGGATTCGAGTGGATCCTCGTAAGATTGAGGCAGTGTTGGATTGGAAACAGCCAAAGAATGTGTCAAAAATTCATAGTGTTTTGGGACTGGCAGGGTATTACTGATATTTTGTAGAGGAGTTTTCGTTGATCGCAGCGTCGTTGACTAAGTTGTTGCGAAAAGGTGTTCCTTTCGTTTGGACTGACGCCCAGTAAGAGAGCTTCGTGAAGCTCAAGACAGTTTTGACTCAGGCTCCAGTTCTGATATAGCCTGAGCCTGGTAGAGACTTCGTGGTTTACAGTGATGTGTCATATGTGGATTTGGGTTGTGTCTTGATGCAAGACGATAAGGTAGTTGCCTATGCGTCTCGACAGCTTAAGACTCACGAGGCTAGTTATCTGACACATAACTTAGAGCTGGCTGCATTGGTCTTTGCATTGAAGATTTGGAGACATTATCTGTATGGAGAGAAGTGTACCATCTACACTGATCACAAGAGGCTCAAGTATCTTCTCACTTAGAAGGATTTAAACCTTAGGCAGCATCAATGGGTTAAGCTGCTCAAAGATTACGACTGCAGTGTTGAGTATCACCCTGGAAAGGCCAATGTGGTGGCTGATGCACTAAACCGTAGGGCTGTGACTGATCTGAGAGTAATGTTCACTCGATTGAGTCTTTATGGCGACGGAAGTCTTCTGGCAAAGCTACAAGTGAAGCCGACATAGGTTGAACAGATTAGAGCTAAGCAGTTAGAGGTATTGAGTCTACTACAGATTTTGGGCTGAATAATGATGGGGTATTGTGCTTCCGAGGTAGGATCTGTGTACCTAATAATGAGGATTTGAGGCTATCGATTATGAGGGAAGCACATAGTAGTCCTTACGTTATGCATCCTGGTTGGAATAGGATGTATCGAGATCTTCGAGAGTTGTACTAGTGGCCAGGGTTGAAGCCTGATGTGACCGATTTCGTTGCTTGTTGTCTGACGTATCAACAGGTTAAAGCCGAGCATCAGTTACCTTCAGGGTTGCTGCAGTCGGTTAAGATACCGATATGGAAATTGGAGCGAGTAACGATGGACTTCGTTAGTGGGTTGCCCCTAACACCCACTAAGAAGGACTCTGTTTGGGTCATTGTGGACCGATTGACCAAGACCGCACATTTCATTCCTATTAGGACAGACTTCTCTCTATAAAAGTTGGCCAAGCTTTACATTTTTGAGATAGTGAGGCTGCATAGGTACCTATCTCGATCATTTCTGATAGGGATCCTCGTTTTACCTCTCGATTCTAGGGAAAGCTTCATAAGGCTTTAGGTTCGAGGCTAGACTTCAGTACCGCTTTCCATCCTCAAACAGATGGTCAGTCAGAGAGGGTGATCCAGATACTAAAGGATATGTTGAGGGGTTGTAATATTGATTTTTGAGACAGTTGGGAAGAGTACTTGCCTCTAGCAAGGTTTGCTTACAACAACAGTTACCAATCTAGTATACAGATGGCACCGTATGAGGCACTTTATGGTCGTAAGTATCACACACCTTTGTGCTGAACTGAGTTGGGTGAGCGACATGTTCTGGGTCTAGAATTGGGTCTAGAACATCTGAAAGCGACTTCTGATAGACAGAAGTCCTATGCTGATCTAAAGAGGAAGGACATCGAGTATTCGGTGGGGGACATGGTTTTCCTTAGAGTCTCTCCATGGAAAAAGGTTCTGAGGTTCGGTCGTAAGGGCAACCTGAGCCCTCGGTTTATTGGGCCGTACTGGATTCTGAAGGGAGTAGGGCCAGTCGCATATCAATTAGAGCTACCTCCAGAGTTAGACCGCATACATGATGTGTTCCATGTCTCGATGTTAAGACGCTACTGGTCTAATCCTAGGCATATTGTGCCCGTGAAGGAGATTCAAATTAGATAGGATCTGATGTTCGAGGAGAAGCCTGTTCAGATTCTAGATTGCGACGTTAAGGTCTTACGTAGGAAGTTTATTCCCTTAGTGAAAATGTTGTGGCGGAATCATAGCACTGAGGAGGCTACTTGGGAGCCAGAGGATTCGATGCGACTACAGTATCCTCACCTTTTCATATCAGGTCAAATTCGAGGATGAATTTTCTTTTAGGGGGTAGAGTTGTAATGCCTCAAATTTCTGTAATTTCGGCTTTTGTGATTGCTGAGCATGGAAGTATTCAAACTTTTGTTTCAATTATTTTTGGTATATATATATGTGGGCTAAGAGGTTATGTGCTTTGAAGTGTGTTTGGGAGGTCCTAAGTTCAAGTTTTAACTTAGGCCAAATTTTGGTTTTATTTGAGTAAAGCTTGACTTTAGGTTAGTGGGCTTATAAGGGATTGATGGTAAAAACCTAACAAAATAGGCTTGCTAGTCTAGTGGTTAAGATTTGTGTGTTGGTGTGTTGGAAGTCTGGAGTTCGATTCCCTATAATAAAGATGGGATTATTTTTGCTGCAAGTTTCAGTAACGTGTTGGGTTTTATTAAAATTTTGAGTTGAGAGTTTTAGGAAAAAATTAGGGGTTTTCTTATTTCCTTTTTTTTTGCAAAATATTTTTCTCTGCTGTTCTTCCTCTTCCAAACCTTAGCTGTCGAACTTCTCTTCTTCTTTTTTTCTTTTCCTTTCTTCTCAATTTTTCTTCTCCTTCGTTTTCTTTTTTCGATTAGTAGTGGCGTGTTGCTAGTGATTTCGTCAGTTTGATAAGTTTGGTTATTAATAAAAGTTAAGGGATTTCCTTAGAAATTGTTTAAGATGGATTTTGGTTACTGTTTAGGAAATATTCTAGGGTCTGTGGATCATTAATCAAGCTCTTAACAGTGAGGAATCACCGTTATTCACTGAAGGTAAGTAGATCTCTCATTTCGGGGTTTGTCTATTATTAAATCTGATTTAAGAGACTGATTTTGGGCTCGGTATTGTCGATTTTAGGCTTTGGAGTGCTCGTGGTTGGATTAGCAGCGAAAACGAACAAGGTGTGTACTCCGATTACGCAGAAAATGAGTTTCAGAAAAAGTCAAAAAGTGGCCTGTCAACACCACACGGGCGTGTGGTCTGCTCGTGTGGTAGCCTGCGTCACGAGACACGGGCGTGTCGCTGATGAGCCAGGCCATGCGTATGCCACACGAGTACGACGGACACAGGCGTGTGATGGCTTGTAAGCCTTGTGCAAGGCACGGGGTCAACAAATAGGCCATATAGGCCACACGAGCGTATGGGCCCACACGGGTGAACCACACGGGCATGTCGGAATCTGGTCTCACACGGGTAAGGCACACAGGCTTGTAAGCCCCTTTAATCTGAAATGTTCTATAAGGTTGCACGGGTCGCCCAAGTCGACTGTGACATGTAGTAGGGTCGATAAGCCTTATCTAGACTCTTAATTTTGTGATGTATGTGTTCGCATGATATACTTAGCATGATTATCTGATATGTTTTGTAAATAAATGTATGATCTGTTTGTCTGCATTACAGCATTCCATATTTGTATGATGCATTGCATCGAGATGGGTCTGACGAATTGAATAGAGTATTTGAAGGGTTTCATAAGCCCGTTATCTGGCAGCTAAGCTGCATACTTATGATATGTGCTGCGATACGGTGCTTTATGGTGTGTAGGGTTGGATGGGTCGATTATATCCCCATATACGGTGTGCAGGGATGGGTGGGTCGATTTTATCCCCACATGGTGTGTTGGTTGGTCGGAGATGGTGTGAAGGGTTGGTGGGCATGATATTTTTTATATCTGATCTGTTATGAATATGATATCTGTATGGCTAAGGCTGAAATATCTATATTATGTTATCTGTTTGTATGCATGTTGTTGTGGGGATGTATATTTTGCAAAAACTCACCCCTTTATTTATTTATCTCTTCAAGTAATCCCCAACAGTAGATGGATTGGTGTGACGGAGGGCTCGATGCTGACCACTTGTAGACATTTACGGATTTTTGAGTAACATTTTATTTTTTCTGCTTTATTTAAATATTTATTTTGGATTTATTTTGGGGATTTTAATTTGTTAAATTATTGATTTATGAATTAATGATGTTTTATCTCCGTGTTAATGAAATTTTTTCACTTAATATTTGGAATAATGATTTCTCGACTTATGTAAAGATAGCAAATTGGACGACTTTTAACTTGTTAAGGTTTTTCTAAAAAGCACTCACATGTGATGCCGTCAGATTTGGCCATAGCATCTAGGCCAGGTTTGGGGGCGTTACATCCATTCTCTGTTGCTTTCATATTTTCTTTGTGTTTTATTCTCTCTATCTTTCTTTATTTTATAATAGAAATAAAATATATCTACTTAGTTTAAAATTTAGTTTAACAGAAAAATCATTTTGAAAAAAATCATAAAACTTTAAAGTATCTTGTTCGAAGAAAACCAATGCTCTAACAAATAATCCAATTTCTTGAGGGTAGTGTTGAAGTTACTACTGAAGCATAAATTCAAACATCAAGAGAACTTCATTTATCAATTGTATTTTTTAATGCGTGAACGCTGAACATATTTAAAGGAATCGTCTAACCAATCTCTAACTATTTAACAATTTTCCTTAACAGAAGTAACAGGTTAACCGTAACAACTGTTATTCTAACATTCTCCTGGTTTTGTCAGTGGTTGAACTTTTATAGATGTTGTGGTTGGTGTAGCACTTGAAGAGCTTGTCGGAATGACTCAAATTGTTTTGGTGAAATGGGTTTGGTAAGTACATCAGCAGTCTGTTTCGAGGACGAGACATAATTGACATGCAGTATACCATGGAGGACTTTTTCTCGAAGAAAGTGATGATCGATCTCGACGTACTTTACTTTGGCATGATGTGTAGGGTTTGCAGCTATTGACACTGTCGAAGGGTTATCACACCAAACCACTGGTGGTTGAGATATTGATATTCCAACCTCATCTAGTAGCTGTTTGATCCATAGAAGCTCAGCAATGCAGATGGCTAGACTACAATATTCTGCTTCAGACGATTACCTGGATACGACAGCCTGCATTTTGGAGCACTATGCAATAGGATTTGGGCCAAGGTATACAACATACCCCGTTGTGGACTGGCGATATTCAACTGATGAGGCACAATTTGCATCCGAGTAACAAACAATATCACACCGGCCCTTCGACAAGTGCAACCCATGATCAAGTGTTCCAATGAGATATCGAAGCACTCGTTTCTCTGCTTTCCAGTGTGCTTCACTTGCTAGGTTCATATACTGACTTAATTTTTTTACACATAAAGATAAGTCTAGACGTGTGATACACGTATACTATAGCATGCCAATGACACTACGATAAAGTTGAATATCTACAAAGGGTGAGCTTCCATCCGAGGCAGTTATCTTGGGGGTGCTCACCATAGGTGTGGGTGTAGCAGCTGCTCATTGCATCCCTGATTTTTGAAGTATTTCTGATACGTATTTCCTCTAGCTTAGAATCAGTCCTTGCGGTGTGTGTAGGACTTCTATGCCTAAGAAAAAACTCAGTCTACCCATGTCTTTGAGGGCGAATTTGCTATTAAACCGAGTTACAACATCATAAATAGCTTTACTAGAGCTTCCTGTTATAACTACGTCATCGACATAAGCCATAAGTATCAGTATATTGTTAAAAGACCCTCAGATGAAGAATGAGGAATCAACTTTGGAGGCATGGAAACCGAGTTGAGTAACCAAGTATTGTTTGAGAGTGTGGAACCATGCTCGAGGGGCTTGGTGTAGGCTATATAGAGCTTTGTTGAGTTTGCAAACCAGTTTCTGTCCATTATTGCCTGAAACTTCAAACCCAGGTGGTTGGTTCATATATATTTCTTCTGTTAATAAGCCATTAAGAAAAACATTATTAACATCTATTTGTCTAAGTGTCCATCCTTTTATGACTGCAAGAGAAAGAACAGTGCGGATAGTTGTTGCACGAACAACCGGGCTATATGTCTCATGAAAATCAACCTCTACATGCTGCGAGAACCTTTTGGCTACCAATCTAGCTTTGTGTCTATCCATTGTCCCATCAGCCTTCCTTTTGACTTTGAATAGCCACTTGCATCCAATAGCCCTTCGACCATCGGGCAGGAAGCATAGACTCCACGTGTTATTATGGAGCAGAGCCTGCAGCTCATTATGTACTGCAGCTTTCCACTCTTCACTGCGTATTGCTTCATGTATATCAACAGAAGCTTCATTTGAACAACATGTGGCTTTGCTTAGGTAAGCTTTGGGTTTAAATATGTCAGCTTTGCTACGTGTAATCATAGCGTTAGTGTTTTATGGTACTGAGGGTTAATGTGGTAGTGGCTCTAGTAGGGAGGATCTAGATGATGGTCTGGTAAGAGGTGGACTTACACTAAGAGAGTTGTCAGTTATAGGTACAGTGGACACGGTGTTGGAGGAGGTATTGTTCGTGTGCATGTTAGATGAGTGATCTAAAAGTAAGACGAGCAACTTGGAGCTAGTTTGATGGGTGGAAATTAGTTGACTAGGCTTGGAATGTTTGTTTTGAAAGGGAAACACTAACTCGTGAAATGTAGCATAGGGTGTTATGCAAACACGACCACTGGTATCTTGGCATTTATATCGTTTGTGTTGGGAAGAATATCCTAGGAAAGTACATAAAGAAGACCTAAACTGGAGTTTGTGTTTGTTATATGTTTAAGGTTTGGGAAGCATAGGCAGCCAAAGACTCAGAGAAGACTGTAATCAGGTGGTTTCTGAAATAATTTTTCATGTGGAGACATGTTACCTAACGGGAATGAGGGAAGCCTGTTGATCAAATAAACTGCACTGCTGAAGGCATCATTCCAGTAAGCTAAAGGCATTGGTGCATGTGCTAGTATAGAGAGACCAACTTCAACAATCTGCCTATGTTTGCGTTCAACCAGACCATTCTGCACAGAGTTGTAAGGACATGTGACATGATGCATGATGCCTTGTTGAGCCAAGAACCATCTTAACACCTGCAATTCCCTACCCCCGTCTATTTGTAATGTAAGAAGCTTACAACCAAGTAGTCGTTTAGCTAGTCTATGAAACACTGGAAAAATACTGAAAACTTCAGATTTCTTCTTCAAAAAATACAGCCAGGTATATCTAGAATATGCATTAGTAAAAGCTACATAATAGCAAAAACCATTTGCCAGAATCGGGGCTGGTCCCCAGACATCAGCAACAACCAGTTGAAGAGGCTTGTCATATTCAGTCAGAGATCTAGAAACTGAAAGCTTGTGTTCTTTTCCTAGATAACAAGCAGTGCAACTAAAAGAAGCTTTATCTTTGTCAAATTTTATATTACAATGACGTAAAGCTGTTGTAAGTGTGGCTTTACATGGATGGCCCATTCTAGAGTGCCATGTACTCAAGGGTACTGTAGTAGAAACAGCAAAGCACTGAGCTGAAGCACCGGTCGAGTTACATTGAGTTGAGCCAGGTAAGACGAGATTGTACAGTCCATCATGTATCAAACTACGCAGAAGAACCTCCCTGGTTTGTAGATCACATACCTGGCACTGTTTAGGGAAGAATTCAAACATCACCAGATTGTTCTGTGTAAATTTGGACACAAACAGGAATTTTTGGTTATACCAGGTACTAATAAAAGTAATTTCATGAACAACAGCCTTGATCAAGTAAGAAGTGATGAATGACCAGTAGACATGACAGGTAGGGCAGAACCATTACCCATGTATACTTTACCTGGCCCTTTGTAGGATGTGCTGCCACTTATAGATGTGGCTGATTTTGTGAGATGATGAGTGGCACTCGAATCAGGGTACCATGCATTATCACTAACTGTGTTAGGGGTTGCTATGTAGGCCTGAGAAGATGGAGCTGCTGAGATAGGTGTAGGCACATGTTGTGAAGGTGGAGCAGCAAAGGGATTATTCCAGACAGGAACTTGTGTAGGAGGAAAGAACCAACCGGGTTGTATACTTGTAGGTGGAACAGGCATCGACATTGCCGGCCAGGACGAAGCGAAAGTTGTGCTACCAAACATGCATACATTTGCTTGTGGTGTAGGTGGAGGCCTGTAACCTGTGCTTTTGTAGGTCGTATCAAACCGATAATAGTAGCGATCAATTAGATGACCTAATTTCCCACATAACTGGCACTGAACGCAATAACTCGAGAAACAGCCACGCCCACGGCTTCGACCAGTTGAAGGGGGTCGATATGACGGAGTGGTAGTATCGTTGTTGTCAGACACTATTGGTTGGCTGGAGACCATGTTGGCTGAGCTAGGGATTTCCAATATAGCTAGCCGTTAACATGCCTCTGCATTAAGCAACATTGTCGTGACCCCTTAGATGCTGTAGGGAACCTGACTCGTAGTGATGATTGTAATAACTGACTCATAATCAGGTGAAAGACCGTTGAGAATAGCAGTGACATGCTCGTGCTCACTGATAACCTCTCCACAGCTAGCAAAACTGTCACAAAACCATTTGATTTTCATAAAAACTTCTTTATAGACAGGTCAGCTTTGCGTTGGAAATGCAAGGCTCTTCTATAAAACATTAATCTAGATGTGGTTTTGTTTCCATATAAATTGAAAAAAGCAGTCCAAATCTGTGCACTTGTGTCTAAGCCAATAAGATGAGGGAGAACAGCAGAACTCACTGAGGAAAGCAACCAAGAAGCAAGAGCACTATCTTGTTGTTTAAACCTGGAGAACGCATGATTTTCTTGTAACTCGCCAACGTCATCAAGCAGTTGTTGCAGTGGGGAAACCGTTCGAGGATCAAGAAAATGTTGAAATTTGTACATTTTGACAGCTAAGAGAACTTGTTGATGCCACAACAAATAGTTATTATCATTAAAAACCACATTGATTTTCTTGGTAGTAAGAAAACGACTGTCAACCATTCCATCAACAAAATTTGACGCCATTACTGGTGAAATGGACTAGACAGCAGAGAGGCTAAAAAATCTATCCATGAATAGGCAACGGATCAAGTAGAGAACTCCAGGACTACAGAAACCTCCGGTACCATGTTGAAGTTACTACTGAAGCATAAAATTAAACATCAAGAGAACTTCATTTATCAATTGTATTTTTAATGCATGAACGCTGAACATATTTAAAGGAATTGTCTAACCAATCCCTAACTGCTTAACAGTTTTCCTTAACAGAAGTAACATATTAACTGTAACAACTGTTATTCTAACAGGTAGGGGGCTTGTATCAGGATTGTTTTGCCTTGGTTGTATATGACATCTACCCTCTTGCTTGGATTGATTTCACCATGGAACCATTTTCCTGCCTTTGGGAATTTATCAAAGTCTCTGCTACTTCTGGGGTGTAGAGCCAAGCAAGATTTCGCCTTTATTTTTTATCGTCTTTTTTCTCTTAAATTCTAAGGATAAATCTCATGTTTTTTCACTTTTTTTCTTTTATTTTATTATAGACAAAATTATTTTTTTGGTCAAGAAATTTAATAAATAAATTTGATCAATTTTATTGGATTTGGAAACTGATGCTTTAAACAATTAGAAAATAGTCAGATTAAGAAAGAAAAAAAGGGAGGGGGGCTAGCAATGTGAGATTGGTTTTTGGTCAAACCGAAACATAATTGAAGAACTTAAGAAGAAATGTGGCTTATCTTATAAAAAAATATTAAAAATAAAATATAAGACTAAATTAACAAAAATGGTAAGGATTGAGGGTTAAATATGTGATGAAATCTAATTTTCAAATAAAAATAATGGGAAATTAATTGAAGGACCAAGATGAGAAATATAAAAATTGGAGAGACCAATTTTGATTAAATAAAAGTAGAGGGATTAAAGCTACACAAATTCTTTTTAACTAAATATAATCCTACTTTCTAATTAAATAAAATAGTATAAGGGAGGAATTCACTTACAATAGTTTTTCACGGTACTATAACATTTTATATAATTAATATTTTCACAATTCAGTCATAATATTTCATACTTCATTCATATAAATTATACATGCTTAAAGTTTCAAAAGAGTGTTACACGGTACAAGTAAACTCCTCCTTAATAATATAATATACTAAATAATTTTATATTTTGATAATTTTATTATTATTTTTGTAGAAATGATGCTTAAAATTAGATATAATCCGTTTTTAATTATTAAATAAAAAAATAAACGTGTTTCAACGTAATTAAATTTATATATTTATATATTAATAAAAATATTATTATTAATCTAATCAAAACCATAATAAAGTAAAATAAACACATGTTAAAAGAATTGATAATGAATAGAATTCAATACAAGGAAATAGAAAAGGCAGAAAGCACGCGCGCGAAAACTCGGAAAAAAGGCAATAAAAAGAAGGGTGATGTTATAGTGTAGGGCTGTGCCCTCAAAGCAAATGGGTCCATTTTTCAATTCATCTTTTCAGTTATTAAATCTTTCGTTTTCAAGTTAGCACGGGCCACCATATAACCGCCCAAAACCAATAAATTTAACAAAAGAAACACTGACCGAAGAGGTCCAAAACCAATGTCCTTTTTTACATATAACAATGTATTTTTTTATTTGACTGATTGATTGATTAGACGGTGGCTTTCACTTGCGGCATTTCAAGTCCCACTCTTTCTTCAAACATGCCATATGAATAGATCTTCTTATTCCTTGTGGATAATCTATCCCAGTTTTTCTCAAGCAGAATTAAGATTACCGTCGAATGAAATCTCAAAAGGGATGTTGCTTAGATGGCGTTTGAGAAAGGGTTTGATAATTGAATTTGAATATAAGGGTGAGTTTGAATAGGTGATGTATTTGTTTGTGTTTAGTATAAAAATAGTAGTAGCGGTGAGATTAAATATTGTAGTGATACTGTAATGTGAGATAAAAATAAGCTAAACACATCACACCACATCCTACCGCCTATCCCAACTCACTCTAATTATTTGTAATTATATAAGAGTAATAAGTTTGGAGAATTATTAAAATTAGTAAATTGAGTATTACACCTTTCAAGTCTTCGGGAAAGGTGAGAATTAAAGTAATTACATGAGTAATTATACCTAAATCTAATAGTTTTATGGTTTTTCAAACAATCATACATGATTTAACTTTTAAAAAAAAGTATTTTTAAACAATTTTAAGTCATAAAAATTATATCATAAGCATGAATTAATACGTATAAGTGTTTGGGATGATAATAACAAAAAAAATTCTAAAGTTATATTATAAAACCTAAAACAATATATTATAAAAAATTATATGCATTTTATAAAGTTATAACAAAAATTATATTAATTAAATCCTAAAAATTATAAAATTATGGTCACAAAGTGTCACCTCCCAAAAATAAGCCTAGATGAAATAGGAGTAATATTTTTATTATTATTATTTTTTTAGCATAAGGTAAAAAACACTTACAATCCTTTAAAAATCATTTTTATTGAAAGATTAATAAGAATAAGTTTATTGGTTCAGTAGTAAGGTCTTAACTTACTTTTAAGTCCCAAGTCTGAAACCTTTAGTAAGCATTAGCCAAAACATTTTATTTTTACATTTTCACACCATGAAAACATCAAATTTACAAAAATAACCCAATCTAAAATTATTTTTTTCAAATTAACCCCTAATTGAAATTAAACCCTATTTTTAAAACAACTCCTAATCCAATTACAATTAGGGAAAAGAGTTTATTAATAATCAAGTTTTTCAAACCCTATTATTTTCATTTAAAAAATTTCAAGAACAATTCCAAAGTTCTTTTTTTTTTCTCCAATAAATACCAAAATCAAATTTCAAAGCAAAAGAATTCAAGCTTTCAAAATCACCCCTCTCTCTTTAGTGGATCTTTAACCTCTTCTCCCAAACTAAGGTTTTTGTGTTTTCTCAAATAAAGTGTGAGATCTAAATCTAAATCTTTGTGTATAATTGATAGATACTAGGGATTAAAGAACTAGTATAGGCAAACCCAAGAGAAATCTAGTATGTGTGAACCCATGTGCGAGCACATGAGCGAGCCTGCGTACATGAGCCCTTGTGTAACCTCTTAGTGTGAACCCCTAAGAGAACCCATTGATATGTGAATCCCCCTAATATGTGAACGCCTTTGCATGTAAACCCCCTACTACAACCCCACATGCATAAACATATAGGATTACTTATGCGAACTCTTAGTAAATCTATATGAACCCTATACGAAAAACATGCAAACCCCTAGGTAATTATGTGCATACTCTAAACTGTTGTACATGCAAGTCAATATATGTGAATTAGTATATGTGAGTCAACATCTGCAAGTCAATACATGCGAGTCAATGTATGCGAATCAATACTTGCGAGTCATAAATCACATACAAACCACTGGTTGCACGGATCAAATTTATGTTATTACATGCGAGTCACAATATTACATACAAGCAACTTGTATGATTATTACATACGAACCTTTAGATGCAACTTTTTCTCGTGCGAACCCCCTTAAGTACGTGCCCTACCTATGTGAACCACTAAGTGTGCAAACCTATATATTATGCAAACCCTAAGGTTGTGCGAGCCTACATGTTATGCAAACCCTAAGTCTATGCGAGCCTATATGTTATGTGAACCCTAGATGCGAACCCTTACTTGCAAGCCTTGAACGCAAACCTGTATATGTGCTAGATAACTAAGCCTATTAAAATCACATGAAAATTCTATACTTGTGATACTGTTTTCTTTTAATTGGACAAATTATATGTGTATATGTGAAATTTATATGCATGAACACATGCTATTACATGCTAGTATGAAATACTGAATGTAACATCTATTGATGATAAAAAGCATTACATGCTCAGTATATATGCATAATTACATGAAAACGGGTAAGGAGGACGAAGGAGTTTCGTAGGAGATAGTGGCAATTTAAGTCCACAACGAAATTCAGTACTACATGAAATAGGCGGCAATGTCATAAAAATGGATAAACCGAGATGATGGTTTAAAAAATCATAAAAAATTGAGCAACAGGATGGTAAGTTATTGTAGTAAAAGTCATCGTCACATATGACAAGTGAACAACCATCAAAACAGAAATCAAATTCGAGATGGTCAGTTACTGTTATGTGTTTTAGAGTACTGAGCTATGCTCGAGGGTGGATAGGATGGACGGGTGGGATCCTAATCCATAAATTGCATTGCATCACATATAAATTGATTATACATTTATTATATGTACCATGAAAGATGCTTAGTTCATTACTGTGCTATAAATTGTATGCTTTACTGTTTATAATTATATATAATAATTTATAATTTAGACTCACACTGAGCCATTATAAGCTCACTCCCCCTTTCTTTAACCTTTTAGGTAACACAAAAAATTAGGACTCGGGGTGGCATAGAAAGACCTTTGGACTAGTAAGCTCATTTTTATTATTATCATTATTTTAAAGTTTTGTTAAAGTTTCCTCTATTCATTTTATGATCGGGTTGTAATTATTAATTATTCCTTGTATTAGATCTTAGGTTGAAGTAGTTTGGCTTATTTATTCTAAAGCATGATACTTAATTAATACTATGATATTTTCATGTTATTTGATTTAGGAAACCGTTATTCTTAAAATTGTCTTCGTTGCTTAATAAATTCTTAGAATTTTTGGAAAAGTCTTTTAAAACCTTAATTGTTTTTTCAAAACTTCACATTGATAATATGGTAATCGAATTTCTAAGTAAAGTCGGTTTAAAAAAATGAACATTTTTATTAAAAGTAAAAGAGTGAGTTTTCACAAAATTCAACATAAGAAAAAGAATAGCTTTACAGGATCACTTCGGTGATCAAATGTAATGCCTTCGACTTAGCCAAAACTCTTAGATCGGGTCGAGGTGTTACATTAAGTGGATCAGAGCATAACTTTTCTAAACTCAGTTTTAAACTTTTGAGTATGCATGGATATAAACTATGATGTAGTAAGTTTTTGAAAAACTAAAGTCTGAGGGAGTCTGATGCCAGATATTGTAGAAAACTTTCTAAGTAGTAGAAAAAACTTAGATATAAAGGCAGCATAAATTGAAAACTCGAATTAAATACTAATTGCTTGAAATTGTAGAATGACCAATATGAACACTCAAGGCAGACGTGGTAGCGGTAGACCTTGTAGGGTTATACCTATGGAACTACCCACAATTTAAGGAGAAAACCCAACCCAGGAATATGTAAAAAACTCTTTCGCTAATAATGATGGAGGTCCTAAGAACGAAGATATGGGGATGGGAAATCAGAACAATGGAACCCTGTGAGACAATGCCATAACTCGAGCTATGTTGAGAGCTCTCTAAAGAGTTGTGGATCGGGTAATGAAGATAGGAATGGAAACATGACCGCCAAAAAGCTCAAATCAAACAGGGTTGGATTGTTCAAAGGTGTCACTGGAACAACTTCTACCATAGCAGAATATTGGATGGAGATGACAAAAATAATTCTTGAAGACCTTGAATGCACCCTTGAGCAAAACTGGAAGGAGTTGTGTCCTATTAAAAGACGATGCTTATAGATGGTGGCAAGCAATTATTAGGAGAACATCAGTAGAATGGTTAACTTGGAATTATTTCTAAGAGGCTTTTCAAAAAAAAGTACGTGGTTCCTTGTTATGTCGAAGCTTGCAGACACGAATCCATCTAACTTAAACAAGGAGATATGTTGGTTTCGGAGTATGAAGCTGAATATCTGAGGTTGAGTTGCTACACTCCCAAATTTGTAGTAGCAAAAGAGGATAAAAGTGCGAGGTTTGAGGAAGGGTTAAGATATGACTTAAAAGTTCAAGTGGCAGTTCATCAGGAAAAGAAACTTCAAAAATTTGGTTGAAAAGGCCAAATCCTAGAGGAGATGAAACATACAGAACGAGAAAAGAGGCAGAAATTTCCTAACAAAAAGGATTCGGGTTCAAACAACTTCAACCATAGGCTTGCAAAAAAGGGCCAAGCCACAACCCAAGCCCAATGATGAACGAACTCCTAAATACCAGTATTATGAGAAACACCACATAGGAGAATACTGGAAGAAAATTAGTGTTTGTCTTAAGTGTGGGTCAAAAGATCATTAAATAAAATATTATCCTTGTTGGAATAAGCTCTCTCAAATGCAAAATCAAGGAAAAAACGTGGCCCAAACTCAAGGTTGTGGACTGAATCAAAATAACAGAAACTGAAGCCAAAGAGCTCCGACACAAGGTGTAAACTAGGTGGAAGCAAGGCAACCAACCTTAGTTTATGCGACAAGAGGACAAGAGGATAAGAATGTCGCCAATGTTATCACAAGTACATTCCTTATCCATTCTGTGACTTTCTTTGCGTTAATTGATGTGGGATCTACTCATTCATATCTAGATGTAAATATGGTTGGAAAATTGAAAGAAAAAGTGGAAAACAAATAATATCATGACAGTAATAAACCTATTAGGACAAACAATTAGGGTAGATAGAATTTATAAAAGATGTCTGTTAGAGTTGTAAGAAAAAAAATTTCCCCCTAAACCCATGGAATTATCATTTAGAGAGTTCGATCTAATTTTGGAGATAGATTGATTGGTGAAGCACCAAGTGAACTTATATTATGCCTTGAAAAGGCAACATTGAAAACTAAGGATGACAAATAAATTGATATGGTCAAAAACAGAAGCAATTATTTGCTAAAAGTAATCTCAGCTATGGTCGCAAAAAAATTGGTCCGCAAAGGTTGTGAAATGTTTCTAGCCTATGTCAAAGATGTTAAAGTCATTGAACTTAGTGTAAGCGACATTCGAATAGTTAGTGACTTTCCCAATGTTTTTCCCGAAGAGTTGCTATGGTTAACACCAGATCACAAGGTAGAGTTTGGAATCGAGGTGATTCCAAAAACAACATTAGTGTCGATAGCTTGTTATCTAATGGCACCAAAGGAGTTAAAGGAATTAAAAATCCAACTTCAAGAGTTACTTGATCATGGATTCATTAGACCCAATATTTCTTTGTTGGGAGCACTGGTTGTGTTTGTGATAAAGAATGATAGATCACTCATACTTTACATTGATTATCGGCAATTAAACAAGTTAACCGTGAAAAATAAATGTCCATTACCAAGCATAGATGACTTACTTGATCAATTTTGAGGTGTCACTATGTTTTCCAAAATCAACCTAAGGTCGAGGTATTATCAATTGAAGGTGAAAGAGGTAGATGTTCATAAAACAACTTTCAGAACTCGTTATGGACACTACGTATTTTTAGACATGCCATTCGGATTAACAAACACCCCAAAAAAATTCATGGACCTCATGAGTTGTGTGTTTCAACCTTTACTTGATTAATTTTTTGTAGTTTTTATTGATGATATTTTGGGTACTTAAAATCTGAAGCAGAATATAATGAACACTTAATAATAGTTTTGCAAATTTTACGGGAAAAGAGACTTTTTGTAAAGTTCAGTAAGTGTGAATTTGGATCAAAGAAGTTATGTTCTTAGGTAACATCGTTTCTACTGAAGGAATTCAAGTAGATCCAAAGAAGATAGAAGCAATCTTAGAATGGAAGCAACCAATGAATGTCTAGGAAATTTGGAGTTTCCTAGGATCAGCGGGATATTACCGAAAGTTTGTTGAGGGATTTTCCTGAGTAGCTGCCCCCTGGACTAAGTTGCTAAGGAAAGACATGCCTTTTAAGATGGAAAATTGACCGCTTTTAGTTCAAGGCAACTAAAAACACATAAGTGCAATTATCCTACACACAGCCTAGAGTTACTCGCGGTTGTTTTTGCGTTTAAAATTTGGGGACATTATCTTTATAGAGAAAATTGCATGATTTTCACAGATCACAAAAGCTTGAAATATCTCCTAACACAAAAAAAAGAAACTCAACCTAAGGCAAAGGAGGTGGATTGAGTTACTCAAAGACTATGATTGCACAATCGAATACCATCCAAGGAAAGCAAACATTGTAACAAATGCCTTAAGTAGGAAAGAAAAATGGAACTAAGGGAAATGTTCGTGAGTTTAAGCCTTTAGAATGTTGGGGACTTCCTAGCCGGATTACAAGTCAAACCAACCTTAGAGGAGGAAATAAGAATCAAACAACCCTTAGACATAAAGTTATTTTCGCAGAAAAAAATGGTAGAGGATGAATTGATAGAAGACTTCTAAATTAAAGAAAAAGGAGTTTTTTTTTGTCTCAGAAAAAGATTGTGTGTCCCAAATGATCCAAAGCTAAAACAAAAGATACTTGGTGAAGCTCATAATAGTCTATACTCCATGTATCCCGGAAGTAATAAAGTGTACCAAAAGTTAAAAGAATTATATTGGTGACCAGGATTAAAAAGAGATGTGATGGATTTTGTGGCAATTTGCTTAATGTTCCAACAAATAAAAGCAGAACATCAAGTTTCACCAAGGTTACTTCAACCAATTACAATTCTACAATGGAAGTGAGAGAGAATGACAATGGACTTCATAAGTGGGTTACTGCTAACCCTCTCTAGAAAGGACTAATTGTAGGTGATAGTTGATCGACTCACTAAATCAACCCACTTCATTCATGTTTGAACCGATTATTCCTTAGCAAAATTAGAAAAGTTGTACATTATAAAGATTGTTAAATTACATGGAGTATTACTTTTGATCATATCGAACTGAGATCTTTGTTTCACTTCAAGGTTTTGGAAAAAATCTACAGGAAGCTTTAGGAACAAGATTTGACTTTAGCAAAGCATTCCATCCATAAATCGACATGCAATTCGAAAGAAAAATTAAAATTTTAGAAGATATGTTGTGAAGTTGTGTCATTGACTTTCGAATCAGTTGCTGGGAATTTTTACCACTTGTTGAGTTTTCTTACAACAATAGTTTCCAAGAAAGCATTAAGATGGCACCATACGAGTCATTTTATGGAAGGAAATGTCGTACATCTCTGTGCTGGATAGAATTGAAAGAAAGAAAAATAATGGGTCTTGATTTGTTCGAGAAACTAAAGACAAAATCCAATTAATTCAAGAAATAATATAAACATCCTTAGAACGACAAAAGTCTTATGTCGACCTAAAAAGAAAAGATATTAAATTTCATGTCAATAAACAAGCCCTCTTAAAAGTCTTGCTATGGAAAAAAGTTCTAAAGTTTGGTAAAAAAGGAAAATTAAGTCATCGTTTCATCGGTTCTTACAGAGTGCAGAAGCGAATCGACCTAGTAGCATATCAGCTTAAGCTACTTCCTGAGTTAGATCAAATCCATAATGTGGTCCATGTGTCAGTGTTACGACGCTATTGTTCTGATCCTTTCCATATCGTCTCCATCAAAGAGATTGAGCTCTAACCAAACTTATCTTGTAACTCCCCATACTTGATCCAGTCACTAAATTCGAGCTACAAGATGCTATAACATTTTCATTTGCAATTTACTCAATAATATTCATTAATTCAATATATATAAGTTAAGTCTATGTCAAACATACATTACAAACAAAACCGAGTCTCAATCAGGCTCACGAAAGCCCTTAAACAAGCTCGGAACTAAATTGGGACCATTTTAAAACATTTACAAAAAGATAGGTAAAATAGTAAAATAAAGGTTACACGGCTGTGTCGCTAAGCCATGTAACTCATTGTGGTTGTGTGAACCAAAAACCACCCTTAACGTGTTGAACACACAGTCATGTGCAACAAAAATAACCTATTTGAGCAAGCTTTTGTACCATTCTCTTAAATGACCTATAATGTCATTTCATGCTATTCAAACCAACACCAAAGCATGTATATTTCAAATCCAAAATACCAATTCACCTATTCATTTTAACATACAACCAATATGCCCTCATTGGAACCAAAAATTCATTTATTCAAAACTTCGTAAAAGAACTCATATGCCTAACCTAGCCAATAATCAATGGTATAAAACCACCTTTTATTCATGACATTTCCCGATAAAACTTCGTAAAAGAACTTTGTACACATGTGAAAGTAATAGTGCCTGGTCACCCATAGGGTTGAACCTACACAAATCAATTGTCTGGCCAGGGCTTAATATTGATATATTCTCGAGTCTCCAACATATGCCAGAGCTCAGAAACTAAACCTATATTTTTGAGTTTGCAACACATGCAGGAGCTCGAAACTTGTTCCTGTATTCTTGAGTCTGCAACATATGCAGGAGCTTAGAACCTATTCCTATATTCTTGAGCCCGGAACATATGCAAGAGCTCGGAACCTGGGCAAAAATCATAACCTCATATACAAGACTTGTACTAATTTCATCGGGATTTAATCTCAAATCATATCATTTCGCAATAATCCATTTCAATTAGATTCAATTCTCAACATGTATACTAGTTCATAACCAAATTCAAGCTTTCAATAAACACAATTACACATTTAAAACATAATTCAACAACAATTTAAACTTATTTATGTTGTATGAACTTACCTGATAAAACAATATTGCTTTAGCTAACATGGACTATTGGACAGTTTTCCCTTTTTTGCCCAAGTCAACAACTTGATCTATATAATAGTTAAAACTCAAAATATCAATACCAATCTCATAATAATACTCAAATTCATGCTGATAATCTTTTAATTTTATTTTACATAATTTCCCTAAACTTTTACATTTTATTCAATTTAGTCCATAAAATTGAAACAAATATAGCTTTCACAATTGAGTTTCGTTTTTCATTCCAATTTCACTTATGCCTTTCTATAGCCCTCAAAAATCTAATTTTACAGAAATTTAATGCCAATTTTGACATATTCACAATTTAGTCCCTAAATGCAAAAATTAACAAAATTTATTTTATCAAATAGTCCTTAAATGTTTCATAGCTTCCAAATCTACCAATTTCTATAAAAAAAATCTAAGATTCATTAATGGCAAATTTTAAAATCTTTAACAGTTTTGAAAATAGAGATATGGGTTAACTAAACCTAATTGCAACGATTTCAAAAACATAAAAATTATAAGAAACGAGATTGAAAAACCTACCATGGAAGAGAAACAAAAATGCCCCTTGGAGCTACAAAAAATGAAAATGATGATAATGAGATTTTAATGTTTATCCTTTTAAAATAATAATTTAACATGTATATTATTATTTTATTTCTAATTTTAATATAAAAAGTCGTGTATAATTTAGCATTCATCGTCCTCTCATAATAGGGAAGGTTAAATTGCCTTTAAGATCCTAATAATTCATTAATAATGTATTTAAGCTAAAAAAATCAATATTGATTAGCTTTTATGATTTTTATGATTTAATTCATATTCCTTAATTAACCATTCAATTATTAAAATTTTCGAACCAAACCTCAATCCACTTATAACATAGCTTTGTAAATATTCAATAATAATATTTATGAGCTCAATTTACAGAAACGAAATCCCAATATCTCATTTTCCAAAACCACTTAACTTTAGGGAGAAACCACTGTACATAACTAATAAATAATTAAATGAAATTATCAAATTAAAATTCACTATATCATAATACTTGTCGTAAATATTAAATAGTAGTATTTACAGACTCATTCGTCAGAATGGTAGCCCCCAAAACTACTGTTTCCGATACCATTGAAAAAAAATGGTTGTTACATATCTTGAGGAAGAACCAATTAGTATTATAGATAGAGAGGTTAAAACCCTTAGAAATAAGCAAATTCCTTTAGTTAAGTTTTTGTGCCAAAACCATGGAACTAAAGAAGCGATGTGGGAACCCAAGGAGTTGATTCGCCAAAAATATCCTCACTTGTTCGATCTAGGTAAGTAAAATTCAATGACGAATTTTTTTAAGGGGGGAGATTTGTCACATCCAAAAAATAGGCCTAGATGAAATAGGAGTGAAATTATATTTTTGTTTATTTTTTTAGCATAAGGTAATAAACACTTAGAATGCTTTCAAATTTATTTTTGCTGAAGGATTCACAAGAATGAGCTTGTTGGTTTAGTGGTAAAGCCTTAGTCTACCTTTAAATCTTGAATTGAAAAACCTTAGTAAACATTTAGCAAAAATATTTAATTTTTAAAATTTTACCCCATAATAGTGTCAAATTTACAAAGTAGCCCAACCTAAAACTATTTTTTTTCAAATTAGTCCTTAATTCAAATCAAACCGTAATTTTAAAATAACTCCTAATCCTATTACAGTTAGGGAAAAAGAGTTTATAAATAACCAAGTTGTTCAAACCCTAGAATTTTCATTTAACAAAATTTTCAAGAACAATAACAAAGATCTTTTTTTTTCTCCACCAAATACCAAAATCAAATGTCAAAGAAAAATGATTCAAGCTTTCAAAATCACCCATTTCCCTCATGTGGATATTCAACCTCCTCTCCCAAACTAAGGTTTTTGTGTTTTTTCAAACTAGGTGTGGGATCTAACCCTAAATCTTTGTGTATAATTCATATATACTAGAGCTTAGAGAACTAGTATAGGTGAACCTAGGAGAAACCTAGTATGTGCGAACCCATGTGCGAGGCCATGAGCAAACCTATGTACACGAGCCCTTGTGCGACTCCTTAGTGTGAACCCCTAGGAGAACCCACTGACATGTGAACCCCTTGTATGCGAATCCCCTTGTATACGAACCCCTACTACGACCCCACATGCATAAAAATATAGGATTACTTCTGCGAACTATTAGTAAATCCATGCAAACCCTCTATGAAAAACATGCGAACCCCTACGTTATTATATGCGTACCCTAAACTGTTGTACATGTGAGTCAATATATGCAAATCATTATACGCTAGTCAATATATGCAAGTAACTATATGTGATTCAATATATATCCAAGTCAAAATATGCGGGTTAACACTTGTGAGTTAATACATGCAAATTAATACTTGAGAGTCAATACATGTAAGTCATAAATCACATGCGAACCACTGGTTGGGTGGGTCAAATTTATGTTCTTACATGCAAGCCAACTTGAATGATTTTTACATGCTAACCCCTAGATGCAACCCTTGCTTGTTCGAACCAATGTGCAAACCTTTAGATGTGTGCCCTACCTATGTGAACCCCTAAGTGTGTGAACCTATGTATTATGCGAACCAAAAGTCTATGTGAGCTTACATGTTATGTGAACCCTAGGTCTATGAGAGCCTATATGTTATGCGAACCCTCACTTTGCAAGCCCTGCACGCAAACTTGTATATGTGCTAGATAACTAGGCTTGTTAAAATCACATGAAAATCTTGTACTTGTGATGTTGTTTTCTTTTAATCGCACAAATTATATGTGTATATGTGAAATTAGTATGCATGTACACATGTCATTACATGCTAGTATGAAATATTGAATGTAACATCGATTGATGATAAAAAAAACATTACATGCTAAGTATATGTGCATAATTACATGAAAACTGGTAAGGAGACAGAGGAGTTTCATAGAAGATAGTGGCAATTTAAGTCCACACTGAAAGACATTACTGCATGAAGTAGGCGGCAATGTCAACAAAACTAGATAAATTGGGATGATAGTTTAAAAAGCCATAAAAATTTGAGCAATCGGGATGGTAAGTTATTGTAGTAAAAGTTATCGTCACAGATGACAAGTGAACGACCATCAAACCGGAAATCAAATCTGGGATGGTCAGTTATTGTTATGTGTTTTGGAATGTCAAGCTATGTTCGAGGGTGGATAGGATGGGTAGGTGGGATCTTAATCCATAAATTTCATTGCATCACATATAAATTGATTGTACCTCTATTATATGTACCATGAAGAATGATTAGTTCATTACAATGTTGTAAATTGTATACTTTACCATTTTACAATTACTCACACTGAGCCGTTGTAAGCTCACTCCCTCTTTCTTTAACCTTTCAGGTAACACAAAAAACAAGGACTTGGGATGGCATCAGAGGACTCTCGGACTAGCAAGCTCGTTTTCGCTATTATCATTATTTTAAAGTTGTATTAAAGTTTCTTCTATTCATTGTATTATCGAGTTGTAATTATTAATTATTCCTCGTCTTAGATCTTAGGTTGAAGTAGTTTAGCTTATTTATTCTAAAGCATGATACTTAGTTAATACTCTGATATTTGCATACTATTCGGTTCAGGAAATCATTATTCTTAAAATTGTTTCCGTTGCTTAATTAATTCTTAGAAGTTTTGGAAAGGTTTTTTTAAACCTTAACCGTTTTCTCAAAACTTCACATTGATAATATGGTAATCTAATTGCTAAGAAAAACCGATTTAAATAGATGAACGTTTTTCTTAGAAATGAAAGAGTGATTTTCAAAAAATTCAACACAAGTAAAAGAATGGCTTTACATGATCACTTTGATGATCAAATGTAACGCCTTTGAATTAGCCGAAACTCCAAGACTGAGTCGAGGGTGTTGCACGAAGTATATTATAAAAATTAATTTACTTTTTTTTATAAAAGTGTTATAAAATACACTTTTATAAAAAGTTATGACCAAAAAATATGAACATAACTTATTTACGTGTTCATGATATATATTATAAAAATAATATACTTATTTATAAAAATATTTTATTTTTTTCCGTAACTTATTTATAAAAAATAACTTTTTAAAGTTATGAGAAAAAAAATATTAACGAAAGTTATTGGACACTTTATAGAACCTTTTTTTTTTTACAAATGTTATATATGACAAGTTTTATATTATTTTAAACTTGTTTTACGAATTATAAAAAGGGTTATAACTTAGTATAAGTCTTTTTCCATATTTAATTTTTTATGTTTTTGTAATAAAAGCTATAGACTTTTTACACTGTAAACCCAAATATTATGTGGTAAACATTAGTTATTCAAATACAAAAGTTTTTTTTTTGCACCATATCATGGGGTTATGATATCATTTAAGATAATACAGCCAGATATAAACACTAGAGACAACTAGTGAACTCTTTAATTTGATATATTTAAAAATTTAAAATGTGGTTAAGAGGGCATTCATTATTCTATAAATAATTCTCATATTAACAACATTTTCTCAGTATAGCATCAAAAAAAAAGAAGAAGGTTGAATCGTACTTGCATGTTGCATACTTCGTAACTTTACTTCTGGGTGGAATTGGGATATCCATACTTTAAAGAGCACATGGAAGAATGAGATCTTGATAATTTTAATGATACAAATTTAGATGATGAACTTGGTTAAAGACCCAAAGTTGATGATAAGGAGTATATGTTAAATCTTAAAGATGGAATAACCTAACAAAATATAATAAAATTGAATGTGATGTATTATCGATTACCTTCTTGAATTAATATATTGCATATAATGAATTAATTTTACTTTTTGAAAAATAAAATAAAGAACACACAAATTTTACGTGGAAACCCTTTCGGGAAAAAACTACGGGCAGAAGAGAAGAAAATTCACTATGTCGAAAATTTTAATCAATACAAGAGGAATAGACTATGTCTATTTATAGGCTTGTAAAGCCATATTCTAGTAGGATTGAAACACCTTATCCTAATCAATATAAAATAGATGGAATTTAGTAAGGTTTAAAAAAACCTTATTCTAAAATAAAATAAAAGAAGTCTAGTTCTATATGGATTTTACTTTTATTTTATTTTCCATCGTATTTTATTTAAATAAGAATTCGGGTCACTTAATTCTAACAATCTCCACCTTGACACAAATTCTCAATGAACAAGTTCTTCATAGTGAACTTTCAATGAACAAGTTCTCCACCTCTTCCATAAAACCCCTTAAGGGTTTAACTTCAACAATGAACACCAACCAAGTCTAAGCAATGCTCAAACTTGGTTATAGGAAGTGACTTAGTCATCATATCTGCAGGGTTTTCATGAGTACTAATTTTGCTCATAACAATATCACCACGAGCAATACTATCACAAACAAAATGATACCGAACATCAATATGTTTTGTTCTCTCATGAAACATTTGATCTTTTGTAAGGAAGATGGCACTCTGACTGTCACAAAATACTGTATTGATTTGAAGGTCTTCATTGAGTTCACTAAATAGTCCCTTCAACCAAATAGCTTCTTTACAAGCCTTAGTAATCGCCACGTACTCAGCTTCAGTGGTAGACAAAGTGACAGTAGTTTGCAAAGTGGCTTTCCAACTAATTGCACAACCTCCGATTGTAAAGACGTAACCTGTGAGAGATCTTCTTCTATCAAGGTCTCCAGCAAAATCAGCATCAACATACCCTATGACTCCATCTTTAGTTCTTCCAAACTGTAAGAAAACATCATTATTACCTCGTAAGTATCTTAAAATCCACTGAACTGCTTTCCAATATTCTTTACCGGGATTTGCCATGTATCTGTTAATTACACTGACTGCATATGATAGATCTGGACGTGAACAAACCATAGCATACATGAAAGATCCCACTGTACTAGAGTATGGAACGTGTGACATGTACTCAATCTCATCATCTAATTGTAGAGACAAAGCCGATGAAAGTCTGAAATGGGCTGCTAAAGGAGTACTAACAAGCTTAGCACTCTGCATATTGAACCTGCAAAGAACTTTCTCAATGTACCCCTTCTGACTTAGGTACAATTTACTTGTTTTTCTATCTCTGAGAATCTCCATACCAAGTATCTTCTTTGCTGGTCCTAAATCTTTCATCTCAAATTCTTCACTTAGTTGGGCTTTGACCTTTCTTATCTCTCCTTTATCTTTTGCTACTATTAACATGTCATCAACATAAAGAAGTAGATACACAAAAGAACCATCACTGTTTTTCTTAAAGTAAACATAACTGTCTAAACTACTTCTTTTGAAATCATGAGAAGTCATAAAGGAATCAAACCTCTTGTACCACTGTCTTGGTGACTGTTTCAAACCGTAAAGGACTTTCTCAGCAAGCAAACATAGTCCTCTTTTTCTGAGACTATAAAACCCTCTGGTTGTTGCATGTAAATATCCTCCTCAAGTTCTCCATGCAGAAATGCAGTTTTTACATCTAACTGCTCAAGCTCCAAATCATGCATGGCCACAATACCAAGCAAAGCTCGAATTGAACTATGCTTAACAACTGGAGAGAACACATTTGTGAAGTCCACTCCTGGAATTTGACTGTAACACTTTGCAATAAGCCTTGCTTTATATCTGGGTTCTTCAACTCCTGGAGTCCCTTCTTTTTTTTTAAACACCCATTTACAACGAACAGTCTTTTTACCTTTAGGAAGTTTCATAAGGTCCCATGTTTTATTTTTGTGGAGTGATTCAATCTCTTCTTGCATAGCAAACATTCACTTTTCTGAGTCTTCACAGCTAACCACCTCAGAATAATTAGATGGCTCTTGATTCGCATCTATATCTTCAGCCACATTTAAAGCATAAGCAACTAGATCAGCCTCGGCATGCTTCTTTGGAGGTTTAATTTCTCTTCTAGTTCTATTTTTGGTGATAGAGTATTGTGGTGAAGAAGCAACTCTATTCTCAATTTTTGTTTTGGCTTGAGGAGTTGACTCTGTATTAATCTGATGCTCCATCTGCTTTTGATTTTCTTTATTGGAAGAGTCTTTAAGAGATAAGTTAGGTAGCATAGCAATTTCATCAAAAACAACATCTCTGCTAATCATAACTTTTTTCTTTTCAGGACACCATAACTTATACCCTTTTACACCAGCTTTATAACCAAGAAAAACGCATTTAATGGATATTGGTTCCAATTTTCCATTATCAACATGAGTATACGCAGGACATTAAAAAATTTTTAAATCAGAATAATTAGCAGGATTACCAGACCATACCTCTTGTGGAGTCTTTTTCTCAATGGAAACGGATGGAGATCGGTTAATCAAAAAACATGCAGTAAAGGCTACTTCTGCCCAAAATGACTTCGGTAAGTTGGCATTTGACAACATACATCGAACCTTCTCCATGTTCATTCGTTCTGCAATGCCGTTTTGTTGTGGAATATGACGAACTGTCAAGTGTCTCATGATCCCTTCTGATTTGCATAATCTATTAAACTCATCAGAATAGAATTCTAAGCCATTGTCTGTACGGAGGTATTTTATTTGTTTTCCCGTCTGTTTTTCAATCATAATTTTCCAAGACTTAAATGCAGAAAACACATCACTTTTCTGCTTCAGAAAGAATGCCCAAACTTTTCTGGAAAAATCATCAATAAAAGTTAGCATATAATTAGCTTCACCTCTCGAAGGCACTCAGGATGGCCCCCATAGATCAGAATGAATATACTCCAACGTTCCCTTCGTGTTATGGATTCCTCTAGTGAATCGAACTCTCTTTTGCTTCCCAAAAACACAGCGCTCACAGAAATTCAGTTTACAAATTCCTTACCCATCAAGAAGTCCACTTTTGCTCAATTTTACCATGCCATTCTCACTCATATGCCCTAGGCGCATATGCCAAAGTTTAGTAATATCATCATCTGACAAGGAAGAGGAAGCAACAGCTGCATCACCAGTAACAGTAGAACCCTACAAAACATATAACTTGGCAATCTTTCTCTGCCCTTTCATCACAATAAGGGACCCTTTGGAAATCTTTAAAATCCCACTTTCTGTTGTGTATCTGTACCCTTTTGAATCAAGAGTACTCAACAAAATTAAATTTCTTTTCAATTCTGGAACATGTCATACGTCACTAAGTGTTCTGACAACTTCATCAAACATCTTAACTTTAATTGTTCCGACACCTACAATTTTACACGAAGCATTATTTCCCATCAAAACAACACATTCAGACATTGTTTCGTAAGTTGTAAACCAATCCCGATTGGGACTCAAGTGGAAGGTGCAGCCTGAATCAAGTATCCACCCCTCGCTTACTTTAGAATCATTAACAGAAGCGACTAAAAGTTCACCATCGCTGTAGTCTTCTACAACATCAACTTCATCGGAATTTTCTGGTTGTTTTCCCTTTTGATTCGCAACCTCCTTTTTAATCTTATTTTGTAGCTTATAGCACTCAGATTTAATGTGCCCTTTCTTCTTGCAAAAGTTACAAGTTTTACCTCTGTTTGAAGACTTTGATCTACCCTTAGATTTACCGCGAGGATTTCGTTCCTGTGTCCTTCCATGATCATCATCAGCATTCTGATCTTATCTCCCACGAACAATGAGACCCTCTCCCTGAGAGTCGGGTTTAGCCACAAGATGCTTCATCTTATTATACGAGGTTAAAGAATCATAGACCTCATCAACTGTGAGAGACTCGTGGCTATATAAAATCGTGTCTCTAAAGGTTTAATAAGACGGAGGCAACGAACAAAGTAGAATCAACCCTAGATCTTCCTTAGCATACTGAACCTCCATGGCCTCCAAGTTTGAGAGAATTTCTTTAAACACTGTTAAGTGTTCGTGTACAGACACCTTCCTCCAAACGATGAGCATAAAAACGCTGCTTCATATGCAACTTGCTTGTTAGAATTTTCGACATACATATTTGTTCTAGTCTCTTCCATAATGTAGCGGCAGTCTTCTCTTTCATCACATCCTACAAAATTTCGTTGGAAAAATGCAGATGTAATTGTGTTAATGCCTTTCGATCCTTACGCTTCTTCTCTTCATCTGTTAATGTTGAAGGCATCTTATCTATCCCTAGCAGGGCATCCTCCAGATCCATCTGCACAAGAACTGCTTGCATCTTAATCTGTCACAATGCAAATCTGGTGTTGCGATCTAATAGCGAAATTTCATACTTCAAAGACGCCATTACTGTGATTGAAATGAACAACCCGAAAGCTCTGATACAAATTTTTGAAAAATAAAATAAAATAAAAATAAAATAAAGAACACACAAATTTTACGTGGAAACCCTTTCTGGAAAAAACCACAGGCAGAGGAGAAGAAAATTCACTATGTCGAAAATTTTAATCAATATAAGAGGATTAGACTATGTCTATTTATAGGCTTGTAAAGCCATATTCTAGTAGGATTGAAACACATTATCCTAATCAATATAAAATAGATGGAATTTAATAAGGTTTAAAAAACCTTATTCTAAAATAAAATAAAAGAAGTCTAGTTCTATATGGATTTTACTTTTATTTTATTTTTCATCGTATTTTATTTAAATAAAAATTCGGGTAACTTAATTCTAACATACTTTTTGTTACTTGTTTATAAATTTTTTAGCGCATTGATAATTTATTATAATTATTATTATTTTAAAAAATATAAATTATGTAATTATGTAATTACAGTTTGTATTAACAAACATGACATTGTGAATTACAATGTAATTACATTCTATCAGCGAAACACGTCTAGGGAATTACAATTCATTGTAATTGTAGGAGTGTAATTACTACCATAGTAATTACATTTTCATCCAAGTATTATGTGTTGTCCTAACAGACCCTTAGGTAGTATTTATTAGTAATTGGATTTAGGTGTAATTATTTGTAATTACACAAGAGTGACATGCTTGGATAGCCATTTTAGTTTGTGGGTCTTATTGAATTAGGTGTAATAAGAGCACCCCAAATACACTTTCCGATTCTTAAAGGAGAGGGTGAGAATATGAGTAAATACACCAAAAACCAATTATCTTATGGCTTTCCAAACACTTACACATGATTTAACTTTAAAAATTATTTTTTACACAAGTTTAAGTCATAAAAAATTGTATTTTAACGATAAACATGTATGAGTGTTCGAGATGGTTATGATAAAAAAATATTAAGAAATTATATTGTAAAAATAGGTTTAATGGTACTATAATCCCTCAAAAATTAAAAAAAAAAATTAAGCCCCTTAGAATTTTTTGCACCTAATTAAGCCCTAAACTAACAAAAGTTGGCCAAATAGGCCCTTCGACTGGCATTGACTGTTAGTATTTAATGACAACACTGACATGACCATTAACAGATGTCATGTCAATAAAAAATAAAAATAAAAATTATTTTAAAAATAAATACACAATGAATCTTGTCACCCATTTATCCCTCTGCATTATGAAATTATAAAAAAGAACATAAAAAAATTTATAAATAATCATTAAAATTTTAAATTTTAATTTATTAGAAATTAAATAAAAATCATAAAATTTTATAAATTCTTTTTATATTTTTTCCTCCCATTTTTAAATATACGCAAGTTATATTAGTCAAACCATTTAATCAAAATGTGGAAAATAAATTTTATAAAAATAATTTACTTTTTTGATTAAAATTTATATTTTTAATTAATTTCTAATAATTTTTTATAAATTATTTTTTCTAATTATTTTTATTTTTTAAATAAATTTGAAAAAAATTTATGATTTTTAATTAATTTCTAATAAGGTTTATAAATTTTAACAAAATTTAATGATTTTTATAATTTTTTTATGTTTTCTATAATTCTAAAACGAACCTAAAGATATGAGTGTCTAAATTCATTGTGTACTTATTTTAAATATAAATTTTAAATATTTTTTATTTTTTAAATTTTTTGTTGACATGACACTGTCACATCAGCAATCAACGTTGATGTGGCGTCTACTAATGGTCACGTCAATGCTACCATTAAATACTAGTGATCAATGTTAGTTAATGGGCCTATTTTATATGTTCTATTAATTTATAAATCAATTGGGTGCAAAAAGTTCAAAGGTGCTTAATTGATTTTTTTTAAAAAAAAATTTTTGAGCTTATTTTACCAATAAGCCGAAACAAAATTTATGTGTACTTTATAAAATTATAACAAATCAATTTATTATTTAAATCTTAAAAAATTTCTAACTTATGATCAAAAAAGTATATTATAAAAAATAATTTATGTATTATAAAAGTATTATAATATACTTACTATAAAAAGTCATGACAAAAAAAATTTTGACAACTTATTTATGTGTATATGTTATATATTACAAAAAAATATATAAATATTTATAAAATAGTATTTTAATTTTTTGTCATAATTCTTTTATAAAAAAATAACTTTCTAAACTTATGAACACCATATCATTGTTGTTTAAGTTTTTGTATAAGTGTTTGGATCCACATATTGAAGTTTCGAACCTCCCCCAAATCTAATATTATGGTACTAATATAGACAGAAATTTCGTTATAATTCAATTATGATCGATAATAAATATTGGAGCTTTGCAATATTTTATTGATTACAATTCTATATATTCCATTTACTATAGAAGTTTCGAGGGGTTCATTAAAGGAATATTTCCAATAAACATTGTTTGTTCTTGCATATCTTTAGTATTATATATTTTTTTATAATAATTAATATTTTAAAAATATAAATTATGTAATTGTGTAATTATATTTTATCCTACCAAACATAACATAGGGAATTACGATGTAATTATATTCTGTCAACTAAATATGTATAGGGAATTACAATGCTTTGTAATAACAAGAAAGTGTAATTACTACCCTAATAATTACATTTTCTTTAAATTACTTTATTACATCCAAATAAACCTTTAAAGATTTAAATTTTTAATTATTTTAATCAATTGAATATTTATTTTGAAATTTGAGTGAATTGAAATATATATAATTCAAAAATCATTTTCGTATTATAAAATAAGTGATATCAATTCAGTTAGAGAAATATTAAAATGATATAATATTTTTATATAAAAAAATTTAAATATTTATTGGTTTTTATTTCAATATTGTAAAAATAAAAATTAATTCTCAAAGTAGGATAGTTTTGAGATTCTATTATAAAATATGTGTTTTTTGGGCTATTACAACATCCATAACTATTAAGAATTAGAAAACATGAAAGGGATGTGTAGTGAAATTTTAATTGTTTTTTTTTTACCCAATTTAGAATCAATTTATATAGTTAAGAACAATATATCATTAATAATTTAATACTTTGGTGTGTTTTGCTCCAAATTCACATGTTGGAGAAGCTAATTTACAATTAATCTTGAATCACCTGTAGTGAACTATATTATTTTACACAAATAATTATCTCTCAAAGTGTAGAATTCAAAATCGATTGATTCAAAATCATTATAAAGATAACTTAAAGATTTACAATTTAAACACTATAATAATAGAAAATGGTCTATAAGTTTTTGAAAGTCCAAATCAAATTTTATCCTATGAAATCATATAAATTTATTTTCTATAATTCAGACCTTCTCCACTATTCTTAAATCTACAAATGGCACAACAAATGCTCAAAACTTAAGCACTCACTCAAAAATGTGTAAAGAAAAATAATTTCAAATAAACTTTTTTTTTTGCCGAACTATTAAATTGACAAATAAAATTTTCTAGTTTCCAAGAATTCATCAGTATTTTCTCTTTAACCAATATTAATAAAATAAAAGGTCCACTGACGGATCAATAATATGGGCGATGTATAAACCTAATTTTGTCCGAGGCTTATAATATGGATTTAAGCTTGGAAACGATTGATTGGGCTATGGATTTCCCCTATTATTTCAATTCTAAAGTTAGATTTTTTTTCATTTAATTTTAAAGTGGAAATTCGAATAAAGACTAAATTAATTCTTGTCCCTTAAAATTCAGATATTAAGTTGAATAAAGCTAGATTTTGTTTAATTTTAGTTTCAATTCAATTCAAATTAACTTTAAATTCTATTTAATTTAATTTGCTTTAATTTAATTTTAAAATTTTGGCTTGAGGGTGGATATTTGGATATCCACTTTGTTGAAGAAATTAGGTCTAGAAAATAGATTTTGTTGCATAATGGGGAATTATTTTTTTAAAATCAAGTCGTGTTATTTAGAGCTATAAACTCTATCAAATTAGTAGTTGTGTTTACGGTTAGGTGGTCTAGATCGTTTCTCAACTCTCTACCAACACAATTTTCTCTACTATTCTCGAACCCATGGTTTGCTTAGAGTGTGGGTTCTAAATTCATGAACCGATTAACACAATAGAAACTTTATTGATATTCTACTAGGGAAGATCAATTTCTCCCTACGAACTACAAACCAAAGCAAACTCTCTCGAAAAATAAAATTTATTATAAAAAATGAATCTCACTATAATTTGAGAGACTAACAACACTTAATGTCGATATTTTACCTAGCCATAGTCTCTATTTGTAGAAAAAAACACAAGAATCTTAGTTGAACAAGAAAACACCAAATGATAATATTTTAATGTAAAATGCATTGTCCTGTTGGGGGGGACATAAGGTGGGTGGCCGCAACCCCCTCTAGGTCTAGGGTTTGCCACCCAACCTGTATTAAATAGGCTCACTAAACTCATTGATAACTCTTTGAAAAGAGTTATAATTCATGCCTTTAGGTTGGATCAATTATCTGTACTTAAGTGAACTTAGTTGTATTTTAGGATATTATTTTAGTATGTTTAGAACATTGCATAAGAAGCTTGGACGGTGCTTAAATATTATTATTTTTTACTTTCAATCGCATGTGGAAGGGTTGTGTTTGGTGGTTTGGTTGGTGCAAGATGTAGAGAAAATAAAGGAGTGAAGGTTTGTCAGGGTAAAAGGTTAGACAATTTGCCAACTTGTATGCCGTGGCAATTCCAGGAAGATGACGGAGTCAACGTTAAATGTATACCAAGTCTCAGCCCAACTCTACCCGTACTAGAAAAATCAACCTAAAAAAGAGGAAAAAGGATCATGAGATCATGGGCTGATAACCACCTACCCTAAAAAATGGATTTAAATCCAAAAAGAAAATCTAAAAAAGACATGAAGATATGTTGGGTAGTTAGATATACCCTAGGGAAAAAGCCTATAAAAAGCCAAATGAGGAAACCCAAAAAGGAGGAACAAAAGTGGAGATCCATAGGCGAAACTAGAGGGTAGCTATTGAGTAGAGACAGAAAGATGAAGACAAATACAGTCCCTTTCAGCCACCATAAGACACTATGCCATTGGAGTTCAAGTCTCCACTTTAGCATCTTTTAAATTAAATGTTTAGTGAAATTCCCATGCGCTAAAACAGTCTTGTCATTCATCTATACATACCATACATAGGAGATTCATTTCCATCTTTATGAGTCAAACTTACCTTATGAAGATGAAACATGATCCCCTTTTCACTCCCTTGTCTCCATCTCTTGCATTTTCTTCCATTTTTACCTTGTGTAAGGTACATTGAACCTAGACTAGGTTGACTACTTTTTTTCATCCAACCTCCCATTATCCTCCCCATTTCCTCTCCTTTTTTTCTATTTTGTTTAGCTCTCAACCTCTATTTTTCCTCTTCTTCTACTTTTTCCTCTACCCTTCCTAATTGTGCACCACTAATACCTCACCGTTGAACCACCACCAACCATCTCTTCCCTCTCTTTTTCTTTCCAAACACCGTCCTACACGCTGCCTCCTCTACCGTGACAACCATCGTGTGCCACCACGGTTTATCTTTCCTCCTCCACCCTTTCTCTTTTCTTTTCTTCTCCACCCTTTGTTAGTATCCAAACCCCTTTGGTTATTTTTTCCCTACACCCTTCTTTAGACGTTAGACCATCATTGCCACCATTATCGCTGTCGTAACTCCACCATCGGTGTTTGAAATTTCTCCCTTTTTTTTCTTTTTAATCATCCATCTTTCTCTATTGATCAAAATTAAGCCATTCATTTCAATGTTTCTTTATTTTTAGATTCATTAGTCTAGTGATCTTCTGATAGATCCCTCGACTCCTCCGTTCTCCGTCAAGACGAATTGTTGACCTTATTGTGTTAACCAAGTAGTGTAAGTATAAGAGTAATATTGAAATCATCCTCTTCCCTTTACTTCCCTTCTTAAACGAATGGTGTAGTGGTCATTGAGATTTATTTCTCCTCCTGTATTAATGTTCGATTCTTATGTTACTGATGAGCCTAACAACAATCCAGGAAATCCTTAGTGTTTGAGACAAAATCTTTGATTCAAGTGTTAGATCATGGGGTAAGTAAAGTGGTGAAACTTAAGTTATTTTGTGTATGATGCTTATGGAAAATACTAACTTTTATTCATTTTTATTTTATTATATAAGTCTCTTGGGGCTAGATCTAAGTGAGAGTGTTCATAGGAAGTGTTTCACATCGGATCTACAAATTAGGTGTGGGATTTAACATTAAATATATTAAGACTATTACGATTAATTGATTTAAATATTGCTATTAAAATTATGTTGTTTAATGAGGATACTATATGTATTCGTAATGTGACAGCCCAAAATTGACCCTAGTCGGGAAGTGGTTTCGGGACCGCTAAACCGAGTCACCGAAATGTTTGAATGTGATATTTATTGTCTAGAATATGTATATATGCATGTGTGAAAATTTCATGGTTGAATTTTGTAAATTGTAAGTGAAATTTTATTAAATAGGACTTATGTGAGAAAATTTAGAAATGTGCTAGGCTAATGTAAGGTGGCCCATTTATGCATGTTGCAAATAGTTGTACTTGCATGTCAAATACCCTTTTATTTTAAGTGGTGGCCGGCCATGATGGTCATATATATATAATATGTATTAAATCTTAATTAAATGGCCATTATTTTATGCAAAAGAAAGGAAATAGATTAAAGAAAGAATAAAAAGAAAAGTAATGAAGACAAAGCTTCATCTTTGTCTTCTTGGCCGAATTGAAAGAAAGAATTGGGGCAAAAACATTCGATCACTTGAAGCTTGAGAAGGTGAGTAAAAATTTTGTTAGTTTTTGCAATTTTAAGCTTAGTTAAAGTCAATTAGCTAGTTCCATATTAGCCTATTTGAAAACTTGGAATTTTAGATGTTGGTTTGAGCTTTCGGTTGTGGTTGTCAAGGGAGGAAATGAGATTTTGTTTGTCTTCAACGATTGATGGGTATATAAGTGTTAAATGTGAGAAAATTTCGTTTGGGTAATTGAAATAAATAATTAGAGGCTTAATTATTAAAAGGTTCGGCTATGTATATGATTTTTTTAGGTATAATTTTGAATATTATAAGTAATGTTATGCATAGGTTTCGGTTTTGATATTATTTTCATAAGCATAATTAGTTCAATTTGATAATAAGGTATGAGGTGATAAGTAAAATTTTCATGGTGGTTTAGGTTTAATGACATTCGGCTATGGATTATAAGTGTTAGCTAATTCGGCATAAGAGTATAAATGTTAATTACTTTATATTTGAAGCCTTGAAGAATAGGTTGTGGGATATTAAAGTGTTGAAGGTTAAATCTTTAAGCTTGGTTAATTTGGACATTCGGCTATTCTTATGACATTAGATATAAGGGTATGAAAGGTTAAGTCTAAGTAGTTGGGATGATATGTGTATTTTTATAAAACTAAATGATGCTAAATAAATGTGATTATGCATGGTATTAAGCTAGTATTATGTTCTTTAGTACATGAGTAGAGCATATGTATGATGTTTAATATCTAGTTAATAACATCATTTGTACTTAATTGTATGGTATACATGTATTAAATCGAATCGCTAAATTGATAAGTGATTTAATAAAAATCTATTTATTGAATCAAGCTCAAGAGCCAAGAGGGTCAAAATCTGATAAAGGAAAAGAAAAAGCGATCGAGTAGTCTATCCACAACTATTCAAAATATCCGAGGTAAGTCTTCGAGTAATGACCCTACTTGAATTATATTGAAATGATTAGTCATACTATGATGGATAGCCGAATGTGCATAGAGACTATGTTATAAAGCCAAATGAAATCATGCTCTTTGTGTGTGGCTATTGAGCCAAAATTGGAAAGGTTTAATAAATGTTTTGTGTTTGAGCCTTAGTAACGAAAATGAAATATGGATGTGCTAAGACTGTTGATTCATGTGTGCATGAGCATTTGAATATATCCGGGCTAAGACCCGAAGGCATTTGTGCGAGTTGATATATCCGGGCTAAGACCCGAAGGCATTTGTGCGAGTTGATATATCCGGGCTAAGACCCGAAGGCATTTGTGCGAGTTGATATATCCGGGCTAAGACCCAAAGGCATTCGTGCGAGTTGATATATCCGGGCTAAGGCCCGAAGGCATTCGTGCGAGTTGCTATGCCCGGGTTAAGACCCGAAGGCAATTGTGCTTGTGGTAATAATCCGGCTAAATTCCGAAGAAACTTGGGTATGAATGTGAGCGTTTTGTGCTGTAATAAATTCAATTAATACGCTCAACAAACCCAAACGATAAGGTATGTTTGCATGTGCTTCGGAAAAGTCGATTCGTTTTAAGTAGTATTCGTTCAATCGACTAACGAACTTTTGGGCTTTTAGATGGGTTGATACCTTGTGTGTATATATATTGATGAAGTGTGAAGTAAGCATGATTATGAGAATGTGTATTAATAAAGTGATTCATTTAGCTATGTGAATGTAATACTTTAGTCAAAGCCGATTTCATTACTTGAAACTTACTAAGCTTTAAAATGCTTACCTCGTTGCTTTGGCTCTCTGTTTTATAGATTTTGTTCGTTAGCTATCGGATTCGGGATCATCGAAGTCGAAGTCATCCACACTATCAAAGCCCTTTTTGGTACTCTTTTAGTTGAACTCTGGATATGGCATGTATAGGACTATCCATTGTTGTTGTTCAAGTACTTTTTGTGATGTATGTGTGTACATCCATGCGAAAATGGCTTGTAGAAGTGGAGTATGGCATTAGACCATTTGTGTTTATGTATGTATATATGGTTTCATGATGTGATTATGGTTTGGAATGGAAGTGTTGACCAAATGATCAGCCATTGGAATGGCTAAATATGATCATATGCGGACCTATGTATGACAAAACCCTAGTTGGTCCATGGTAACCACGAAATAGGTAAAGTTTACCTTGAAAACAGATGCTGACAGCAGCAGTGGTGTGGATTTGAAAAATCACAAAAATTTTTAGGAATGGAATTAAATAGTGAATAAATTATGTAATCGAACCTTGATGAATCTATTTTCATATGAAAGTAACGAAACAATCATATGAATAGTATATTAAGAGATATTAAAGTTCTCGTGAAACAGGGCCAGAACGGTTTCTGGATCTCCTGTTTCGACTTTTATAATTCACCATAAATTATCCAGAGATATTTAGAAGTCATACCTTATATGCATGGATTCCTCTCTGAGTCTAGTTTCTATAGAAACAAACGACATCAGTATTGGAGCTCTGTACAGGGAGATATCCAGGTCGTAATGCGCAAAGGTCAGTGTAGTCGACCCCAGTAACATGGGAGACTTTGACTAATAAACTGTACTAATTTGCCCGATCAAAAATTCTAGAAAAAATTATGTAGATGGACATATGAGTCTAGTTTCAGGGAAAATTTACGGAACTGGATTCCGAGTTGTGAAACTCAAGATATGATTTTTTTAAAGCGACTAGTATGCAGATTGGCAGTGTCTGGGAAATTTTTTTTATAAGGGGCTTAAAGTCTGTTAACACCTCGTGTTCGACTCCGGTGTCGGTCTCGGGTTCGGGGTGTTACATTTGATTGGTATCAGAGCTACGGTTTAGTCGATTCTAGGACTACCGTAATGCGTTGGGTCTAGCTATACATGCCATTTTATGTGATTATTGATAGTGGGGTGATTTCTGACATTTGCAAATGTGTTTATTTATAGTAATGGATCCCGATCCCGACCGAGCGGTAGCCGATGATCTTGAGAGTGTAGCGCCTGCTCCCGCACAAGGGACAGCGCCGGCGGACTCTCAACCTAATGCTAGTAATCCGAATGATGGAGCTAGACAAGCTTTCTATAGCGTGATGAATGATTGGTTCAACCAATACATTCGAATTAATACGGCTGTTCCACAACCTCCATTCCCGACAAATACCACCCCCGCACCTACAATACCTCCGATAACTGATCAAATAAGGTCAAATAAGCCCCCAGTTGACAGAATCCGAAAACATGGGGCTACCAAATTTAAGGCTACGGATAGCGATGATGCCGAGCAAGCTGAATTTTGGTTGGACAACACTATCCGGGTACTCGATGAGCTATCTTGTACACCTGATGAATGCCTAAAGTGTACTATCTCCTTGTTACGCGATTCTGCCTACTATTGGTGGAGTACTCTGACTTCTGTTGTGCCTCGAGAGCAAGTAACTTGGGAGTTTTTCCAAACTGAGTTTCGGAAAAAGTATATCAGTCAGAGATTTGTTGATCAAAAACGGAAGGAATTTCTTAAGCTTAAACAAGGTTCTATGTCAGTTACTGATTACGAGCGAAAATTTGTTAGACTTAGTAGATACGCTCGGGAATGCGTTTCGTCCAAGGCCATCATGTGTAAATGCTTCGAGGATGGGCTGAATGAAGATATAAAAATGTTCATTGGCATTCTTGAAATACGAGAGTTCGTAGTACTTGTCGAGCGAGCCTGTAAAGCCGAAGAGCTTAGAAAAGAAAAACAAAAAGTTGATGTGAGAACTGGAGAGTTTCGTAAAAGATCCTCGGGAAAGTCTCTTCAACAGGCATCGAAGAAATTTTGAGATGATGTGGGCCGATCCAGAGGCACTTCGGGCCTTTTTAGACGAGATCGTGATCGACCCCCTGTGGGTACACGAGGCACTTCGGTCGCCAGTGTTGGGAATGAACGTCGAGACGGAACGGAATACCGATATTGCGGTAAATGGCATTCGGGGAGTTGTAGATCCCATGACCGCTCCTGTTACAAGTGTGGATCAGTTGACCACTTCATTAAAGATTGCCCGTGGTTGTCTGAACAGAATGTAAATCAGAGTGGGAAACCGGGTGGTACCACTGCTCGAGGTAGACCATCTAGAAATACGGGCAATGCTAGTGGTGGTCAGAGAGGATCTAGAGATGGTACGACCAGATCCGAGGCTCGTGCGCCTGCTAGAGCTTATGCTATACGTGCCCGCGAGGATGCTTCTTCGCCTGATGTTATTACCGGTACTTTCACTCTCTTTGATACTAATGTAATTGCTTTGATTGACCCCGGTTCTACTCATTCTTACATATGTGAAACCTTAGCATCCAGTAAGACTTTACCTATTGAGTCTACTGAGTTCGTAATTCGGGTGTCAAATCCCTTGGGTCGTTACGTGCTTGTTGACAAAGTGTGTAAGAAATGTCCCCTAGTGATTCGAGGTTCCTGTTTTCTGGCGGACTTGATGCTTTTGCCGTTTGATGAATTTGATGTTATTCTCGGGTTGGATTGGTTGACCGTGCATGATGCGGTTGTGAATTGCAAAAGCAAGACTATTGATTTGAGGTGCGCAAATAACGAAGTAATCCGAGTTGAGTCTACAGACTTGGATGGGTTGCCAGTTGTAATATCCTCAATGTTGGCCCAGAAATATGTAAGAAAAGGGTGCGAAGCATACCTTGCGTATGTACTGGATGACAAAGAATTAGACAAGAAACCCGAATCTGTGCCGGTGGTTTGTGAATACCCGGATGTTTTTCCTAAAGAATTACCGGGTTTACCACCTATTCGGGAGGTAGAGTTTGGTATTGAGCTTGTACCTGGGACTACGCCGATTTCGATAGCTCCGTATCGTATGGCACCAACCGAGTTAAAAGAGTTGAAAGCTCAGTTGCAAGAATTGACGGATAGAGGTTTTGCTCGACCAAGTTTCTCACCTTGGGGTGCACCAGTATTGTTCGTGAAAAAGAAGGACGGAACCATGAGGTTGTGCATTGACTATCGTCAACTGAATAAAGTGACGATAAAGAATAAATATTCGTTACCGCGTATTGATGATTTGTTTGATCAACTAAAGGGAGCCTCAGTGTTCTCAAAAATAGATTTGAGATCGGGTTATTATCAGTTGCGGGTTCGAGATTCGGACGTACCCAAAACTGCTTTCAGAACGAGGTACGGTCACTACGAATTCTTAGTGATGCCGTTTGGGCTCACTAATGCCCCTGCGGTATTTATGGATTTGATGAATCGGATCTTCAGACCATATTTGGATCGGTTCGTAGTTGTATTCATTGATGACATCTTGGTCTATTCAAGAGATGAGACCGAACATGCTGAGCACCTGAGACTAGTGTTGCAAATGTTGCGGGATAAGCAGTTATATGCTAAGTTCAGTAAGTGTGAGTTCTGGTTAAGAGAGGTTAGCTTCTTGGGTCATGTGGTATCCGCATCGGGTATTCGAGTTGACCCGAGCAAAATTTCAGCCATACTTAACTGGAAGCCTCCAAGAAATATTACTGAGGTTCGGAGCTTTTTGGGACTCACCGGTTATTACCGACGATTTGTCAAAGGTTTCTCGATGATAGCCACACCAATGACGAAGCTACTTCAAAAGGATGTTAAGTTCGAATGGACGGAGAAATGTCAGAAAAGTTTTGATCAACTAAAAACTTATTTGACTGAAGCTCCAATTTTAGTGCAACCCGAATCAGGCAAAGAGTTTGTCATTTATAGTGACGCATCCCTACTAGGGTTGGGTTGCGTATTGATGCAAGAAGGTCGAGTGGTGGCCTATGCGTCGAGACAATTAAAGCTACATGAGAAAAATTATCCGACCCATGATCTCGAACTAGCTGCCATCGTATTCGCTTTAAAAATATGGCGACATTACTTATTTGGTGAAAAGTGCCATGTATTTTCGGATCACAAAAGTCTCAAATATTTGATGACTCAAAGAGACTTAAATCTGCGACAAAGACGTTGGCTTGAGTTGTTGAAAGATTACGAGCTTGTCATTGATTACCACCCGGGAAAGGCTAATGTGGTTGCGGACGCCTTAAGCCGGAAATCACTGTTTGCTTTACGAGCGATGAATGTGCACTTGTCTGTTCTACCCGACAATGTGTTAGTAGCTGAATTAAAGGCCAAACCATTATTGATTCGTCAAATTCGTGAAGCTCAGATAGTCGACGATGAATTGGTTGCAAAACGGGCTGAATGTGTTCCGAATATGGAATCCGAATTTCAAATTGATGATGACGATTGTTTGAGGTTCAGAAGTCAGTTGTGTGTTCCAAGAAATTCAGAACTCATTTCGATGATTCTGAACGAAGCCCATTGTAGCCGAATGTCAATTCACCCGGGGAGTACGAAAATGTACAACGATTTGAAACGTCGGTTTTGGTGGCATGGTATGAAACGAGACATCTCCGACTTTGTTTCAAGATGTTTAATATGTCAACAAGTGAAAGCGGAACATCAAGTGCCTTCAGGATTACTTCAGCCGATTATGATACCCGAGTGGAAATGGGATCGAGTCACAATGGACTTTGTGTCCGGACTGCCATTGTCAGCAAGTAAGAAGGATGCGATTTGGGTTGTTGTCGATAGACTGACTAAGTCGGCTCACTTTATCCCCGTTCGTACGGATTTTTCATTGGATAAACTAGCCGAATTGTATGTTTCTCAGATTGTGAGATTACACGGGGTACCTATTTCTATCGTGTCGGATAGAGATCCGAGATTCACCTCGCGATTTTGGAGGAAATTGCAAGAAGCTTTGGGTACCAAGCTGCATTTTAGCACTGCTTTTCACCCCCAAACCGATGGTCAATCCGAACGGATAATTCAGATACTTGAGGATATGTTGAGATGTTGCATCCTCGAGTTCAGTAGTTCATGGGAACGGTATTTACCTTTGATTGAATTCGCTTACAACAATAGTTTTCAATCAAGTATTAAGATGGCACCTTACGAGGCTTTGTACGGTCGTAAATGCCGTACACCATTGTTTTGGACCGAGCTCGGTGAAAGTAAAATTTTCGGAGTTGATTTGATTAAAGATGCCGAACAGAAAGTAAAGGTAATCCGTGAAAGTCTGAAGGCAGCCACAGATCGTCAGAAGTCGTACGCGGATTTGAAACGAAAAGACATTGAGTATTAGGTGGGAGATAAAGTGTTTCTTAAAGTTTCACCTTGGAAAAATATACTCAGATTTGGCCGTAAGGGAAAATTGAGTCCGAGGTTCATTGGGCCGTACGAAATATCCGAAAGAATTGGTCCAGTGGCATATAGATTGATTTTACCCCCTGAGCTTGAAAGGATTCACAACATTTTTCATGTTTCGATGCTTCGACGTTATAGATCTGACCCCTCCCACATAATCAGCCCATCGGAGGTTGAAATTCAAGCCGATATGAGTTATGAAGAAGAGCCGATGCATATCCTAGCTCGTGAAGTGAAGGAGTTGCGAAACAAAAGGGTTCCGTTAGTAAAGGTGTTATGGCTCAAACACGGGATCGAGGAAGCTACTTGGGAAACCGAGAGCTCGATGAAAGAACGATACCCAAACCTATTTACAGGTAAGATTTTCGGGGACGAAAATTTCTTAAGTGGGGGAGAGTTGTGACAGCCCAAAATTGACCCTAGTCGGGAAGTGGTTTTGGGACCGCTAAACCGAGTCACCGAAATGTTTGAATGTGATATTTATTGTCTAGAATATGTATATATGCATGTGTGAAAATTTCATGGTTGAATTTTGTAAATTGTAAGTGAAATTTTATTAAATAGGACTTATGTGAGAAAATTTAGAAATGTGCTAGGCTAATGTAAGGTGGCCCATTTATGCATGTTGCAAATAGTTGTACTTGCATGTCAAATACCCCTTTTATTTTAAGTGGTGGCCGGCCATGATGGTCATATATATATAATATGTATTAAATCTTAATTAAATGGCCATTATTTTATGCAAAAGAAAGGAAATAGATTAAAGAAAGAATAAAAAGAAAAGTAATGAAGACAAAGCTTCATCTTTGTCTTCTTGGCCGAATTGAAAGAAAGAATTGGGGCAAAAACATTCGGTCACTTGAAGCTTGAGAAGGTGAGTAAAAATTTTGTTAGTTTTTGCAATTTTAAGCTTAGTTAAAGTCAATTAGCTAGTTCCATATTAGCCTATTTGAAAACTTGGAATTTTAGATGTTGGTTTGAGCTTTCGGTTGTGGTTGTCAAGGGAGGAAATGAGATTTTGTTTGTCTTCAACGATTGATGGGTATATAAGTGTTAAATGTGAGAAAATTTCGTTTGGGTAATTGAAATAAATAATTAGAGGCTTAATTATTAAAAGGTTCGGCTATGTATATGATTTTTTTAGGTATAATTTTGAATATTATAAGTAATGTTATGCATAGGTTTCGGTTTTGATATTATTTTCATAAGCATAATTAGTTCAATTTGATAATAAGGTATGAGGTGATAAGTAAAATTTTCATGGTGGTTTAGGTTTAATGACATTCGGCTATGGATTATAAGTGTTAGCTAATTCGGCATAAGAGTATAAATGTTAATTACTTTATATTTGAAGCCTTGAAGAATAGGTTGTGGGATATTAAAGTGTTGAAGGTTAAATCTTTAAGCTTGGTTAATTTGGACATTCGGCTATTCTTATGACATTAGATATAAGGGTATGAAAGGTTAAGTCTAAGTAGTTGGGATGATATGTGTATTTTTATAAAACTAAATGATGCTAAATAAATGTGATTATGCATGGTATTAAGCTAGTATTATGTTCTTTAGTACATGAGTAGAGCATATGTATGATGTTTAATATCTAGTTAATAACATCATTTGTACTTAATTGTATGGTATACATGTATTAAATCGAATCGCTAAATTGATAAGTGATTTAATAAAAATCTATTTATTGAATCAAGCTCAAGAGCCAAGAGGGTCAAAATCTGATAAAGGAAAAGAAAAAGCGATCGAGTAGTCTATCCACAACTATTCAAAATATCCGAGGTAAGTCTTCGAGTAATGACCCTACTTGAATTATATTGAAATGATTAGTCATACTATGATGGATAGCCGAATGTGCATAGAGACTATGTTATAAAACCAAATGAAATCATGCTCTTTGTGTGTGGCTATTGAGCCAAAATTGGAAAGGTTTAATAAATGTTTTGTGTTTGAGCCTTAGTAACGAAAATGAAATATGGATGTGCTAAGACTGTTGATTCATGTGTGCATGAGCATTTGAATATATCCGGGCTAAGACCCGAAGGCATTTGTGCGAGTTGATATATCCGGGCTAAGACCCGAAGGCATTTGTGCGAGTTGATATATCCGGGCTAAGACCCGAAGGCATTTGTGCGAGTTGATATATCCGGGCTAAGACCCGAAGGCATTTGTGCGAGTTGATATATCCGGGCTAAGACCCAAAGGCATTCGTGCGAGTTGATATATCCGGGCTAAGGCCCGAAGGCATTCGTGCGAGTTGCTATGCCCGGGTTAAGACCCGAAGGCAATTGTGCTTGTGGTAATAATCCGGCTAAATTCCGAAGAAACTTGGGTATGAATGTGAGCGTTTTGTGCTGTAATAAATTCAATTAATACGCTCAACAAACCCAAACGATAAGGTATGTTTGCATGTGCTTCGGAAAAGTCGATTCGTTTTAAGTAGTATTCGTTCAATCGACTAACGAACTTTTGGGCTTTTAGATGGGTTGATACCTTGTGTGTGTATATATATTGATGAAGTGTGAAGTAAGCATGATTATGAGAATGTGTATTAATAAAGTGATTCATTTAGCTATGTGAATGTAATACTTTAGTCAAAGCCGATTTCATTACTTGAAACTTACTAAGCTTTAAAATGCTTACCTCGTTGCTTTGGCTCTCTGTTTTATAGATTTTGTTCGTTAGCTATCGGATTCGGGATCATCGAAGTCGAAGTCATCCACACTATCAAAGCCCTTTTTGGTACTCTTTTAGTTGAACTCTGGATATGGCATGTATATGACTATCCATTGTTGTTGTTCAAGTACTTTTTGTGATGTATGTGTGTACAGCCATGCGAAAATGGCTTGTAGAAGTGGAGTATGGCATTAGACCATTTGTGTTTATGTATGTATATATGGTTTCATGATGTGATTATGGTTTGGAAAGGAAGTGTTGAGCAAATGATCAGCCATTGGAATGGCTAAATATGATCATATGCGGACCTATGTATGACAAAACCCTAGTTGGTCCATGGTAACCACGAAATAGGTAAAGTTTACCTTGAAAACAGATGCTGACAGCAGTAGTGGTGTGGATTTGAAAAATCACAAAAATTTGTAGGAATGGAATTAAATAGTGAATAAATTATGTAATCGAACCTTGATGAATCTATTTTCATATGAAAGTAACAAAAGAATCATATGAACAGTATATTAAGAGATATTAAAGTTCTCGTGAAACAGGGCCAGAACGGTTTCTGGATCTCCTGTTTCGACTTTTATAATTCACCATAAATTATCCAGAGATAGTTAGAAGTCATACCTTATATGCATGGATTCCTCTCTGAGTCTAGTTTCTATAGAAACAAACGGAATCAGTATTGGAGCTCTGTACAGGGAGATATCCAGGTCATAATGCGCAAAGGTCAGTGTAGTCGACCCCAGTAACATGGGAGACTTTGACTAATAAACTGTACTAATTTGCCCGATCAAAAATTCTAGAAAAAATTATGTAGATGGACATATGAGTCTAGTTTCAGGGAAAATTTACGGAACTGGATTCCGAGTTGTGAAACTCAAGATATGATTTTTTTAAAGCGACTAGTATGCAGATTGGCAGTGTCTGGGAAATTTTTTTTATAAGGGGCTTAAAGTCTGTTAACACCTCGTGTTCGACTCCGGTGTCGGTCTCGGGTTCGGGGTGTTACATTTGATTGGTATCAGAGCTACGGTTTAGTCGATTCTAGGACTACCGTAATGCGTTGGGTCTAGCTATACATGTCATTTTATGTGATTATTGATAGTGGGGTGATTTCTGACATTTGCAAATGTGTTTATTTATAGTAATGGATCCCGATCCCGACCGAGCGGTAGCCGATGATCTTGAGAGTGTAGCGCCTGCTCCCGCACAAGGGACAGTGCCGGCGGACTCTCAACCTAATGCTAGTAATCCGAATGATGGAGCTAGACAAGCTTTCTATAGCGTGATGAATGATTGGTTCAACCAATACATTCGAATTAATACGGCTGTTTCACAACCTCCATTCCCGACAAATACCACCCCCGCACCTACAATACCTCCGATAACTGATCAAATAAGGTCAAATAAGCCCCCAGTTGACAGAATCCGAAAACATGGGGCTACCAAATTTTTTTTATAAGGGGCTTAAAGTCTGTTAACACCTCGTGTTCGACTCCGGTGTCGGTCTCGGGTTCGGGGTGTTACACGTAAAGTGAGATAAACAATCCTTATGGATTTTTATCAGCTAAGCATTTGTCCTAAACCATATATTTGTGAAAAACATGTTGTGTGATATTGATGTTCATTAATATTGTGAAAAATATTTACCTCTCATTCTCATGTTATGTGTTATATGGCATATGTGATATTCGAAAAAAATAGAATATGAAATTTTGGTACCTTGAGTACGTACGTGATTTGCATGTTAAACATGTGTTGTGCAGAAGCGTGTAAAAGAGTAAAATTATTGTACTAAAAAATCACACTAAGTTTAATTCCCAGGAAATAGAGGTGGATCACAATGATCGCTTAAGTACCAGGTCTTTCCTAGTCAGAATATTCCTCTATCGTAATTTAATAGCACAATAAATCACTACAATCACACTCACAAAATATGAAAAATAATACAATAAAGAACACTAGAATTTTAATGAGGTTCAACAAATTTTGCCTACGTCCTCGGGCACTACCAAATATATTTCACTCCAAAATACAAGTGAATATTTACAAAGAGAGAGAACAATACCTTAAGTAGAGAATGAAGAATGTGGGTTGATTAAATGAGAAATGGTTAGGCCTATTTATAGTTGAGGTTCAGGAATCAACTTGCAAAGTCACTATACAATTAGGGACCAAAAATAGCAATTATCTCATGCCAAATCTAAATCCCACTATTGGTGCCTTAAATCTCAAATTTCTAGTGCCAACATTTTGATACCCATATCTTTGACTTTTCAAAGTATGGATGATTGCCAATAATCTCCACCTTGAAGATTTGATTAGGATAATCTTATTTTCACTCAATTCTTTCTGGCTTTATCAACAATACTTGATAGTGCCTTCTTCAACTGTTAAACTTGCAGGATATTGATCAAGTTCAAACAATGTTCGAACTTCGTTGTTGTTACCACATTTGTCATCATATCTGTAGGATTATCTGTAGCCTTAATCTTCTAAAGATGAATTTTCCCCTCATAAATAATTTCCCGCACAAAATGGAATCGTACATCGATATGCTTTGTACGTGCATGATAGACTTGATTTTTTGCTAAATTAATAGCACATTGACTATCACAATACACGATAATATGCTCCTGAACCAATCCTAGGGTTTTAACCATACATTGTAACCAAATAGCTTCCTTTACAACCTCTATTACAGCCCTGCATTCAGCTTCTGTGGTTGACAACGTAACTATAGACTGTATTGTAGACTTCCAACTTATTGGTCCTCCAGCAAGTGTAAACACATAACCGGTGGTTAATCTTCGTTTGTCCAAATCACTGGTATAGTCAAAATCAACATACCCAATAACACCTTTACCAACTGTAGTATCCTGCTTGAACAGTAATCCAACATCCATGGTTATTGAATATACCATAGAATCCATTTCACAGCTTGCCAATGCCTTTTTCTAGGATTATGCATATACCTGCTCATTATACTAACTGCCTATGAAATGTGGGGTCTTGTATACACCATTGCATACATCAAGCTACCTATTGCATTAGAATACAGAACTTGTAACATGTATTCTTGTTCTGTATTCGTCAAAGGAGATAGTTGTGCAGAAAGCTTCAAATGAGAAGCCAACGGGGTACTTACAGGTTTTGTCTGCTCGTTCATACCAAACCGCTATAGTACCTTCTTCAAATATTGCTTCTGAGAACTCTGCCATGAGCTCTATCTCTACATATTTCTATGCCAAGAATCTTCTTAGCTTCACCTAGATCTTTCATCTCAAACTCAAGGTTAAGTTAAGTCTTCAATCTCTCAATTTCAACTTTACTCTTAGATGCTATTAACATATCATCAACATATAAGAGCAAGTATATGAAAATTCCTTCTTGTAGCTTCTGAAAATACACGCAATGATCAAATTTACTTATTGCGTACCTTTGCCCATTCATGAACTGATCAAATCGCTTATACCACTGCTTCAGATATTGTTTTAATCCATAAAAAGACTTTGTCAGTTTGCAAACCCAATTTTCTTTATCAGCAACCTTAAATCCATCTGTATAAGTCATATAGATTTCCTCTTCCAAATCATAGTGTAAAAACGCGGTCTTCACATCGAGCTAAACTAGTTCAAGATCATATTGCGCAATCAAAGTTAGCAAAATCCGAATAGAAGAATGCTTCACAACTGAAGAAAACACTTGATTGTAGTCTATTCCTTCTTTTTGAGCATAACCTTTGCTACCAATCTAGCCTTGTATCGAATTTCATTTTTACCAAGAAATCATTCCTTCTTTGCATATACCCTTTTGCATCTAATTTCCTTCTTTCCTTTGGGCAGTGTCACCAACTCCCAAGTATTATTTTTATGAAGAGACTGCGTTTCTTTATCCATAACTTGCTTCCACTTTTCACCATCAGTGTTACTTATTGCTTCTGTGTAAGTAGAAGGAACATCATCATCTGCAATTGGAAGTGCATAGGCCACCATTTCATCAATAGCGAGTAGGCATATGGATCTGTCTTCTTGGCCTCCTATATGCAATTGAATCTTGTTGCTGTAGAAGTTCTTGGGTTGAAACTTCTTTATCATTTGTTCTTTCAATATTAGTTGGATCATCGTTAACCTTTTCAAGCTCCACCTGCTGTAAAGTACTACTGGTTTTGTCATCCTTTTATGAATCCTTGTTCTTCATCATGGTTGATTCATCAAAAGTCACATCTCTACTGAAAATAATCTTTCTTGTATCAGGCACCATAAACGGTATCCTTTTACTCCACCAATTATACCCAAAATAATGCTTTCTTTGCTCTTGGGTCTAACTTTGATTCTTTTACATGATAATATGCAGTGGAACCAAAAACATGTAAAGAATCATAATCAGTAGCAGGTTTACCAGTCCACATCTCCATAGGAGTTTTTCCATTTATTGTAGCTGATGGCAATCGGTTATGGCACACATATGTAACTGCCTCAGCCCAAAATTTTTTGCCTAATCTAGCATTAGACAAAATACATCGAACTTTCTCCAGTATAGTCCGATTCCTATATTCTACCACCCCATTTTGCTGTGGTGTATCCCGAACAGTAAAGTGTCGTACAATGCCCTCATCTTAACATACTTGTAGAAATGGATCATTCTTGTACTCAGTACCATTGTCTGATCGAAGTCGTTTGACCTTTCGACCAGTTTGAGTTTCCACCATCTTCTTCCATTTCAAAAATGCATCCAAAACTTCACTTTTCTTTTCATTTGATACACCCATACTTTTCTTCAATAATCATCAACAAAAGTAACAAAATAATGCATACCTCCCAAAGAAGCCACTTTGGTAGGTCCCTACACATCACTGTGAACGTAGTCCAAAATTCCTGTTGTATTGTGAATTACTGAACCAAATTTTACCCTTGTCTGCTTGCCTAGAACACAATGTTCATAGAATTCCAATTTGTAAGAATTTGCACCTTTCAACAAGCCTTGCTTCGCAAAATTCTACAAAGCTTTTTCACCAGCATGTCCTAATCGCATATGTGATAACCTGGTAGCCTCTAAATCTGCATCTTTCGTAGAAGCTTTTGATGTTGATCTAATAATTATACTTCTATTTAAATAGTAAAATTTATTCCTTCTTGTGCCTTTCATCACCGTTAATACCCCAGCTATTACCTTTAGTAATCCATCTCTCAAAATGATTGTGAGCCCTTTAGATTCTAGGACCCCTAACAAGATGAGATTTTTCTTCAACCTAGGTATGTAACGAACATCTGTCATGCCTTGGATTGAGCCGTCGTGATTCTTCAATTGGATTTTACCTACTCCCATTGTCTTACAAGTGCTATCATTTCCCATAAAAACGCCCATAAAAACAACTCCACATTCTAATTCATTAAGACTAGAAAACCAGTCCTTATTAGGACACATATGGTAAGTACATCACGAATCCAACATCTACTCATCTATATGACATGCCATTGCCATGCCAACCAAGCTAAAGTCTGACTCATCATAATGCTCCACTACACATGCATCAAAAATAGCTTTGCCCTTTTGTAACTTAGGACAATTCTTTTCCAATGCCCTTTCTCACTACAAAAAACACATTCATCTTTGGCAGGTCTCCCTTTAGACTTACTCTTTCTACCAGATTTGTTGCTGTATGAATGGCCTCTTACTGTTAAGACTTCACCAGTTGTATCTTTGTGATCTCTTTTATCTTTCTTTCAAGTCTTATATCTATACAATGCATTATAGACTACATCAAATGTGATCGTATCCTTCCCATGACGCAATGTGGTGGTAAGATGATCATATTCATCAAGAAGAGAATTCAACAACAACATGCCTTGTCTTCATCTTCAAATTTCTCATCCAAATTTAGCAAGTCTGCTAAAATTTTTTTGAATGAGTTCATATGGTCATTCATCGACATATCGGGTGTATACGTGAATAGATAAAGTTTCTTTTTTATATAAAGTCTATTTTCAAGACTTTTCGTTAGAAACTTTTCTTCAAGTGTATCCCACAACTTCTTTGCTGATGTCTCCCTCATGACAGAATACTTCAACTCTTTGGCCAAACATATACTGTGTTACATGTATATGTATATGAGAGTTGAGTCAGAGGCCCTACGACCTCTTCCCCCTTACCAAAGTGGTGTTTTATAATAGAATTTCATGAGATTTGTACTGAATAAGTTTCCGATTAAGAAACCAAAGAGTTCAGTGCTAGAATAATTATAAATATGATTAGAGATTGAAGAATGAGTTGGTAAGTAAAGTTAAAGCTAGAAAAGTATCAGATTGGCATAAGGATTATTGGAGCTATGCACTGTCCCAGTTAAAGAATGAATTTACTTTGGTAAATCGAATTACTCAGATACAAGGTCGAGAAAAGTGTAAATCAAAATTTATTCAGAACTAGTCTTCTTTAGTGAAAAGTAATATGAAATTTGTGACGGCAGAAATAGTTGGGTAAATGATATCTGAAATGTGTAATATCTGAGTGTGACAGTTACGGCTAAACAGATTTTAGTAGTTTCTTCTAAGATGTTCTATGTGTTTATCTGTTCCCAGAAATATTTCTATGGTTATTGATCTTTTGAAGAAATTTTTGTTATATGGGGATGTTTTCTAATCCTGATGTTAGACGAAAACATTGGTAGCCTGACTAGTTTATAATTTGTATTACTCTATTCCTTCGGGCATTCCATTATATTCTGCTTGATAAAAAAATTGGTGAGAGAATATGTATGATATTATGATTCTGTTTCTTCTACTTGATACTCCATTTGATATGTATATATATGGGAAGATACATTGTTCTTGTTGCATTTGATTCCAGTGAGATTAAATGATGTTTTCTACTGGACTTCTTTTCTCTGAGGAATTATCGGGATCTTCTATATTTTCCTATGAGTTTGGTTTTCGATTTTCTGGCATACTATCGTATCTTGGGTTTTTTTACTCTAGGTTTCTTTATTCTAGGTTTCTCTATCTTGGATTTCTTTATTCGGTTTTCTTGTTATCTTTATTCCGTAATTTGTCAACTATGACTCATGTTCGAAGTGTATTCTTCAGCTCGTGATAATCATGTCAAGTATGGCTATACTTCTAATTTGATTTGGGTGATGTGGTGATTTCAGTATTGGGATTTTTCTAATTTTCATGTAAGGTTTGACAACAGTAAAGGTATAAGTGATAAAAGTGCGATTCGGTATGGTGGATTACTTCTCTTAAGTAAGTCAATTATAGTTAATGTCTTCAATTGAGATATTTTGGTACTTGAGCTAATGCAATTGAGACGGTTTTGATTAATGTAATGAATGAATAGTAAAGGATGGCATGATGAATTGTTTTGTAACTAGAAGAAAGGATTATTTTCGAGGTTATATCAGAATTATTTCCGTAGCGGAAAGAGGAAAATGTGATAGTGAGTAGCAAACTAAAAGAGTACAGTGAGGATCGACTTCTGATAATGAACTTCTGAATATATGAGAAATTAAAGAGATATATTGGAGGCACCGCCTGAGTGAAAGTTCTTCAACACTGAATATGAAATTGAGGAATCTAAGTGAAGACCACTTTTCTAGTAAGATTTTCGGGGACAAAAATCCCTAAAGAGGGGAGAATTGTAATATCCCGAACTAGGGCCTAATCGAAATAGTGGTTTTGTGACCATAAATCCGAGATAGAAATAATTATTTTATGATTATTTTGAGGTCTATGATATGATTTCATGATTGTGTGAAAATTTCGTGAAGAAATTCTATGCATAAAGTGCTTAATTTGAAGTTAGGGACTAAATTGAATAAGTTGCAAAACTTGCATTCTAGAAGTTTCTAGTATGAAATTGCTTTGAAATATTAATTAGGAGGTCTTAATAGAAATTTGACCAATTTCAAAGTTTATGGACAAATATTGGACATGAATGGAATTTTTGGAAAGTTTAGTAGTAAGGGCATTTTGGTCATTTAGGGGTAAAATGAATTAAAATACAAAATTAAAAGCCAATTTTGCTCATCTTCTTCACCATGGATGTGTATACCAAGGGAGACTCCATGGCTAGGGTTTCCAAGCTTCCAAGCTCGATTGTAAGTCTGTTCTAGCCTCGTTTTTAATGATTTTTACGTTTTTGGAGTCCCGGTAACTTGATTTAGCTTATGCTAGCAATAATTCAACCTAGGTTCATATTTGGAAAAATACCCATCGGTGAAATTTGTGTATTTTGGTGTTTTATGATAGAATATGAGGTTTTAAATTATGTTGACAACTTGTGCTACTCGGTTTTAAGTGAAAACGAGCAAAAGGGCTTAATCGGTAAAAATACCTAATAGTCATAAGTACATGTTAGAGTGAGAATTTGATGTTGCCATAGAAGGGAAAATGATCAGCATGTCATAAAACATAAGAAAATAGGATGAAGTTTAATTTCCGAACATTGGTGAAAAAGTGCAAATATGCAAAAGTTTAGGGGTCAAAATGAAAATTTTTAAAAAATGATTTTTGGACCCGTATGAATAGTGTGACTAATTATTAGGCTAAATGTGATATTATAGATGAAGGAAATCGAGATTCGGGCTTAAATCAGGAAAATACAAGGTTATGGACTAATATGGTAAATTGTTGTTTCTGGATCGAGATAAGTTCGTATGATAATAATAATGAAATGTTATGTTTGAATTATATTTCTTACTATTATTGCATATATTTTATGATTTAATATATTGGAAAAGTTGATGGAATGGTGTTTATGATGTGGAAATATGAAATGAAAGAATGTTACATGAAATGCAAGAAAATGAAGATACATGACAAGTGATATATGAAATATGTGATATATGTTATGTAAATTCTTAAAAACTGATTTGATATTTGAGTTGTGTCTTATTATACTATGAATGGACAATTGGTACTATGGATAGTGAGATCGACACTTCGCGTAAATTCGTACATAAATAATCTATCAATTCTTTTTATGTTATTATATTTTGATATCATATGAAATGTGGCTGCCTATCAAATGGTTATTTGATGTAAATTATGAATTTAAATTGATTACGGTCAATTTAGTAAAATGTTGAAAAGTGAGGAATTTCCCGATTGAATCTTTGGAATAAAAACGATACGAATGATCTATTGTGAGGTCGCATGTGTAGTACTAGGTGCAGGCTACTATGCGTACCCGAAAACTGTGATCACGTGTGTAGTACTAAGTGCAGGCTACTACGTGTTTCAGATGGTTAGGTCACGTGTGTAGTACTAATTGCAGGCTACTACGTGTACCGGATAATTGGCCACGTGTGTAGTACGTGTGTAGTACTAAGTGCAGGCTACTACGTGTACCGGATAATTGGTCGCATGTGTAGTACTACGTGCAGGCTACTATGCGTACCAGATAGCTTTGGCTACAAGTGTGAAAATATGTGTAGGCAATTGAGTATCAGTTATTATTCCAAAGAGTTCAATGGGCAAATCGATTAAGTAAAAATACAATTCAACATGATTATATGATGAATAAGTGTAGGTATATGTTTATGAAAAATTATGAGCAATGTGCTCGATAATTGGGTGAATTTCGATAAGACAAAATGGATTAAGTGGAATTATGTAAGAATGAATTTTAGTGGTAAAACAGTGTTGGACAGCAGCAGTTGCATGACTTTGAAAATTCACTAAAAATTTTGGAAGTTGAATAAAAATGCAAATGATATATAAAAATAAAGCTTAATGAGTCTATTTTCACATGAAAGAAACAGTGGAAGCAAAAGAATTCTATATTGTGTGATATTTGAATTCTTGTGAAACAGGGTCTGAATGAATTCGAGATTCCCTGTTCTGACTTTAGAAATTCACCATAAATTATAAAAAAAATTATTAAGAGTCATACCTTACATGGATGGATTCTTTATTGAGTCTATTTTTAAGGGAAACAAACTGCATGGTCATTGGAATTCTGTACAGGGATAAATTTGGTTCGTAGTGCATAGAGGTCAGAGTAGTCGTACTCTGAAACAGGGGAGACTTTAACTAATAAACTGTACTAATTGGCTAAACCAAAAATTCTGGAAATTTTATGGGAGAAATATATATGAATCTAGTTTCAAGGAAAATTAACGAAACTAAATTTGGAGTTTTGTAGCTTCAGATATGAATGATTTAGTAACTGTAACTCGATAACACATCTTAACCTGAATATGTGTAATTGTACAATTATAGTGTTTTATCTTGAAAAGCATGGTAGTAATTGCTTATTATTTTCATATGAACTTACTAAGCGTAAAGCTTACCCATCCTCTCCATTTCTTTAGTATTGGTAGGTCGGCTCGAGGTTGGAGATCGTCGGAGGCAAAATCACACTATCAAACTATCATTTTTGGGAAAATTAATTCAAATATTAGAAATATCAAGTGAGTGGCATGTATAGGAAGTTGGTTTGTGATATGTATTTTTATTATGATTTTGACCTTACGTATCAGTCTGCAGTGAGTTATCGTATATGATCATGAGATGTGGTCCTTATCCATTATGGTTTATAAGTTAATTAATCGTGCCATGTCCTACGTTTTGATGTGATGATATAGTTAGCTTTGTTTGTTATGCATGTGTTCGAAAAGTTTTGAATTAAATGAAATTTTATTACCCCGTTTTCGTCTATGTGTATTGTTGAGTCTGGTAATGCCTCGTACTCTGTTCCGGCCTTGGATACGGGTAAGGGGTGTTACATTTAGTGGTATCAGAGCTATGGCTTAGTCGGTTCTCGGACTAACCTAGCATGTGTAAAAGTCCAGCTATACATGCCACTGATCCGTGATAGTGTGATGTCTTCCGACGCGTATGAGCACCGTCTTGCTTAGACAGAGGTACTCTCCAACCGAGCTGCACTAACCATGTTCAATGTGATGCGAAGGTGTTTGAATAAAATTACGATTATGATGAGTCTCAATTTAGAAAAGTATTAATAAAAATTTATGATATATATATAAGTGACAACACGTGAGATGAAAGGTCATGTTGTGATAAATAACCATACTTGCTTGATGCTCATATGATGTAGTGCACTTGGCTTACTTGATAAGATGAACGGGATAAATAGAAATTCGTAGAAGTATGAGTAAAAGTTCCTAATATCATGGTATGAATGAAAATGTCATTACCTTGATTGAACGTTGAATGTTAATGAATGTCAATGATATTTTTTATGAGATAAATGATTATAATGAAATGAATTTATCTATGTTAAATTGTTTGGACTGAATTATGTGATTGTAATGATATGTATATGATGATGCACGAAATGAAAGTTGCGATTGTGATGCAAATATCTATGTTTGTTTAACCCTTATATGATGTCATGAGTATGATTTGCTCGAGTAGATGAATGGATAAGTCAAGCTATCCAGAAAACATAGGATGCATGCATAATTATACTTGACTAAATGAGATAACTAGAAAGTGGGCATTAAACCAATATGAATGTTAGTTACTCGAAATGAATGACATGATTGAGATATGATTGCTATGATGAAAACTGTGTTACATTTATATGTATATGAGAGTTGAGTCAGAGGCCCTACGACCTCCTCCCCCTTACCAAAGTGGTGTTTTATAATGGAATTTCATGAGATTTGTACTGAATAAGTTTCCGATTGAGAAACCAAAGAGTTCAGTGCTAGAATAATTATAAATATGATTAGAGATTGAAGAATGAGTTGGTAAGTAAAGTTAAAGCTAGAAAAGTATCAGATTGGCATAAGGATTATTGGAGCTATGCACTGTCCCAGTTAAAGAATGAATTTACTTTGGTAAATCGAATTACTCAGATACAAGGTTGAGAAAAGTGTAAATCAAAATTTATTCAGAACTAGTCTTCTTTAGTGAAAAGTAATATGAAATTTGTGATGGCAGAAATAGTTCGGTAAATGATATCTGAAATGTGTAATATCTGAGTGTGACAGTTACGGCTAGACAGATTTTTGTAGTTTTTTCTAAGATGTTCTATGTGTTTATCCGTTCCCAGAAATATTTCTATGGTTATTGATCTTTTGAAGAAATTTTTGTTATATGGGGATGTTTTCTAATCCTGATGTTAGACGAAAACATTGGTAACCTAACTGGTTTATAATTTGCATTACTCTATTCCTTCGGGCATTCCATTATATTTTGCTTGATAAAAAAATTGGTGAGAGAATATGTATGATACTATGATTCTGTTTCTTCTACTTGATACTCCATTTGATATGTATATATATGGGAAGATACATTGTTCTTGTTGCATTTGATTCCAGTGAGATTAAATGATGTTTTCTACTGGATTTCTTTTCTCTAAGGAATTATCGGGATCTTCTATATTTTCCTATGAGTTTGGTTTTCGATTTTCCGGCATAGTATCGTATCTTGGGTTTTTTTACTCTAGGTTTCTTTATTCTGGGTTTCTCTATCTTGGATTTCTTTATTTGGTTTTCTTGTTATCTTTATTCCGTAATTTGTCAACTATGACTCTTGTTCGGAATGCATTCTTCAGCTCGTGATAATCATGTCAAGTATGGCTATACTTCTGATTTGATTTGGGTGATGTGGTGATTTCAGTATTGGGATTTTTCTAATTTTCATGTAAGGTTTGACAACAGTAAAGGTATAAGTGATAAAAGTGCGAGTTTCAATCGGTATGGTGGATTACTTCTCTTAAGTAAGTCAATTATAGTTAATGTCTTCAATTGAGATATTTTGGTACTTGAGCTAACGCAATTGAGACGGTTTTGATTAATGTAATGAATGAATAGTAAAGGATGGCATGATGAATTGTTTTGTAACTAGAAGAAAGGATTATTTTCGAGGCTATATCAGAATTATTTCCGTAGCGGAAAGAGGAAAATGTGATAGTGAGTAGCAAACTAAAAGAGTACAGTGAGGATCGACTTCTGATAATGAATTTCAGAATATATGAGAAATTAAAGAGATATATTGGAGGCACTGCCTGAGTGAAAGTTCTTCAACACTGAATATGAAATTAAGGAATCTAAGTGAAGACCACTTTTCTGGTAGGATTTTCGGGGACGAAAATCCCTAAAGGGGGGAGAATTGTAATATCCCGAATTAGGGCCTAATCGGAATAGTGGTTTTGTGAGCACAAATCCGAGATAGAAATAATTATTTTATGATTATTTTGAGGTCTATGATATGATTGCATGATTGTGTGAAAATTTCGTGAAGAAATTCTATGCATAAAGTGCTTAATTTGAAGTTAGGGACTAAATTAAATAAGTTGCAAAACTTGCATTCTAGAAGTTTCTAGTATGAAATTGCTTTGAAATATTAATTAGGAGGTCTTAAATAGAAATTTGACCAATTTCAAAGTTTATGGACAAATATTGGACATGAATGGAATTTTTGGAAAGTTTAGTAGTAAGGGCATTTTGGTCATTTAGGGGTAAAATGAATTAAAATACAAAATTAAAAGCCAATTTTGCTCATCTTCTTCACCATGGACGTGTATACCAAGGGACACTCCATGTCTAGGGTTTCCAAGCTTCCAAGCTCGATTGTAAGTCCGTTCTAGCCTCGTTTTTAATGATTTTTACGTTTTTGGAGTCCCGGTAACTTGATTTAGCTTATGCTAGCAATAATTCAACCTAGGGTTCATATTTGGAAAAATACCCATCGGTAATATTTGTGTATTTTGGTGTTTTATGATAGAATATGAGGTTTTAAATTATGTTGACAACTTGTGCTACTCGGTTTTAAGTGAAAACGAGCAAAAGGGCTTAATCGGTAAAAATACCTAATAGTCATAAGTACATGTTAGAGTGAGAATTTGATGTTGCCATAGAAGGGAAAAATGATTAGCATGTCATAAAACATAAGAAAATAGAATGAATTTTATTTTCCGAACCTTGGGGAAAATTGCAAATATGCAAAAGTTTAGGGGTCAAAATGAAATTTTTTAAAAAATGATTTTTGGACCCGTATGAATAGTGTGACTAATTATTAGGCTGAATGTGATATTATAGATGAAGGAAATCGAGATTCGGGCTTAAATCGGGAAAATATAAGGTTATGGACTAAAATGGTAAATTGCTGTTTCTGGATCGAGGTAAGTTCGTATGATAATAATAATGAAATGTTATATTTGAATTATATTTCTTACTATTATTGCATATATTTTATGATTTAATATATTGGAAGAGTTGATGGAATGGTGTTTATGATGTGGAAATATGACATGAAAGAATGTTTACTATTATTGTATATGATCATGAGATGTAGTCCTTATCCATTATGGTTTATAAGTTTAATTAATCGTGCCATGTCCTACGTTTTGATGTGATGATATAGTTAGCTTTGTTTGTTATGCATATGTTCGAAAAGTTTTGAATTAAATGAAATTTTATGGCCCCGTTTTCGTCTATGGTATTGTTAAGTCTGGTAATGCCTCGTACTCTGTTCCGGCCTTGGATACGGGTAAGGGGTGTTACAGATTGCTTAAGTACAAGGTCTTTCCTAGTCAGAATATCCCTCTATCGTAATTTAATAGCACAATAAATCACTACAATCACATCACAAAATATGCAAAATAATACAATAAAGAACACTAGAATTTTAACGAGGTTCAGCAAATTTTACCTACGTCCTCAGGTACTACCAAATATATTTCACTCCAAAATACAAGTGAAGATTTACAAAGAGAGAGAACAATGCCTTAAGTAGAGAATGCCAAATGTGGATTGATAAAATGAGAAATGGTTAGGCCTGTTTATAGTTGAGGTTCAGGGATCAACTTTCAAAGTCACTATACAATTAGGGACCAAAAGTTGCAATGATCTCATGCTAAATCTCATTCCCACTTTTGGTGCCTTAAATCTCAGATTTCTAGTGCCAACATTTTGATACCCATATCTTTGACTTTCCAAATAGAGACGTTTTTCTTTTAAAAATAAATATATTTTACTAAAAAATTTTAAAGAGATAAAATTAGTCAATCTTAGAAATTTTTACGTTTTCAAACTCAAAACCTCTATTTTCAAAAAAAAAATAATTCCGCATGTCGTTAATGTAATTTCTGAGATTCAACCATAATGTCTAGATTGGATTTGGGGTGTTACATATACCAGTAAATTTTTATTGGTACCACATGAAAGTATTGATACTAGATCGATACTTGGCTAAAATGATTGAGAACCAAAATATCAATTTGGTACCAATTTTTGGAGAGGTATCGATATTTAGAAACTATTGATATAGTAAAAAAGTATCGATACTTTTTGGCCTGGATCAATACTGACTTATTTCAAAACAATTTTAACTTGATAGAAAATGCTTAACTTGATTGAAATCATTCTGACTTGATTAAAATTTAATTCAAAGAGTTTTTCTAATAGTTCAAAATAGAAGGTTCAAAATTATATCTCTGAGACATCATTTGAAAATACAATTTTGCCAATTTTGTTCAACTTTGGTTTTTATTCAAAAATATTTTAATTTATTTTATCAAAACACATTATCAAACAAAGCTTGGTATACAATCTCCCCCTTTTTGATATAACAAAACATTTGGTAAATTTGTTTTTGAATAATTTGCTCCCCCTTTGTAAAAATCATTTTCACTTTAAGGATTAGTGAAATTTTTAATTTTAAGAGAAAGTCTAGCATTCCTCTTTACTTAGAAAAAGAATGGTCACTAAATTGCATAATGTCAATTAAACATAATATCGATCATTAATCAAATAAGCACAATATCAATCATTAATCAAATTATCTTTGTTGATAATTTACCTTTGCTTTCTCCCCCCTTTTTGCTATATCAAAATTGAGTAAATAAAGCTTAGGAGAAAAGGATGGTTAGTTTAAGAATTTATAAATGGTGGAGAAAATGTCATGAAAATGTCATGAAAGTGTATTGACTATCCTAATCATCATTACTAGGAGAAAATGGTGGAGTCGAAGGATGATGAGAAAGAAGCAAAGCCATTTGCATCTCTAATGATGAAAGCCTAGTGTTAACCTCATATCGAAATCCTCAAAGATCATTACTCAAAAAGTGAAGAGCATCAAGGATAGCAACATTGATGTCGGAAGAAAATGTAACAGCATGAGGTTGAGCAACCGGAGGAAGAACATGCTCTGGTGCAGAAATATCCTCGAAAGCACCATTAGCATCATCTTTTTCGTGAGCTGCTGGAAGTCCACTCTTTATCAATTCATCAGAGTTAGGATTAAAAACAGTAACCGACATGGCAAAGGGCCTCACAACTAAAAGGTTGATTTGAAATGGTAAGGGTATCTCCATTATTGTTAATCCTTAATTGCCTAAAAATGTATGACAAATAAGTACCATAGGGAAAGGTGATGTTTGTAGACATTTCCTTCCCAATGCCCTTATTTATGTCATTAAACATTATAAAAGCGAGGTTGGAATGCTTATCAGATTGTACAAAATCGATCCACCAATAATCGATGGAGCAAAGCATGACATGCTTTTTGATAGGTCGAAGGATCCAAGTGACAACAAGATTAAGGACACAATCATGAAGATTGGGTTTGCAAACGTATCCGGAATCAATATAAAAAGCGGGGTTATAGGAACCTTTTTCATTGGACTCACCTTTAAAAGGTAAATGAAGAAAATTTTCAAAAATTTTCTAAAGTTAGATGAACCGGGTATTCATTAAAAATGATTTCATAGCAATGATGGTATCGTCGGACTCATCAAGTTCCAATTTGGTGTTTGAGTAAAAAGCTTGAACAAGATTAATGTAAGTAGGCGAGTGAATTTTTAAATCAATCCAACCCCAACTACGTAAAATTGAAAGATAAGAGAAACTGGTAAGCTTCTTTATTTTTTTGTACTCGTGGATTCGAGGAAGGGTGAGAGTAAGGAATTCCTGATAAGTTTCCTTAAAATGGGTTCTGGTTTTTAAGGCTTGAATACTTTTGATTTAACATATATGGTTGTCATGCTTAGCCGTCAGGACGAATGTGGCTCTAGTGTTGGGACAAGCTAAGTTGACAAGCAGGAAGGACTTGAGGTGAGTTCCTCTACTATATTCCCGGATGAAACATGGATGAGTTTTATTTGGGTGGTCTATGTTTTCATGTTTCAATGATAGAATATATGCACCAGCTCGTTTTTTAATGGTGTCGGAAACAATGGTTCCTGGTCCACCAACCCGAGGAGTGAGTTTGTAAATATTATTGTTTAAAATTTATGAGTCAATTATAATATTATATTGGATTTTGGTCTAATAGTTTTGCTAATTGATCGAATATTTAAGTACAAGTGATTTATCCCTAAAGTTAAGTAGTTTTGAAAAATGAGGTATCGAGACCTTATTTCTATAAACCGAGCTCATAAATTTTTTATTAAATATTTATGGAGTGTTTATGTAGGTGTATTAAAGTTTGGTTCGAAAATTTTAACGTTTAAACAGTTAATTTAATAAAAAGGATTAAATAGTAAAAGTTATAAAAATTATCATGATTAGAAGGCCTTATGTTGCAATTAGCCTATGATGCATTATAGTGGACGGTTGATGTAGGTATTGGTTTTTATTTGTTAATTATTAAATGAAATAAATAATAAAATAGGTAAAAGAAAGTAACTAAAGTGGAAGGAAAGAGAATGAAAAATCATTCTTATCTTCCTCCATCATACGAAAACCATTGGAGAAGAAAATTTAAGCTTTTAAGTTCTTCAATAATCAACCCCTTGCATGTAAGTGTAAACGATACATGTTTTTCGTAAATTTTATGTCCTAGAGATACTTGTAGCTTAATTTAGTTAATCTAAAAAGTAATTAGTAAAACTGTTAAATATTTAAATTATGCCATTGATGAAATTATAGTATTTATGAATTTTGGTGGTAGATTTATAAGTTTGATAGTTAAATAGGACTATTTTGTTCAGTAATTTTTAGTAATTTTAATGTTTAGGGATTAAATTGTTAAAATAGTAAAACTTCATGAAATTCTTGTGAAATTATGATAAATATTGGCTATAAATGGACTATAAGAAATTCAGCCAGCTTGGTTTAAGCTAAATTGTGTTTAGATTTGGAAGTTTTGAGTTTAGAGACTAAATTGAATAAAAGGCAAAAGTGTAGAGTAAAAGTGTAAAATATTGATAAATGGGTCAAATATGTGAATTTAAGTATTTAGTGGTATTTGAATCGATTAATTAAATTAAAGTAATATATTTAGTTCAAGAATCGAATCAGTCAATTGATAAATGCGGGAAAGTGATCGCGTGATTCGTAACAAGTAATAAATATTTATAATGAAGATCAAACCTAGACTAACTATTATCATGACGAAAAGGCAAGTGCACCTATCGAACAATAGTATAGTAATGGCAAGACCGGGATATCGTGCCCAAGGGAACCAAAAGTACTAGTAATAACTATCTTTTTATTATCTAGCCTAAGAATAAAAGGGTTTGTTCATTAAACTAATTATCTAAACTAATTAACTAATTTAATTAAAACAAAGAGAAAATTTGGAAAAAGACTTGAAGAAAAGCAATTAATAAAGACAACACCCAAAGAGGAATTCACCTAGATTTCACTTGTTATCTGACTCTGAACCAGACGATTTATTCACTTGACTTGATCTGTGAGATTCCCTAACCTATGTTATTATCCCTTTCGAGACTAATAACATCTAACCCTCAGTTGAATTAATTGAAATTTCTTTCTTAATTAAAACCCTTAGGGAAGCAGTAATCACTCTATGGACTCCCATATTAGGTTTCACCTAATTCGGCAAAATCTCGTAACCCTATTTCTAGGCATTCGATCAACTACGCTTAATTATGCCAAATCTACTCTTAGGCAGGGTCTATTCCTCCTCTGCATAAGCACATCAAATCATGAATTAATACCCAGAATATTAACTCAGGCATTAAGAATACAAAATTAGAACAAATCAAGTATTTATCATACAGTTCAGATAATAATAACAAGATCCATCATAGGTTTTATCCCCCTTAGGTATCTAAGGGGTTTAGTTCATAATAAAATAAGAGTACATCTCAAAAGTATAAAAATAACAAAACATGAAGAAAACTCTAAAACCCCTGAAGGAATTCTGAGAGAGATCTTCAGTCTTGAAGTAGCTCCGGCTTTTGGGATGGATCGTCTGGCTTCCTTCAAGTAGTTCCTGGCGTGTGGTTCTGTATTCCAGAAAAGTTCTGGAAGAGGCCCCCTTTCTAGGTCATACTTAGGGTGTTTATATAGGCTTTGGATTGGCTTTCTTCCTCCCTAAGTACCCTTTTCCGTGTAAAATACAACTCTTTGAAAAAGGGACACGCCCGTGTGCCACGTCCGTGTGACGTGATTGCCAGGCCGTGTTCGCTCCGTTAAATTGTACACGGCCGTGTGGGTTCAATGGACAGGCCGTGTGAATCGTGTAAACCTTCGTCGACACCCCCGAAGGCCACGGGCGTGTGAGATGCTCGTGTGGCAAGGCTTAGGCCATGTCATCTTCTCGATTTGGTCCATTTTGCCCCTTTTTTTGCTCGTTTTTTGCTCCTTTTGACTCTTGGTGCTCTCCTGAGTAAAAAACATGAAATAACTGGATTAAGAGCACCAAAATCCACAAATCTAGTAATAAAAATCCATAAATATGCTAAGTATTTGGGGTATAAATATGTATAATTTGGCATTTATCAAATACCCCCACACTTAAGCACTTGCTTGTCCTCAAGCAAAATTCTCATTTACTGCTAGAATTCATTCCTTTCAGTCACATAAGCATTACTAATAATGTTACAAATTATTCCACGGAAAATCATACAGCGAGAATTCAACTATAGGAGCTTTAAAAACCTCAAACAATCTAAATTGCATACTTTGATAACAAAATGATAGGTAATCTCCTTCCTTCAAGTAATTAACTTTAGTCCTAAATATACAAGAGATGACATCCTCATTAAAGATTCACTCAAATCACTCAAAGTGTTTGAGGTTCAAGATTAAGCACTCGATTGTCTAACATGAAAAGTTATTACCATAGGCTTGCATGAAAATCAAATCTCCACCACTTGTAAATGATATGATACACTAATCAAAAGGTCTTTGCATGGTTGTAATGGGTTTTAGGTTACAGGTATGGATACAAGTTGAAGAGACAAGGGTTAGAATCGAGATAATTGCAATATATTACCACACTATCAAAAACTTAATTATTGAACCACAAACAAATATCTAGAACTATTTTACATGAGTTCATGACAACTTGAGCTTGCTGAGGATTACAATAATAATACTGAGTTTTTTTTAAGAACAAATCAAGTCAATATAATATAGAAATCATACTTCATGATTCAGTAACAAAAAATGGTGAACATAGTGAGGTAAGAGTATTAAATTTAATCTCAATAAAAAAAGTAAATTAAGTAAGATGATTTTAACAATAATAGGTTAATGGGTTAATAATGAAGGTTAATCAATAAAAAAGGTTAGTAGGCTCAAAGGGGGGTTCGCTAAGGGTTTAATTATGTGGGAATTCTTTTTATGGAGTAAATGGGTTGAATCCTAAGTGCCTTTATCATTTTAGTGCATCAAATCATACGTGTGATCTCGACATGTATAATCGAAGCAAGTTTTAGAATAACAGTTCAATGTTGACACACTCAAACCATAAAAGAAGTGAGCAAGAAAGAAAGCTATATGCTCAAAAGGCTTAAAAATCTCACCAAAAATTTGGGTTTTTGATGTCATTCCTGTATACTTAAGATTTCAAGATAATACTCAATTTACGAAAATTAGTCTAAAAAAATTTATTTCTCAAAATATCAACTTATCATGCTCGATTCTTTAAGGTCCTATAATAAAATAATCATGCACAATTCCCTTGGTCTAATTCACGACATATCAACAATAATTATAAATCAATCAGAATTCATTCTTATCGATATTATGAGAAAATCACTTAAGCACAAGACCAAATTCAGGGATTTGAGAATAATGCAAAAAGTTAGGTTTCATGTTCACCCCCCCACACTTAAGATGTACATTACCCTCAATGTACAAAGATAGATTATTCAAAATAAAGAAAATCATAAGAGGAAAGGAGGTGAAACTCCCTGTTATATGGATGAGGAGCTTGATTCTGAGGCTGGAGTGTTTGGGGAAACTAGTAGCTGCCATTGTTCTTGGCTAGATGAAGAAATTGGGTCATTGAACATGGCACTCGTGAGGTATTGTTTCCCATTTGTTTCCTCATTCCATAAAATATTCCTAGTAGCTTTGCTTAGAAGTCTGTAGAATCATGAAGAGCTTATTAAGAGTTGGTGTGGAAGAGAGCGTAGTGGGATTACTTGTTAGAAATACCAGAAAATGAAAAAAGTAAAATTTACTAATATAGATATGTCTTTCAAAATAAAATAATAAAATTGAAATGAAAATAAAAAGAAAAAGAAAAATTAAAATAAATTAAAATAAATTAAAAAATAAGAATAAAAAGTTGGGAGGATTCTATAATCCTAGTCAGTGGGGCCCTTAGGTGGTGGTGCTGGGGTGGCGACGTGAAAGTGCTGGCACAGCTGCTGCATCATGGCCTACATATCGTCCATCTGTCAGCTCCGTCACTGATCTCGCTCATGAATCATCTCGAACTGTGTAGTGCAATACTGCTCGAAGTGGGCAAGTTGGTCGGAAAGGTGTGCCAATGAAGCAGCTGCATGAACTGGTCGTTCCCTAAGTGGCGCGGAGGAAGGCTCCTCATGTTGTGGGGGAACATCATCAGGAATGTCCTTAAGATCCTCCTCGTCAATGGCATGAGAGAGAAGGTACTGAGGAGGATCGGTCCCACATCGACACTCGATCATCCTCATGTGTAACATAGTCGTGATGCCCTGTGGGGACATCTGACCTATCAGTGTAAGCGCTGATGACTAGGCCACGGTGTTGAGGAGGCCGAAGTGTCTGGCAAGGTGCGTCACGTAAGGGCCGATGGAGATCACTCCCTTCCTTTGCCGCTCAGTCTGATGACGAATGGCAAAAGCAATAAAGTATGCCAAGTCAGTCACGTGTGCATTCGCCATGCACCATAAATAGTAGGCGTCGTTGGTGTTGACGACGCCGGTGCTTTCTCTCCTCCCGGTCAAGGTGTGTGCCAATATGGCATGAAGATAGCGTAGGGAAGGAGCGAGAGCTAAGGCTTTTGAGCGGCTGGGGTCGTAGGTGGAAGAGAGTGGTGCCAAAGCTTTCCAGCACAAGGAAGGAGAAATGTGGATATTTCATGGTAGTGAATTGATGTCTTCCTCCTCCATAAACTCATCAGTGTAAAGTCCCAGAGCGACTCCAAACTCTGGGACACTCATCGCGCGAACTAGACCGCCTAATCGGAAGTGAATAGTGCCTGGGTCATCATTGTTCGTTATCACCACCTATAAATGAAAAGTAGAGCATAATTCTAAAGTTAGCTCTAAATAAGTGGGCTTAGTAATAACGAAGAACCGTTCCCATGGGTCTGTGGACAGGAGAGCGCGGATGGCATCAGCTAGCTGAACTTGCTCTACGGCAGCCCATTCAATGCAGCGACCTATAGTGAGGGGTCGTGCGCGTAGTATCTGAAATAGCTTCTCCTACGAAGCTTGCAGAAATTCAAGGAACGGGTGTCGAACTTCGGCTGTAGCACGTACCGAGAAAGAATACGGTCCCTACGTCTCTTTGAGGATGGGACCGCGCCCTTCTTGCCTCTCGATGACGACATAATGTTCCTAAAAATACACGAGCATTGATAGAATCCAAGATACATCAGTAGTTAAGCAAGAGGCCTAAAACTAGTATATGCTATTTAGTAGCTTAAACAATTCAAATATAAAAAATTCTAAAGTAAATTCCTAATTGGTTTAAAACATATTTGTAATAGTAACAATCTCTATGTAAAGCATGTAGAATACTAATGTAGCAACACAAATTGGAAAAATAAGGTTGAGAAAGTGAACCAAAGGCTGCTGTAGGGCGGTGCACGGGCATGTTGGTGGCGAGCACGAGCGTGTGACGCGGGGATATAACCGTATGGAGGAAAAATGGAGGGTATAGAGAGGGGAAAGTGGGGATTAATGCAAGAGGAGTGGATTTGAGGGTGGTTTGGGGGTTGGGGAAGTGAGAATCTGGAGAATGGTGGCTAGAATAGGGATTAGGGAATGGGGAAGGGTAAATTTCGGCTAGGGTTTTGAAAAGGGGAAGAAGATCAACAGTGGTTTGCTTATATAAGGGAGGTTCACACAGCCTAGGGCCACACCTGTGTACTTTGAGGGTGAGCCCGTGTTTTTTGAATTTTACGATTTAGGCCGTGCCCGGCTACTATCCCACGCTGGTGTGTCTTGGGCGTGTGTCGAACATGGCCATGTCGCACGGTCGTGCCTAGCTTTGTTCGGTTCTTCCACGCTCGTGTGTTATGTAGCACGCCCGTGTACTGTGGTACACGGCTGAACGGCACGAGCCTGTCTTACGCCCATGTCGAAGAAACAGAATTGAGCCTTGTCCCTAGCACACCCGTGGTTTTCCATTCCCACGCCCGTGGTCTCCTATCAAGTTCACCCACGGCCATGGGGATTTATCGCACCCCATGTTTTGGGAAAATCATGTCCCGCTTCAACACGACTGTATCGCACGGCCGTGTCTCTTCCCCTGTTTGGCCACAGCTTTAGGCACACCCGTGTGCCTGGCTGTGTGTGCTGAAAAACTTTGCAATTCAAAGATTAAGTTAATGATTCAAAGTGCTAGAAATAAAGAAATCAAAATATGTTAGTGCTCGGATTGCCTTCCGAGAAGCGCTTACCTCTCTGTTGAATGATCATGGTGGTTTAAGGAGTTCATACTCCTCATTCCTGCTGTCAATCTTAAAATAAGGTTTTAACTGGGTATTGTTTACCTTAAAAGTGCCGAACTTAGGATGACTCACCTCCATCGTACCAAATGGAAAAATACTGAGTACCGTAAGAGGAATTTCCTCATTTGGTGTGGTAGTGACAATGTGGGGATCTGCAGCATCTAGTAAGACTTTATCGCCAACCTTAAGTTGATTAGGAGGGGTATCGGGCTTGTTTTGGCATAGTTTCGATTTATCATGTGTTCTCGATTTGTGTGCTTACCATTCATCTAGCTCCTCTATTTGAAGCCTTTGTTCCTCATGGGTGTCTTTGTTCGCTACTTGATAATAGTGCACTGTCTCTGTTGTCTTGGTTCGAGGAGGTTCCTGCAAGGATGATTGAATATTAGTTTTACCATCGACAAGTTTTATAGCGTTATCTTGAGTCTTAGAAGTTTTGACTGAATCACATGCTTGGAGTGTTACTACGTCGTCTCCTGCACGAAGTGTTAGCTCTCCTGTGCCTACATTAATAATAGTTCTCAAAGTTGCTAAAAAGGGTCGTCCTAAAATTAAAGGTACCTCGTTATCCTCATCCATATCTAAGACGACAAAGTCTACTGGGTAAATAAGTTTATCAATTTTAACGAGAACATCTTCAATAATACCTTTAGAAAATCTAACTGTTTTGTCAGGCAATTGTATGCTCATCCCAGTCTGTTTGGGTTTACCGAGACCTAGTCGTTTAAACATTTTAGACGGCATAACATTTATACTTGCCCCTAGATCAGCTAAAGGATTATTCACAGATAAACTACCAATTAAGCAAGGAATTGTAAAACTCCCTGGATCTTTCAATTTGTTAGGTAGCTTCTTCTTTAGAATAGCTAGCATACTGCATTGAGTTCCACATGCGATGTAGCGTCTAATTTTCTTTTATTGCTCAGAAGTTCCTTTAAGAATTTTGCTGAGTTGGGCATCTATAACAGAACTTCAATAAAGGGTAAGTTAATATGTAATTTCTTTAAGAGTTTGACAAACTTACCGAATTGTTCTTTTGTTCAGTCTTTCATCATCGCTTTAGGATATGGCACATGAGGTTCATGATTCGTACTTACCTATTTAGGATCATCATCATTTACCTCTTCTCGACCTTTGTTCATCGCGTTATCTTGCTATAATTCTGGCTCTGGTGTAATGAATCCTTCCTTATTTTGAGTATTAATTGCATTGAGGTGTTCCCTCGGATTAGGTTCAGTATTACTTGGTAAGCTACCTTGTGGTCGTTCGGAGATTAGTTTGGATTGCTAGCCTATCTGAGTTTCAAGTCCTTGGATCGATGCTTGTTGATTCTTAAGTGCTGTCTCGGTATTTTGGAAACAAGTTTCTGACACCGAGATGAATTTAGAAAGCATCTCTTCAAGGTTTGGTTTCTTCTCTTGTTGATAAGGTGGCTGTTGAAAACCCTGAGGATTTTGTCGCTTTTGATTCCCTTGACCACCCCAAGAGAAATTTGGGTGGTTCCTCCAACCTGCATTATAAGTATTACTGTATGGGTTATTTTGAGATCAAAATTTATTGTTACCCATATAGTTGACTTGTTCTTCTTCAGTTGTAGGATTGAAGGATTGGTATTCTGTATGCACACCTCCGCCACTTGAGTCACACCTTATTACTAGATGTACCTGCGTAGAACTAAGTAAACCGTCAATCTTTTTATTGAGAAGTTCTACCTGATTAGAGAGCATGGTGACTTAATCGATGTTATAAACGCCGGCTGTTTTCGTTGGCTTTGTCCTCATAACTTGCCACTGATAGTTATTCAGTGACATCTCCTCTATAAATTCATAGGCATCTTCCAGTGTCTTTATGTTGATGGTTCCGCCAGCAGCTGTGTCAACCATTTGCCGAGTCGAGGGATTCAGGCCATTGTGGAATGTTTGTACTTGACGCCAAAGCGGTGACCCATGGTGAGGGCACATTCTCAGTAAGTCCTTGTATCTCTCCCATGCATCGTAAAATGTTTCTAAATCCATCTGCACAAAAGAAGAGATATCATTATGTAATTTAGCCATTTTAGCCGGTGAAAAATATTTCAGTAAAAATTTCTCGGTCATTTGTTCCCAAGTAGTGATAGACCCTCGTGGTAACGAGTTCAACCAATGTCTAGCTTTGTTTTACAGTGAAAAGGGAAACAACCGAAGACGTATGGCATCATCAGAAACGCCATTGACTTTAAATGTATCGCAAAATTCCAGAAAGTTCGCTAAGTGAGCGTTGGGATCTTCATCCTGCAAACCATCAAACTGAACAAACTGCTGTATCATCTGAATAGTGTTAGGTTTTAATTCAAAAGTATTTGCAGCTACAGCAGGTCTAACTATGCTAGATTCAGTTCCTGTTAAAGAAGGTTTAGCATAATCATACATAGTACGTGGAGCAGGATTTTGATTAGTCGCAATTGCAGGAGGTAGCTGATTGCCTTGGTTTTCAGCCATCTCGTTGGTTGGGGGTCGAGTATCATCTTCTCGCTCGTTCTTCGTGTATCGTAAGTCGCGCCTTATTTCTCTTTGATTTCTACGGACTATGCGATCGATTTCTTCATCAAAAAGTAATGGTCCTGACGGGTTTTTTCTAGTCATAAACTATAAAAACCTGCCAAGAGAAAAAATAAGTAAATTAATAAATAATAATAATAAACTAAAATTAAATTACAAGAAAAATAAATTGGTAAAGTAATAAAAATTTAGCATTCCTAATATTTTGAATCCCCGGCAGCGGTGCCAAAAACTTGATCGCGTGATTCGTAACAAGTAATAAATATTTATAATGAAGATCAAACCTAGACTAACTATTATCACGAAGAAAAGGCAAGCGCACCTATCGAACAATAGTATAGTAATGGCAAGACCAGGATATCGTACCCAAGGGAACCAAAAGTACTAGTAATAACTATCTTTTTATTATCTAGCCTAAGAATAAAAGGGCTTGTTCATTAAACTAATTATCTAAACTAATTAACTAATTTAATTAAAGCAAAGAGAAAATTTGGAAAAAGACTTGAAGAAAAGAAATTGATAAAGACAACACCTAAGGAGGAATCCACCTAGATTTCACTTGTTATCTGACTCTGAACCAAACAATTTATTCACTTGACTTGATCCGTGAGATTCCCTAACCTATGTTATTATCCCTTTCGAGACTAATAACGTCTAGCCCTCAGTTGAATTAATCAAAATTTCTTTCTTAATTAAAACCCCTAGGGAAACAGTAAATCACTCTATGGACTCCCATATTAGGTTTCACCCTAATCTGGCAAAATCTAGTAACCCTATTTCTAGGCGTTCGATCAACTCCGCTTAATTATGCCAAATCTACTCTTAGGCAGGGTCTATTCCTCCTCTGCATAAGCACATCAAATCATGAATTAATACCCGGAATATTAACTCAAGCATTAAGAACACAATTAAGAATAAATCAAGTATTTATCATACAGTTCAGATAATAATAACAAGATCCATCATAGGTTTTATCCCCCTTAGGTATGTAAGGGGTTTAGTTCATAATAAAATAAGAGTACATCTCAAAAGTATAAAAATAACAAAACATGAAGAAAACTCTAAAACCCCTGAAGGAATTCTGAAAGAGATCTTCAGTCTTGGAATAGCTCCGACTTTTGGGATGGATCGTCCAACTTCCTTCAAGTAGTTCCTGGCGTGTGGTTCTGTATTCCAGAAAAGTTCTGGAAGAGGCCCCCTTTCTAGGTCATACTTAGGGTGTTTATATAGGCTTTGGATTGGCTTTCTTCCTCCCTAAGTACCCTTTTCCGTGTAAAATACAACTCTTTAAAAAAGGGACACGCCCGTGTGCCACGGCCGTATGACGTGATTGCCAGGCCGTGTTCACTCCGTTAAATTGCACATGGCCGTGTGGGTTCAATGGTCAGGCCGTGTGAATCGTGTAAACCTTGGTCGACACCCCCGAAGGCCAAGGGGGTGTGAGATGCCCGTGTGACAAGGCTTAGGCCGTGTCATCTTCTCGATTTGGTCCGCTTTGTCTCTTTTTTTGCTCATTTCTGGCTCCTTTTGACTCTTGGTGCTCTCCTGAGTACAAAACATGAAATAACCGGATTAAGAGCACCAAAATCCACAAATCTAGTAATAAACATCCATAAATATGCTAAGTATTTGGGGTATAAATATGTATAATTTGGCATTTATCAGAAAGGAAAACTTACCGATTAGATGTTGGAGTTGTTTTTGCTGCAGAATCAGTTTAAGTAAGTTCATACAATTATTTTTTGTTATAATTCATAATTAAATGTTGTTAATGATAGTTATATATTTTTGAAACTTTTGAAATGAAATTGGTCCATGTGAAATATACTGAATTTCTGAAATGATTTCGATGGATCGAGTAAAAGTTTCTTACATGAGATTCTGACTGAATTTCTGCTTTTGACTGAGTTCTTGCATGTGTTGCAGAATTAGATATACATGTGACTCAAATTTAGCTTGAGTTGGTAATTCATTGTCGTTTTAAAGGTTTAGCTTATACTGGTAACCTTACATGTATACATAGCCTTGACAGGCTATTTTTTTATGTTGTCATTGGTTTAGCCTCGACGGGTAACCTGACATACTTACTTTGTATCTGATTAGCTCATACAAGCATCATCTATTTCTGGACTTATGTATTGAATACTTTTACAAAGATTCACTGGAAGAGTAAAGGTTATTTGATATGGAACTGTTTCTTTGAAGTAAACAAATTATGAACTTTGAGTATGCGTATGTTTAAATGGTTACTTACTGGGAATTGTTGAATCATGTTGTGTTAAGTTTAATAGCTTAAAATGGCTATTTGAATAGATTATATGAGCATAATTATATAAAGTATTATATGAAATGTTTACATGGATAGATATGTAAAAAGGACATTTGAATTGAATAAATCTGAATTGGTAAATGAATAAATGTTAAATGAATGGTATATCAAATGTGTTTACTTGTATATGTTCTATTGTTGAGCTTAATAACTTGTGGGACTTGAGATGTATAGGATTTGAATGCATTTATGAGCCTTTAAATAAAATTAAGCATCAATTGTATGAATTGTGCCTATTTGATAAGTTCATGTTTATGATTTATACGAACTTACTAAGCACTAGTTGCTTATGATATTTATTTTCTTTTAATGTAGATCATCTAAAAGTTCGACTGGTTGGAATCAAGTCGAAGCACATACACACTATCCATCCTTTATTTCGGTAGAAGTTTTGGTCATTTTGATGTTGGTTATAAATGGCATGTAGTAAGAGCTTTTATTTTAATTTTCCAAAATGATGTTTAAGTTTGGTTCTAGCTTATTTGTGTATGTCTTTGGTTTTGGCTTATATATGTCCATTTATAAATGTTTTGGTCATTTGGTATATGTAACAACCTATTTCATTGGTGTCGAAAATAGTGGTTTTAGGACCATGATTTTGATAGCTAAGTTAGTATTTTAATAAATATTTAAAGTCTATGGGGTTATATTAGGATCGTATTAAAGTTTTATTAAGAAATTTTGAGGTTTGGATAGTTAATTAGTTAAAAATGACCAAATTGAAAAAAGTGTAAAAGTTGAGTTTTATTAGTTAAGTGGACTAAATAGCTTTAAAAAGGTAAATCTATAGATTAGGATAGCAATTATGCCATAATTGAGTTAGTGGATGATATTGAATTGGTTTTGGTGTACTTTAGTGGTTTTTAAAAGGTTTTATTAGTAATTATGTTAAGAGAAAATTAAAACAAAAGAAAGAAAATCAAAGTGGTCATCTTCAGCCTTTATTTTTTTCTTCTTTCAATCGAAAACCATAGCAAAGGAGGAGCTAGGTTCAGCCAAGCTAATTTGCTAGTGATTTAATGTTTTTGAATTCGTTTTAGCTTAAACTAGTTAGCCCGAGGGTTAAATTGTAAGATTTTTAAAGGTTGAGGGATGTGCCATGAATGAATTTGATATGTATATGAAGTTATTTGTTAGATAATTGAACTTGGTTTTATATGGAGATGTTTTGTTAAGTGAATTTTAGTAAATTTAAGGTTTAAGGATTTATTTGTTTAAGTGGTAAATTCCATATATATTTTGTGAAATAAGGAAAATTGTGAATTGATATAGATAAGAGAAAAGAAATCAGTTAGCATATGTTGGCTAAGAAAATAGTGAATTTGCAAGTTATAGTTATAAGGATTAAATTGTATAAAAGTTAAAATGTTAAGGTAAAATTGTAAATAATAGTTAAAGGGGTTATTGAAATTGGTTGTTTTAAGTTATTTGAAATTCATATTTAGATCAAGGAACTAATCAATCGGACTTAGACCGAGGAAAAGCTAAAGTGGTGGATTAGTCATCAACCTCGTTTTTACAACTGTTTTATCGAGGTAAGTTCGTATTACATTTTAAAAACATTACAATTGAATTGATAAGATTATTTGGCAGTTTTATCTATATATGTAATTATGTTTTGGTGAATGACACTACTTTGAATTATGAAAAGGAAAGGATCGGGATTTCAATATCACTCGGTATTACACTTGAAAAGGAAAAGACCATGGTTGAAAGACACCATGGCACTATATTCAGTATTTTATAATTCTTGAAAAGGTTGAAAAGGTAGATATCCGAAACGGATATCAAATGAAAAGTTTGAAAAGTTTGTTACCCTAAAAGGTTAACAAATGAAAAGGATGTATTGAAAAGGAATTATGGTATGAACCATTTAGTAAAGGTTCGTATGTGATTTTGATTTGGTTAGGTATTTAGTTACTAACTTGTGATGTGGTGTGTGTAAGAAGACTTGTGCATATAGGGATTAAAATGTTTGAATGGTTAATCATGAAATTATGAATTTGGTAAGTTTGAGTCCTTTTAAACGAACTTACTAACATTTCTTTTGGTTACGTATTTACTTTTTTTCTGTTTTGTCGATCATTGGAAGTTCAATTGGTTGGAACTTTATCAGAGACCTATCACACTATCCAACAATCATTTTGGCAGATTTTGAGTTATTTTGGTTATGGTATAAAATGGCATGTATAGGGCTTTTGTGTATGTTATTTGGTTATTAAGGTGTGTTCATGTCTTTTGTGTAAATAGTTATTTAGACTTATAATGTTTAGCAAGCATGGATCATCTTGGTTACTTTTATGTGAAAATTAAGTTTATAGTTTGAACTATGTTTATATGAGGTTATTATGGATGAACTTTAAGTGTTTGGTATAGATTGAAATTATAAAATCATGATATATGGTTGAGTTATTTGGATATGTATTTTGTGGTACCAACAATGAGGGTACATTGGTTGATTGATGAAAATGTGATCCATATGTGTGGTTTTGGCATGTTTTGGCCTTGTTTAGTTGTGTATTGAATCGGTTTAATGGTTAGGAAATGGTATGCTTGTGGATCAAGAAAACATTTTTGGTAAACTTGTGTTTAAAGGTATATTTTGGTACACACGGCCTAGGACACGGGCTGTCACACGGCCGTGTGTCGTACATGGCCTAATCGCATGGTCGTGTGTTTTTATTGTTGATAGGTATAGGTTTCACATGGTCTGAGACACGGTCTACCACACGGCTGTGTCTCCTAAAATATTTCCAAGCACGGTCTAACACGGCCTACGACACGATCATGTGTCTTTATTATTAATGCCCACATGGTCTGGGCTATGTCACACGGCCATGTGAGATCTTCTCAATTTTTCATGTTTTTCTTATAATTTTTAGACTTGTTTAAATTGATCCCCGATTGCTATTAACTTGTTTTTAGGTTCCTGAAAGCTCGATTTAAGGCTCAAATGTGTATGTTTACTTTAAATAGTTTGAGATATTGGAAATTATATTTTAAGCTGAATTATTTGTTCAGTTGTGAATTTAAAGGTTCTGTTTTGTAAAGTAATGTTTCATAACCCTAATATAGCGACGGAGACAGGTTAGGGGTGTTACAGTATATGCTTCCTAAAAGTGCATAAGTTATGGCAGAATTGAATGTCTATGGAATAGATGTATTGATATGTTAGCATGTGTATAAGGTAAGGATTCGAGATCTTTGATGTGAATAAGATTGGTGTATGAAATGTGGTGTCAATGAGGGCATATTGGTTAGGCACCTAGGTTGAATGTTTTGGTATGTTTTAAGCTTGTTTGAATGTGTTTTGAAGGCATGTGATTGGTTGATTTTGGTTTCAATTGGCACCTAAGACATAGGTGATGATTTGGTTGTTTTAGAAGTCATTTTAGGTGCACACGGCCTATGACACGGGCTGTCATACGGCCGTATGCCACACACGGTCTCCTCACACGACTGTGTGTCTTATAAATTTTTTGGTGCAGGTTTTTCCACATGGCATTAGGTTGTTACACGGCTTGGAGACACGGTCGTGTGCCCCTAACTTCGAGCTGTACATGGTCTGGCCACATGGCCATGTTCCTAAGCCACACACCCTGGGCTCTATCACACGGCCATGTTACCCCTGCTACAAAATTTTCAAAATTTTTCACATTTTTCTATTTTGTTTCAAATTAGTGCCTATTAGTTTCCAAATTGATTTTAAGGTCCTGTAGACCAATTTAAGTTCTGTTTTCACATATATTCTATGAATAATGATTTACTATTGATTTATGAGGATTAAATTGAGCTCTAAATTGTTGTGATTTATAATTGAATTGAAATTTTGAGAATGTTGCAAATTAGTCCTAGTTAAATTCTCGATGGTTTTGTAGTATTCATAATCCTGTATATGATTTGAAAACTAATATATTTGTTAATCATAAATTGAATTGACTATGTTTGGATATTTTTGTTAAATTTGAGCAATAATCATTGTGATTTGAATGTATTCTTTTTCAGTTATGACTGTAGCATTCTGTAATTCGGGTCCTATGATTGGATCGGGTTATGAGTGTTACAATATAATTTCAATGTATGAGCATGACATGTGTGGTTGAGGTAGTTTCAATTTAGGAACATCTGTAAATATGTTATGTATGGTAGGACTATATATGGATGTATTATAGTGTGGCGTACTCCTTAAGGTAATATTTTTTAGATTGATATACCTAATTATAACTTATGTAGAATACGATGGAAATTTACTTTGACTGTAACATCCCGAAATAGGGCCTAGTCGGAAGAGTGGTTTTGAAACCACAAATTCGATGAGGAAAATTTCATTTTTATTATACTTTTATGGTCTAGGATTTCACGAAATAATTTCGTGAAAATTGCGTTCGAAAATTTCGACGTTTGGGCACTCAATTTGGTTAAAAGGACTAAATTGTAAAAAGTGAAAAAGTTGAGTTCTACATGTTAGAGGTGTCTAATTGTTATGATTTTTTAAATTAAAGGTCCTTAAATGGTAATTAGACCATTTTGAAGTTTGTGACAAAAATGGACATGGTATGATAGGTTTTTAAAAGTTTTTCATTAAGGGCATTTTTGTAAATTGGTAATTAAATGAATTGAAAAGCTAAAATAAGCCAAATTTGCTCATCTTCTTCCTCATGGCCGAATGTCTCATGAAAAACAACATGGCTAGGGTTTTCAAGCTTTCCAAGCTCATTTATCAAGGAAATCGAGATTCGGGCTTAACTCGGGAGAATACAAGGTTATGGACTAAAATGGTAAATTGTCGTTTCTAGATCCGAGGTAAGTTTGTGTGTTAATAATAATGCAATACCATGCATGAATTGTAATTCTATATTGATATGACATAAATTGTATGATTTAATATGTTTAAGAGAAGTTGATGAATGGTGTGTATGATATGGAAAATGTAATGCTTGTTGTGTCATGTGAAATTGAATGGCAAATTATTATTACATGAATTGAATGTTAAATTACTATTACATGGGTTGTATGAATTGCTACATAGTTGTACCTGACGAGATTTCGATGAGTAAGTTCGTATAACTTAAAGTAAACCTCTAATATGCCTAAATACATGTTTTATGAATGTGTGATGGTTGTATATAATCATGGCATAAAAATCCATGAAATGTGTTAGTAATAAATATGACAAAATGATAAATGTCTCGGTTAAATAAATAAGAGATAATGGATACGCCATTCTTAATTGATACGAGATCTTGCATGTGTTGCAGAAAAGGATTTAGCCCGAACGGGTAATCTGCTGATCTCGGAATAAAAAGGATCTAGCCCAGACGGGTGTTTCTAAAGTGATCTAGCCTCCCGAAGAATATGTGTAAACAAATTTAGCGTGGAGGGGTAATCTGAATTAGGGTCTGAATTTAGCTTGGACTGGTAATTCAGATCCGAGCTCATTGAGGGTGTTTATCGTCATAAGGGATTTAGCCTGGACTGGTAATCCCGACATCACTCTATGAGTTTATATTTCGGGGGATTTAGCCTGGACTGGTAATCCCGCCGTAAGATGTGAGGTTCGCGGGAGTGCGTGCTTGAAATTGATCACTTGTATGATTTGAATGTAAATGGCTATCCATCGAGATTCTCGAGAAATTCCACAAGATCAAAATGAGAAATGAGAACAGAAATTCATGAATTATTGAGCTCAACTAAGATTAATACTATGATGTTTTGTCATGAGACTAATTTGATGGTTGAGTGTATGTGATAGGGAATTATCCTATACTTGGGATGTATGACTAAGTATGCCCATGAGAAATAATGACTTTTATATTGAGCTCTATTGTGAAAAATGTGTAAGGGATCCATGAAATGGTAAGTTCATGATTAGTTGGAAATGATCTTATGATAGTGAACATTATATTATACCAAAACAAAATTGGACAGTAGCATTACTCCTACTTTGAAAACCACCAAAAATAGTGAAAATTAATTAAATATGAAATGAAAGCTTATTGTGTCTAGTTTCACATAGAAGACATGGTACAAGCAAAAGAATTTAATATTATGAGATATTCGAATTCTCGTGAGATAGAGTCAGAATGAGTTTGGAATCCCCTATTCTGACTTTGGAAAATCACTAGAAATTATAAAAAAAAATAATTATGAGTTAGGAATATATGAATGAAATCCTTAATGAGTCTAATTTTAGAAGAAAGAGACGGGAACATTAACCGAGTCTGGTACTATGAGATAAATAAATTTTAGTGAAGAAAGGTCGAAGCTATCAAACAGCAAAATAGGAGAGACTTTGAATAATAAAATGTACTTATTGGATAGACCAAAAATTCTGAAAATTTTATGGTAATAAGGGATATGAGTCTAGTTTTTTGGAAAATTAACGGATATTAACTTTGAGTTCTGTAGCTCCGGATATAAATAATTTAATGACTATGACTCGAGAAAATAGCTTAGCTGGAATTTGAATAATAGAAAGAATATGAAAATAGCATGTTATTGCATTGCTTATTATTTTCATGCGAGCTTACTAAGCTTAAAGCTTACTCCCTCCTTTTCATTTCTTTTAGTTTTGTTAGGTCAGCTCGGGGTTGGGGATCGTCGGAGGTAGCATCACACTGTTGAGCTATTATCCGTGGAGTATTGATATGTGTATGTTAAATGTTTTCAAGTGAGTGGCATGTATAGGTACTTAGTTTTTCTATGATGACTATTGTTGTGATTAGCCAAAGGTATTGACTTATATTGATTTGTTGTTTATAGCCATGAGATGTATCCATGATATGTGTTAATGTCTTGTGATGTGGTTATGTGATTGTGCTTGTTCACTATGTATGAGAAGTATATGGCATGTGTACACGATGAATGCCTTAGGACCGTTGGAGGCGGTCATGGTCATGGAATGATTGTGTGATATGGTAATAAGTTGTTAGTGCCCTGAACATGGATGTTGATATATAAGTTAATAACCATAACATAATGGTATAAGTGATTCATAAGATGACAAGGTCAAATGTATGTGTGTGCATGTGAAAATGACAAAAAGGCTTGGAAATTAGCCTAAGTTTTGACCACACGGGTAGAGAAACAGATGTATGTCCCAGTCGTATGGAGGACACGGCCTCTGGCCACGGGTGTGTGCCTTGGCCGTGTGCCCTTAAAAGGTTGCTGATGTCATAAACAGAGAGTTACACGGGCTGAGGACACGGGCGTATCCCAAGCCACACGGGCGTGTGACTCTCCAAAGCAAGAAAAATTGGTTAAGTTGCCCAAAGATTTTCAAAGTTCTCAGTTTAGTCCCAAACCACCTCGATGTATGTTATAGGCTTCGAAGGCCTGTATAAGGAACGATATGCATGTGTTTGAAATGTTTTAATTTTGGGCGAAATTTGGTGACCCGGTTTGTATGTTTGTTAATGTTTAAGTCTGGTAACGCCTCAAACCCTGTCCCGAAGCTGGATACGGGTGATGGGTGTTACATTGACAGGATAGAGGAAGATAGGAATAATTGGCGTAATGGAGGAATGGGTAGACTAAAATAGGGATTCAAGGGAGTTTTGGTGGCATCAAGGAATAGTATCTACTAGCTCACTGGATGACACCATGACGATGATCTATCAACCCTATGGACCTAAACCGTGACAAGGTTATTGACTAGTGTGACAGCCCTAAATTGACCCTAGTCGGAAAGTGGTTTCGGGACCGCAAAACCGAGTCACCGAAGTATTTGAATATGATATTTATTGTCTAAAATATGTGAATATGAATGTGTGAAAGTTTTAAGCTTCGATTTAGTCGATGGCATGTGAATTTAGTTAATAGGACTCATGTGTGACACTTTTGAAATGTGATAGGTTAATCTATAAGGATCTATTAGTTCATGTTATAAAAACAATGGGTTTGCATGTCAAATTTCCACTTATGATAAGTGGTGGCCGGCCATGATGGGTTATATACATATAATATGTATTAGTTATTAGTTAGTAGCTTATATTTTATAACATAAAAAAAAGTTATTGAAATGAGGAAATGAAGGGTGATGAAAACAAAGCTTGCATTTTCTTTCTTCTTGGCCGAATGTAAAGAGGAAGATGGGAGAAAGGCATTCGGTCACCTTAAGTTAACATTAAGGTAAGAAGTTATGTTAATTCTTGAAATTTTGGTTAATCTTGAATGAGATACCAAGTTATTTTAGTAACCCATGTTGAATTTTTGATTGTGGGAATGATTAGGGCTTTCGGCTATGGTAATTAATAAGGGTGATGGTTGTTGTTTCATGCTAAATTTAGATGAACAATGGTAGATGAGTGTTTGAACTATACAAATAATCATATGTGAGCATTGGGTGCTAAGAGAAAAGAATCGGCTACCCTATTATGTACCAAGACCGAATGTGAATTTGATTGTGTTTGAGTAATTTATATGCTTAAATTTGATGTAGTATAAGTTACCATGTTCTTACCGAATATGTATTTGATAAAGGAGGAGTTTGTTATTGAACATTAGGCTATGTCCCTAGTGGATGGATGAATTGATAATAATTGTGTATAAAGATTTGCTTTACTATGTTTTTGTTAACAAGATGAGAAATAAGTTAAGATGGTCTTAGTGTACCGATTAGGAGCTAAGGAGTTGAGCTTATTGATAGTATAAATTTCTAATGCACCTATGGTAATAGCCGAACATGTAGTTGTTTAATGTTTTGAACAAGTGCCGTTTAGGTGTTCTAAATTGTCTAAGTTGGATGTTAATCATCTAAGGGTTCGGCATTGTGCATTCATGCTAAGGGTTTGATTTGGAATCATGAAGTTTTGTTGACTTGTGTTTAAACGGCATTCGGGCATGGTTTATGGGTGTTTGCAAATCCGGTTTAAGTGCATAGGTGCTAAATACTTTGTATTGGAAATTTTGATGTATAAGTAGAAATTAATTAAGGTGATATTGGGTAAATTCTTAGCTTAGTTGTGTTAAGTATTCGCCAATATTCATAATAATGAATAGGAGAGTGTATATAAATACGTGGTTGTGCATAACTTAAGTAATCGACTAAAATATATATACTTATATGTATGTTAGTGCCTTATGTATACACCTTGTGTCATTGAGACATTCGAAAATAAACATGTATTAAAGTTATATTCGTAGTAATTTAATTAGACTTACCAAGAACACAAATTTGAAAGCGAAATGGTGATAGACTTAAGTGGTAAATTGATTCAAATGAATTGATTCTAAAATGTATATGAATGTCGTATGATTGTGTTTGATTGAGAAGAAAATTGTTTGATTTAGCTCAAGAGCTTAGAGGATCAAAGTTGGATAGGGGAAAGGAAAAAGTGATCGAATAGCCGTTGAAATCGTTCGACAATATCCAAGGTAAGTTTTCGAGTAATGGAACTTAGTTTATGATTTGATTAAGTCATGACATATAGCATAACAAATAAACGGTGATATAATGATTCTACTTGAATTATATATTGAGGTGATTAGTTTATACCTATGACGGGTAACCGAATGTGCATAGAGATCATGTTATAAAGCCAATCAAAATCATGCTCTTTGTATGTGGCTATTGAGCCGAAATTGGTAAGGTTTGATAAGTGTCTTGTGTTTGAGCTTTAGTAATGAAGATGAAATATGGATGTGTCATGATTTATTGATATATGTGCATGATTATTCGAATGATATCCTGGCTAAGTCCCGAAGGCATTTGTGCTAGTGATTATATCCGGGCGAAGTCCCGAAGGCATTTGTGCGAGTAGTTGCTATATCCGGGCTAAGTCCCGAAGGCATTTGTGCTAGTGACTATATCCGGGCTAAGTCCCGAAGGCATTTGTGCTATTGACTATATCCGGGCTAAGACCCGAAGGCGTTTGTGCGAGTAGCTATATCTGGCTAAATCCCGAAGGTACTTGGGTTTGGAAATGAGCGATCTTGCTGTAATAATTTCAATTAATACGCTCATAAAATCCAAACGATAAGGTATGTTTCGTATATGCATCGGAAAAGTTAATTCCTTTTTAGATAGTAAGCGCTCTATTGATTAACAACTTCCGGCCTTTAGTTAGGTTTGATCCCCGGTGTATGAATACACTGGTTGAGGAGTGAAGTAAGTATGATTTTGGGAATATGCGTATATGCAACTATTCATTTAGTCATATGAACGCTATACTTTAGTCGTAAATAATTTCATTACTTGAACTTACTAAGCATCACAATGCTTACTCTGTTACTTTGATTCTCTCTTTTATAGATTTTGTTCGTCAGCTATCGGACTCGGGAGTGTCAAAGTCGAATTCATCCACACTATCTAAGCCACTTTTTGGTACTCTTTTAGTTCAATTTTGAAAATGGCATGTATAGGGCTGACCCTTGTTGTTAATTAAGTACCCTTTGGTAATGTGTATTCGTATAGCCATGCGAAAATGGCTCGTATATTTTGAAGTATAACATTATGGTCTTGTGATATGGTTATTAAGTGGTATGGAAATGTTTGGTAATGACTAGCCATTGGAATGGCCAATCATGGTCCTATTAGTGCTACGTACGTCATGGCTAATCGGGATTACCCTCGATAATAATGTATGTCAATTTGCTATTTGATTCATGGAAAAATTATGAAATAGGTAAAATTTACCTTAACATAGATGCTGACAGCAGCAGTGACGTAAGTTGGAAAAATCACTAAAAATAGTAGGAATGGAATTAAATAGTGAATAAATTATGTAATCGAATCTTTATGAGTCTATTTTCATATGAAAGGAACGAAATGACCATATGAGCCATATTTTATGAGATGTTTAAGTTTTTACGAAACAGCGCCAGAGCGTTTTCTGGATCCCCTATTCTGATTTTGAAAATTTACCATAAATTAACCAGAGATAATTAGAAGTCATGCTTTATATGTATAGATTCCTTTTTGAGTATAGTTTCATTAGAAATAAATGGAATAAGTATTGAAGCTCTGTACAGGGAGATATCTCAGTCGTAATGCATGAAGGTCAAAGTAGTCGAACCCTGAAACAGGGGAGACTTTAACTAATAAAATGTACTAATTGGCTTGACCAAAAATTCTAGAAAAAAATTTGTAGATGGACATATGAGTCTAGTTTCAGGAAAAATTTACGGAATCAGTTTTCGAGTTTTGGAACTCGAGATATGATTTTTAAAGTAACTGTGATGCAGTTAGCCAGCTTGTCTGGAAATTTTAAAATGAACTATGTAAGTAAATGAATTAAGTCCGTTAACACCTCGTGTTCGACTCCAGTAACGGTCTCAGGTACGGGGCGTTACAACTAGTCTTTTAGGGCAACACAGTGTAAACGGTTTATAGGTCATTCGGGGTGACACCTCAAAAAAGGTTTATTGATTTCTCAAAATCAGAAGTTTACCAAGATAGTAAACATAGGGTTGTATTGTGTAAGACCATAGTTGGGTTTAGCAACATGTGAAGCCCACCAAGAAAGTAAAATGAGCTATATCATGTAAGACCATAGCCAGGCTATAGCAACATATGAAGTTTGCTAAGACAGTAAACATGGGATCCTATTGTGTAAGGCCATAGGTAGGTTATGGCAGCAAATGAAATCCGCCAAAACAAATAACCAAGAGGCCCTCCAGGGCATAAAAGGAGCAATCGAGGTATGACTCACACAATGTGAAATAGAACAAAATGATCCTAGCACATATGAGAGCGCGGGTAAACAAGATAGTGAGAAAACCGCCAAACTACGAAGATAAGAAAAGCTGGTAGAAGTGTTTGAGAAGAGCCAGTTAATGTGGGAATCTGCCAAATTGGGACGGAAAGAGGAATTGGTATATGTAGTCTTAACAAGGTAGAGGTAATTGAAAGGATACCTTCCTCAAGATATGAAGTAACTGATATTATGAGTTTTCCAGTGGTTGGCGAGTATTCTAGTATTAGGTGCGATAAAGTGAGTCAATGAAACAAATTCTAAGACAAATAGTCTATTCGGCAAAGTCTGCCAAAGATCTAAAGAGAAAAAGGATGTCAAGATAGGACTGTGTAACGCGGGAAAATCCATAAGGACTATCAAATGAGGTAGTCCACTAAGGACTACCTTGGGTGGAAAGTCTGTCGAAAAATAGTATAGAAAAAAGGAAGTCTATTGGGGCTATATAAAATAGGAAGACCATGTGGGACTACTAAAGGTGGAGGCCGCCAAGGGATACTTGAGTAAGAGATAGTCTACTGGGAACTATCTATTAATTGGAGTATCTTAAAAGTTTAGACTAAGGTGAATAAGTACCTTGGAGTTACAATACGGGTCTGAGTCCGCCAGAAAAAAAGGAGGATCTTGATTTAGTCAGTCAAGTATCATATTTAAGTTTGCCATGAGGATAGTAGACCTTATTCAGGAGAAGGATCAAGCATAAGATAAGTCGAAAATTAGAGTAATGCTGAAATAGTACGACAAATACATATGGAGTTCAAGGTGGATTAAATGGATCAAGGAAGGGATCAGCAGTTATGGCAAAGCCTCAGTTAAAATGCCAATATATGTTGCTAATCTGCGTGGGCAAATACAAGCGTTAGTGATGAGACACATTTCGAAAGGTATAAAGAAAGTTTGGAATAATGATAAATAGAGTCAAGACCCATAGGAAAGTAATGTTTGATAAAACATAGTTACGGCTAGTGACTATTTCCATTGGAAGTTAGCTCAATAAAAGCAAGGCATTTGCTACGCTAGTGAAATTTATGAATTCTCCTACGAACTTCAGGGGGTTTTAAATCTATGCATATCAATGCACAAGATCTCACTAAGTTCTTCCGAACTTATAGAAGTTTTCTGCTTGTACGCAAAGTAGATCAAGAGTAGGGGATTGAGTGGAAAGACCAAGCCAGACACTTTCAGATTCTAGTGATAGGCACAATAGTTGTTTCATGTATACAGAAAGGCACCCTTAGAGGCCACTTAGAGATTATATCTGTATGAAAGTCTTAAATTAAAGTGTGTAAATAACTGCTAGGTTTAATAGGGCATTAAAGTTGTAAGAATTTATCACTTGTATGATATGAGCTTAGTAGAACTTAAATTTTGAAATTTGAGATTATCCAAGTGTGCACCTAAATCATATTAGAAAATTTCTTAAGATATTTAAGTTAATTGTGACATTCGATACCTAGACCTAGCGATCGAATCGAGTATAAAGTGTTACATAGCATAAATAATTAGTCCCTTATTGGTATAAGTATGTTTTGACCATGTTTTGAATACTTATATAGGTGAATTGGTAAAATAAGAAGTGAATTGGTATGGAGCCCTTTAGTAGTTGGTTAAAGTATGACATGCATTCTTGACAAGGAATTGTAGGATTAAATGTTAAAGTTGATATGTAGAATGAATATGGTTATTGGTGTATGTTCTAGACATGTTTTATGTGATATGTTAAATGAGCTATTGAATAAATGGATTGAAATGGTATGGTTAATGCAAAAATTGTGCCTTATTGAGTTGGTTGTTTTGGAATGATTATAGAACGAGAATGATTGAGAATGTTACAAGTTAGAAATGATATGTTTATGGGCTATATGGATGTATGAAAGTTGATTGATTAGGGAATTGTTGAATGAATGTGTTGTGTTATGATATGTATGGATTTTGTGTAGGTTGCAAGGTGTTCTTAAGCACCAATTTTGTTTGAGGTGAGTTGAGTATGAAAAGGGACCAAAAATACAAGATTTTGACATTTTTGGCTTCAAGGTATCAAAACCATCGGTAAAGGTGTCGATACTTAGTGTTTTCCAAGCAAGTTTTTAAAAATAGACTCCTAAAATGGTATCGATGGTATCGATACTATTGAAGTTTTGTTTGAAAATGAAGCAAAATAGAATGTTGAAAAGTATCGATACTAAGCGAAGGTATCAATACCGAAAGTTAGGTATCAGTACTTCAAGTCTAGTATTGATACCTCTTGACTTAATTTGATTCTATGAAACATCAAAATTTAAAATGGTATCGATACCTACTATGAAACCTTTAAAACTCTACAATTTAGTCCTATTTCAGTACAGTTTAGCAATTGAGCTTTTGTAAGCTTGTAAGTCTGGAAAAAGTTTAACTAATGTAAAATGATTATATTTAAGTGATGTATGATTTTTTAAGTGATTGATTTTGCATCCAAAGGTTAATTTCCAGTTTAGCAATGATTGTATTTTTGTTTTGATTTAAATAAAGTTAAAGAGACCTGAATTGTAAATGGTTTCAAATCTAGTATGTTATATTAAGATGCTAGTGATCTTGATGAATTAATTATGATTGCATATGATTATTGGTATGAGAGGAAATAGTTAATGAGTTTATAGGATTTGAGTTTTTGTAAACTCATATTAAACCTAAAAATGATTGTATATTAATTGAAACAAATGAATTAGGTAATATTAGAAGTGGTAAATTGGAAATAGGACCGACAAAGGCATGTTTTGATATTGAAAAGTTTAAAATAGTATTATTATGAGTATAATGAATTGTCTCTATATATTGTGTTGAAGCAAGATGATGTAGTGTTAGTTTTGTACACGTAACATGTTTATATTGAGAATGTTAAGCTCGATAACTTCAAGTTATAAGTATATGGTAGATATGTGCATATAGATATACATGTTTACTTTGGTCAGAATTGCTATGCTAATATTTTCTACTTAAATTAGAGAAATACCACTGAATGTTTTACTTGGCGTACAATTTTTTTTCTTCACACGTGATAACTTTTAAAAAGAGTTATATTTCATGCCTTTAGACCTAGCTAATTGCTTCTACTTAAGTCCATTTTGTTGCATTTTAGGGCATTTTAGTTTCTACTTAAGATTGAATGAAAGTACTTGAACACAATTTCGGATAATATTTTGGTTTGGGATTTTATTTCTCAGCCTATGAGCTAAATCTCATAGGGTTGGGATTACTTTGAATGAAACCTTAAACTGTTTCTATAGATGCAGTATATATCTAATTTGCTTTATTGTTTCATTTGATTGTTCTTATTTCTTAATTAAAATGCAAATGATCTCTAGACATAGAAGACTGTTCGCATACTTATAAACTTATTCTAATTCTGAAAGGGTTGGATTGGTTGGGTTAAAATTAAATGAAATGAGCAAGTATTCGGTAGACAATTGTAGTCGACTCTAAACATAGAGTCACGATCATACAAAAGGAACCCATGCAAGATATCTAGAAATCCTATAGACACGGAAAAGGTAACTTGAGCTTTTACTCTTGCGATAGGTAGGCCATTATAGAATTCTTCTGTTCAGTAAAGTAGTTACAATTTTGCCAATGCATTTTGACAATAAGGGTTGATTCTAGGTAATTCCGACCTTCCAAATCAACATCACTCTATCCTTATTCTTTGTCGTAGTATCTGTCACAACATATTTAGTTGTTTATTTCTTTTTTTACATTCTATTTGGATAATCACTCTTGTTATTGTCATTACATTTCTACTCTTATTTTCCCATAGCATTTTCAGTTATTCATTAATTCCATGTATTGCTTATGTTATTACTCCACTAATTGTCAGTGCATATTTATCATTGACTTTTTCATAGCATTAATCACATTTTATTATAATAACTTGATCACTATTATGCCTCAATCTGATCCTCGTGGGAACAATACTCACGTATCACTTTATTACTTGATTTGACATGTATACTTGAACAAATTGCATATCATATTCACACACGACAAGTTTTTGGTGTCGTTGCTAAGGAATGACAATTTGGTGAAATTTGGTTCGGTTATTTTACTTAGTAGTTTTATTTAACTTAGTTTATTTACTTTTCACAAGTTTTCCATCAGAGTATGAGAAAAGGCATTCCTGCTAACACAAAATACCTTTTTGATCCGGAGATTGATAGAACCTTGCATAGAAAGAGAAAAGAATTGAGAAAAATGGCTGGAAATGAAAATAATCTTAATGGTAATCCAAATGATCGCAATGAAAATCCTTCAATTGGATGTGTGGTGAATGATCGAGATAGGTCAATTAGAGAGCATGTCGTCCCAATGCTGGATGATTTGAATCTAGGGATAGTTAGACCAAATATGAGCTGAAACAGGTAATGTTTCAGATGTTACAAACCGTAGGACAATTCAGTGGACTCCCCATTGAAGACCCACGATTACATTTAAGACTCTTTCTAGAAGTATGTGATTCATTCAAACAACAAGGTGTTCCTAAAGACACCTTAAGACTTAAGCTATCCCCATATCCTTTAAAAGATCGTGCAAGAACATGGCTAAATGCTATTCCGTTGGGAACAGTGGCATCATGGAATGATCTTTGCTAGAGGTTGTTGCTACCGTATAATCCCCCAAATATGAATGCCAAGCTTAGAAATGACATCATATCTTTTTGGCAGATAGAGTACGAGACATTATATGAAGCTTGGAAATGATTTAAGGAGTTAATTGGGAAATGTTCGATGCATGGATTCTAGCACTAGACTCAAATAGAGATGATTTACAATTGGTTGAATACGCACACAAAGGTGTTAATTGATACGTCTGCCAGTGGTACATTGTTGGACAAAACTTATAATGAAGCATACGAGATCTTGGAAAAGATTGCCAACAACGATAATCAGTATCCAACCACTAGAGTTGGGTCAGGTAAGAGAAATGTCTGTACCATCGAGCTTGATGCAATCACTTCATTAACAGCCCATGTATCTTCTCTAGCTAATATGATTAAAACCATGAAAAATCCAATTGTAGTCTATGAGATGAAATCAACAAAGTTGTCATGTGTTTATTGTGGGGAAAACCATGTGTTTGACAAATGACCATCAAATCTAGCATCAGTATACTACATAGGTAATTCGAATCAAAATAGTAATCCATATTAAAACAACTACAGTCCAGGGTGGAAGCAACACCCGAATTTTAGTTAGGGTAATCAAGGTGTAGGAAATTTCAACAATGACACAACATAGAATGTCAACAATACACCACCTAGTTATGTTCAACCTATACCGAGGCAAAATACTCAATACGATCAAGCATCAACTTCTACTTCCATTGAAGTTTTGTTAAAGGAATATATGGCCAAGAATAATGTTGTAATTTAGAGTTAGGTTGCTTCTCTCTGAGCACTTGAAAATCAAGTAGGGTAAATAGTGAATGCTCTAAATTCAAGGCCACAATGAGTATTGCCAAATGATACCGAGAAGGGTAAGCAGAAGAATGTTGTGGCAGAGTCAAATTAGGTTGCCAACAAAAAAGCCACAGTAAAACAATATTAGCAACTAGAAGGACGAAAACCTCTACCTTTTCCACAACGATTCTATAATTTCAAACAAGATGCTCAGTTTAAAAGATTTTTGGAGGTTTCGAAGCAACTCCACATTAATATACTGCTAGTCAAAGCTTTGGAGAAAATGCCCAATTACATGAAATTCATGAAAGACATACTGTCAAATAAACGCAGGTTGAGAGAATTTGAGATTGTTACTTTCACTGAAGTGTACACAACAATATTGATAAATAAGCTACCTCTAAAGAAGATAGGACTTGGGAAAGCGAGACCTACTACAGTGACCTTGCAATTGGCTAACAGATCTTACACCCATCTAGAAGGTAAAATTTAAGATGTATTGGTAAGGGTGGATAAATTTATCTTTCCTGTAGATTTTATTATTTTAAAATGTGAAGCTGACCATGATGTACCAATTATTCTTGGAAGACCATTTCTTGCTACTGCAAGGACCCTAATTGATGTGTAGAAAGGCAAGCTAACCATGAGAGTGAATGATTAGCAAGTTACTTTTAATGTGTTTAATGCATTAAAATGCACTTATGAGAATGAGGAATGTCACGCCATTGACTTGATAGAAACAGCAGTGGACAAATTCACAAAATTTTGCTACAAAAATTCTGACAGTGAAGACAATTTGATGGAGCAAGGTGACACTATAAGTTTTGAAGAGCTTAGTGAATTTATGGAAGCCCAGTAGATAGTGGATAGGTCAAGGAAGAAATTTTGAAGCCCTGGATTTATCATATCGATCTTTTAAGCCTTCTAAACCATCTATAGAGGAATCTCCTGTACTAGAGTTAAAGCCTCTGCCACAATATTTGAAATATGTGTATTTTGGAAATAATAGTACTTTGCCAATTGTAATTTTTGCTAAGCTAACACCTAAGCAAGAGGACAGGTTGTTAGAAGTGTTATGGCGATTTAAAAGAGCACTAGGTTGGACCCTTATCGATATACAGGGAATTAGCCCTATATTTCGTATGCATAAAATTTTGTTGGAAGATTTTCATAGCAAAATTTTGTTACATGACTAAATCTCCTAATATGGTTTCCATTAAAAAAAAGAAAAAAGGAGAATAAATATATGAAAATGTGAATAATATATAGGCTTAAAGCAAGTGAATTTTGTTTAGGTAACGCATGAACTAACTGAATAAAAAGATATCTGCTATAGGACGAAAGAAACAATGCATAGGTACTTAGGAAATTTTGTTTTTAAGGAGAAATTTTTGCACTGCCTTTGTTGAACAAACCTTTGAAATTTGAATCAATTTTAGGAAAAGAGAATATTGCTCAGAACAGAGGTATAAATTGTTTTTCGAATAGCTAGGCAATACAAGAAGTTTTTTTGCCAAGGCATAATAGGTGCATTCATGCATTTACGTGTATTTTACTTGAGGACAAGCAATAACTCAGGTTTGGGGGTGTGATAAGTCTTGAAAAAAGTCAAATTTCATGTCTTTAGACTTAACTAATTCCTTGTACTTAAGTACATTTTGTTGCATTTTGGGATATTTTAGTTTGCATTTTTAATATTGCATTAGGACTTGGACTGTGTTAGAATTAGGTGCTTTTAATCGCTTGCGGTAGAGGTTTTTTTTTTGTGTGTGTGTGTATGTTAGTGTGACAGGAACATGTTTTGGAACGAGGAAATAAAGGAGTGAAGTTTTGTCAGGGCAAATTGCAGGCAGTTTGCCAGTATGAATGTCGTGGCAATGCCGAGAAGACCAAGTCAACAATTTTCGTGCAACAATCCCAACTCAAATTTAAACATGTACCACATAAATCCCCTTAAAAGTGGAGAAGATAATCACAAGTTGTTACTCTACCCTAGCCTAATCTATCTATAAAATCTGATGAAGGGGACCTCACAAAGGGAAAAAAAAAAGTGGGAGAGATCCTTAAATGTGAATAAGGGTTCGGCTTGTAACACCCCTTCCCCGAGTCCGAGGCTGGAAAAGGGTACGAGGCATTACCGGGCTAAAGTGTACACATACTTGTAAAACCAGGTCATAAAATTTCGTTCAAAATAAAAACATTCATTCATACTCATAATGTCTCTTATATGGGCTTACAAGGCCCAAAACATATATCGGGGGTGATTCTGGACTAAATTGAGAACTTACGAACTTTTTATAACACTTAGGAAATTTTCCATGTTTGAAGAGCCACACGCCCGTGTGGGTTAGGCCATGTAGTCACACACGCCCGTGTGGCTTGGGACACACCCATGCCCTCAGCCCGTGTAACTCTCTGTCAGCAACGATATAAGGTCACACAGCCAAGTCACACGCTCGTGTGCTAGACCGTGTCCTCCACATGGATGAGACACACGCCCGTGTCTCTGCCCATGTGGCCCAGAAAATGGCTATTTACCAAGCCAATTGGCACCCTCGTTAGCACTTACTTAAACATAACTTCAATGGCATTTTTCATGGCAATTTCATATCGATTTATTCATGCATAACGCATCATACTTTGCCTAGTTTAAACTGATCAACTTCATGCCATGATTATCGTTAACACATTCTTACACTTCATACTTATGCTAAGGTCTATCCATAGGCCAATTTAGTTACTTTAAAACCAACAAGTAATCTAGGGAACATTCATAATTCATCCATACCAAATACACATGACTACACCATATGAAATCTTTAGCACATGCATGCATATGTGAATAGGTTTACAACCCAATAACCAATATGAGCCACATCTCATGGCCATATACAAAATGAATACTATTCCCATTATGGGCCAATACATTTGGACAAATCAAATGACACATACCCAATTGACTAAGTCCCTATACATGCCATAGACTTAAAGTGCTTGAAATCATTTATACCCTTCAATTGCTGGAAAGTGTGATAGAATCTCTGAAGATCTCCAACCCGAGCTAGCTTAGTGACCTTATAAAATGAGGAAAAAGGAAGGGGTAAGCTATATAGCTTAGTAATTCCATATGAAAATATTAGGAGATTTGTTGACATGTTTTTTTGCCATATTCTCACAACATGTTCTCAAGGTATCACAACCATAATGGCACATAATTCCACTAATTATTCATATTCCAGCCAAGCTGTCTACAAGAGTTATAGTTACTAAATTATTGATAACTTGAGCTAAAAAATTCTAAATTAAGATCAGTTAAAAGAATTTGAAACTAGATTCATATATCCTTCTACCATAAAATTTTTAGAATTTATGAATTATCCAATAAGTACATTTTATTCTCCAAAATTACCCTTGTTCTGCTGTTTGACAACTTCAACCTTTCTTTACTAAAAATTAATTATCTCACAGTACGGGATTCAGATAATGATCCTGTCTATTTCTCTTAAAAATAGACTAATAAAGGATTTATTCAAATGAATTATAACTCATAATTATTTTCATACAATTTTTAATGATTTTCCAAAGTCAAGATAGGGGACTCCGAAATCCGTCTGACCTTGTCTCACGAAAATTCAAATATCTCATAATATGAAACTCTTTTGCTTACACCATTTCTTCCATTTGAAACTAGGCTTGATAATATTTAATTTAATATTTTATTCATCCTCTAACTCAATTTCCACAATTTTTGGTGGATTTTCAAATTTGGACTACTGTTGTCCAAAACTGTTTTAGATTAAAATAACGATAACTAAGTTTATAACACCTTTACAAATCATTTCAACCATCATGGTAATAATACCTATTTATACATCATAAGCATAGACCCATAATCACAAGGTCATCACAAAACATTCTCATGGCATGAAATACTTATTTGCATCCTTACCAAAGGTGCATCATAAACCGACAACATTTCTCATCAGTTTTGCGCACATACCTGTACCACTTTGTAACATAATCATACATTATCACAACTTTGACATAATCTTTGAATTACCCGTTGAACCACTTGGAGGATACTCAGAATCATCATACACATGATGCCAAAGCCATGTCCCAGACGTGGTCTTACATGGGATCCCACATCGTTGGCAATAGCCCAGCTACGGTCTTACACAAAGTCTCATAACAGTGCCGATGCCATGTCCCAAACATGGTCTTGTACGGGACCTCATATCGATGCCAATGCCATATCCCAGATATGGTCTTACATGGGATCTCATGTCGATGCGTATATCATATCCCAGATACGGTCTTACAAGGGATCTCATATTGATGCCGATGCCATATCCCAGATATGGTCTTATACAGGATTTCAAAAACTCACATGTCATGGTATCCGCATCTTAGCTATTCCTAGGGTTCAACCGGGATTTCTGAGACACCAACTTTTGTCGAATCGTCATTGAGACATCATGAATCAATTTCATAAAGACAAATACATATAAATATACATTTCATGCAATATTTAAGCATTAAACATATAATAGTAATAACATGTTGCATTATTATCATACAAACTTACCTCGATACCAAAAATGGCGAAAAGAGACCTATAACCGTCAATTTCTCGTTTTTCTCTCGTTCTAGGTCCAAATCTCATTTTTCTTGATCTATAATATCACATTTAGCTTATTAATTGGTCACATTATTCAATTTGATCCAAAAATCACATTATGGAAAAACTACATTTTTGCCCCTAAAGTTTCACATATTTGCACTTTTGCCCTTAGGCTCGTAAAATGAAATGTGTTCAATTTCTTTATTACTCATGCATAGCCGAACCTCTCTTATGCTTATAATAGCGTACATTTTTCATTAAAACAAATTTTTAGCACATATTTTATAACTTTTATGATTTGGTCCTTTTTTATGTTTTCACCGAAAATCACATAGTAAAAGTCGTTTCTCTAACCATAAACATCTATAATCTACCACCAAACATCAAAATACACCAATTTCTAACATGCTTCAAAATCTATAACTTCACCATATCTCAAATTAATGGTAGGACTAGGTAGATCTTGTTACGAGGATTTTAAAAACGTAAAGAACATTACAAACGGGGATAAAACGGACCTTTTATGAAGCTTGGAAGCTCAGCCAAACCCTAACCATGGCTTCTCTTGGTACATTCGGCTGGAGCAAGAAGATGGACAAGGGATTTTGGCTATTTTGGCTTTTTAATTCGTTTAATTGCTAGATTACTAAAATTCCCTTAACTTAAAAATATTTTATTTCTCCCATTCATGCCCATTTTTGCCCATCATATTAACCAATGGTCTAATTACCATCTAAGGACCTTCAATTTAAAAACTCATAACAATTTGACACTTCTAACATGTAGAACTCAACTTTTTCACTTTTTACATTTTAGTCCTTTATACTAAATTGAGTGTCCAAACGTCAAAATTTTCGAACTAGATTTTCATGAAATCATTCCGTGAAATTGTAAACCATAAAAGTACAATGAAAATAATTTTTTTATGTCAGATTTATGGTCCTGAAACCACTGTTCCGACTAGGACCAAAATTGGGATGTTACAGTTATCCCCCCTTTTAGGGATTTTTGTCCCCAAAAATCTTACCGGAAGAGTGGTTTGGTTTTTACATAAACTTCACTATCTCATAATCATTGCTAAAGAACTTTTACTCAGGCTATGCTTAATACTTAGTTCTTTAATTTCTTATACTAAAGTCACGAGCAAATCTTCGCTATACAACACATCAACCGATTCTTGATCTCTATTGGAGAATTTATGCACTCAAAGGTCTGATCCATACTGTCATAGCACATACATACATACATACTTGAATCCTTCCTGATAAACAATTGTATGCAAAGTTCAGTAAATGTGAGTTCTGGTTACGTGAAATTAGTTTTCTAGGACATGTTGTATTAGCATCGGATATTCGGGTTGATCCGAGTAAAATTTCAACTATACTTGATTTGAAACCTCTGAAAAATGTTTCTGAAGTTTGAAGTTTTCTGGGACTTGCTGGTTACTATAGACGGTTCGTGAAAGGTTTCTCTATGATTGCACCTTCGATAACGAAGCTATTACAGAAAGATGTTAAGTTCGAGTGGTCAGAAAGTGTTAGAAAAGTTTTGATCAGTTGAAAGCCCTTTTGATTGAAGTTCCAGTACTAGTTCAGTCAGAATCAGGTAAAGAATTTATTATCTATAGTGATGTATCTTTAAATGGTTTAGGTTGTGTTTTGATGTTGGAAGGAAAAGTTGTATCATATGCCTCGAGACAGTTAAATCCGCATGAAAAGAACTATCCGACACACGATTTAGAATTCGCAGCTATTGTGTTTGCATTGAAGATATGGCGCCACTATCTGTTCAGTGAGAAATGTCATATTTATTCTGATCACAAAAGCCTGAAATATTTGATGACTCAGCAAGATCTGAATTTGAAATAGCGTCGATTGTTAGAGCAGTTAAAAGACTACGAGCTTGTGATTGGCTACCATCTGGGAAAGGCTAATGTTGTTGCTGATGCTTTAAGCCAAAAATCACTATTTGTTTTACGTGCAATGAATGCACATATGGCTATGTCTAATGATGGTTTGATTATAGCTAAGTTAAAAGCAAGACCGTTATTTATTCAACAGATTTGTGATGTTCAAAAAGTTGATAATGATTTGCTAGCAAAACGAGGCTAATGTGATTCGACTGTTGATTCAGAATTTCGAGTTGATACTGAGGGTTGTCTAAGGTTCAGAAACTGAATATGTGTTCCGGGAAATCCAGAGTTGATTCAGATGATTTTGAATAAAGCTCATAATAGTCGACTATCTGTTTACCCGGGTAGTACGAAAATGTATAATGATCTGAAACAACTATATTGGTGGCATGGTATGAAACGACACATTTTTTACTTTGTTTCAAAATGTTTAGTCTATCTACAAGTAAAAGCCGAGCATCAGGTGCCTTTTGGATTTCTTCATCCAATCATGATACCTAAGTGGAAATGGGACAGAGTCACAATGGATTTTGTATTCGGTTTGCCGTTGACACCAAGCAAGAAAGATGCAATTTGGGTTATTGTGGATAGATTGACTAAATCGACTCATTTTGTTCCGGTTCGCAAAGATTACTCGCTTGATAAGCTAGCTGAATTGTATGTTTCTCATATTGTAAGATTACATGGAGTACCTATTTTTATTGTTTCGGATAAAGATCTGAGGTTTACATTGCACTTTTGGAAGAAAATGCAAGATGCACTAGGTACGAAATTACATTTCAACACTGCTTTCCATCCGCAAATAGATGGTCAGTCTGAATGAATTATTTAGATACTTGAGGACATGTTGAGATGTTGCATTCTCAAGTTTGAAGGTACGTGGGAAAGATACTTACCTCTGATTAAATTTGCGTACAATAATAGCTTTCAATCAAGTATCGAAATGGCACCTTACGAGGATTTGTACGGTCGTAAATTTCATACACCATTGTATTGGATCGAGCTCAGTAAAAATAAGTTACACGAGGTCAATTTGATCAGAGAGACTGAATAGAAAGTAAAAGTGATCCGCGAAAGTTTGAAAATAGCGTCAGATCGTCAAAAATTGTATGCTGACTTGAAACGAAGAGATATAGAGTTTCAGATCGGGGACAAAGTCTTTTTGAAAGTCTCGCCATGGAATAAAATACTCAAATTCAGTTGTAAAGGCAAATTGAGTCCGAGATTTATTGGGCCGTATGAGATTATAGAGCGTATTGGACCTGTTACTTATAGACTGTTGTTCCCACCTGAGTTAGAAAAGATCCATAATGTATTCCATGTTTCGATGCTTCGTATATATCAATCAAATCCCTCACATATGATTAATCCGTTGGAGATTGAGATTAAGTCTGATATGACATATAAGAAAGAACCGATTCGTATTCTGGCTCGCGAAGTTAAAGAATTACGAAATAAGGAAATTCCATTAGTGAAAGTATTATGGCATAAACACAGAGTTGAAGAGGCAACGTAGGAGCCTCAGGATGCAATGAAAGAACGTTATCCGAACCTATTCACTGGTAAGATTTTCGGGGACGAAAATCCCTAAGGGAGGATAGCTGTAGCAGCCCGATTTAGACCCTATTTGGAACAGTGATTTTGGGAACACGAATCCAAGTCAAAAAAATATTTAAAAATTATTTTCTGTGTTTATTATGTGTGTATTAATATCTGTGAAATTTTCGTGTTTTAATTTTGTCGTTTGAGTGTTGATTAATAAAAAGGGCTTAATCGCGTAAAATGAAAATTTGATGGTTTAATTTGTAATGGCCGAATTGTGGTTGTATTTATAGTTTGAAGTGTTTATAATGCAATTTTTCCATGAGAACATGATATGGGCTGTTGTGGCCTTAATGAGTATGGTTTAGTTATTAAATTATAAAGGTTAAATATATAAAATGTTAAATATGTTATTATAATAAAACATATAATAAAAGATATCATGCATTCATTTTTATTACATGACCAAAACTTGGGAAAAAAATAAAATAAATAAGCTTTAGGGTATTTGGCACTTTGGAAGCTTGATTCAAGGTTAGTTTTTGTTCGGTTTTTGATAATTTTTACGTTTTTAAGATCCGTTGCAGTGTAATGTACAAAGTCCATGCTCGAATTTCTGATTTTGATGAATATTTTGAGTTATGCTATTGATGAATAATTGAGCTTTGTGATGTTAATTGATGAATTATGGAAGATATGTTTTGGATTAATATGTTTTGTATTGGAATTTTTTATGATTTTGAGTAATTAGGACTAAATTGAAAAAATAATAAATTGAGGACTAAAATGTGAAATAAATGAAATGTATGGACTTGTATAAATATGGGTAGCATTTAGCCTAAGCATGGTGTGTGCAAATTTTGCATGTTTTGTGTTTTGTGCAATTTGGACTAAATTGTAAAAAATGTAAAATGTCAGGGGTAAAATAGTAATTTTCCCATTGATGTGTTTTTGGACTAAATTGAATGAAATTATGTTTTAATGAGTTTAATTTGAATATGCTTAGATCAAGAACCAAAGAAATCCGATTTGGATCGGGGGAAAACCAAAGTTGTCGATTAGTCGTCCCGTTCTGATTATCGTTATCCGAGGTAATTTTATAAGCAAATAGATGTTGTTAACTTTAAATAAATACGAGTTTTATATGTTGAAATGAACTGTGGAAGTATATATATGTTAGCTGAATTTGTATATGCTTGGGAGCTATGTTTACGAATTCATTTTGACAGAGTTACGACGTCCAAAAGCCTCGTACGAACCTTAGGAATAGCTAGGATACATATGTCATGATATAGGATTTCTGATATGTGTTCTCGCGTAAGACCACATCTGGGACGTTGGCATCGATATGTGATTACGTATAAGATCAGTCTGGTACATTGGCATCGTATTTGATTCGTTTAAGACCCTGTCTGGGACAGTGGCATCAATATGTGATTGCATGTAAGACCACGTCTAGGATGTTGGCATTGTACGATATGTGTGATTATCCGAGTATCCTATTCAATTCCGAATGGTTCAACGAGAAATGATAAGTTGTGATTGAATGTGTAAAATGAGCTAAAGTCATTAGGTATGTGATAGTTTATTACCTATTTGAAAATAAGGTAAATGTGATACAAATTATATATGATGTAAATGAAAATATATGTGTATATGAAAAGTACATTTGGCCAAAGGTTATGTATAGTGATATCATATTTGTGATCTATGTGCAAACATATATGAAAGATTATATTCGGCCTTATGAATATAAAATGTGAATATTTATAAAATGATTCATGAATATATGTATATGAGTTTATGTATATTCGACTAAATAATGATATTGTGGCTTTGAAATTGAATGATATTTTGATATTAGATATATGTATATTCGGCTAAATGAAAGTATATGTTGTATATGAAATTATAAGTTTCAAATTAAATGTGATAATGATAGCATAAATTGTTTTAGTTAAATTGAGTTGATATTGTCATTGAGTTATTTTTTTGCTTATGACTTACTAAGCTATGATAGCTTACTGTGTGTGTATGTTTTCCTCTGTTTTATAGATTTTGGAGTTAAGTTACGAGCTCGGGGATCGTCAGCGAAGTTTATCACACTATCGACTGTTTTCAGTACTTTATAAGTTGAACTTAAACCTAGGGCATGTACAGGCTAGTTTATGTTTATGTTTGTTTTTGGGTTATGTAAATATGAGCCATGCGAAAATGGCTTAATAGTTTGGTTTTGATGGTTTGGCCATTATATATTTATATGTGAATCATGGTTGATATATTTGCTAATGGTGATGAAGTTATGTCAAAGTAGATGTGTATGGTATATATTTGGTATGATGTGAAATTGTGGTTGAACATTACTATTGAGTGAAATGCATGATATATAAGTGGGATGTATTAGGTAAATGGCTATGATTTGAAGTATTGATATTCGATTATGTGATGAAGTAGATATAGATAATAGTTATATGTCTTTGATCATTAGTTGTAAATGAGACTTAAAGTATAATGAATAGCTTGTGAAATGACCATGTTTTGATTCGGCAAACAAGGTGAATTAGCCTTCGGTTAAAGTTAGATAATTAGGGTAACATGTATTTGTGATTTGAAAGTGAGTTGTTTTGGCTTATAAGATTAAAACATTATACATATATGTTTTTGTGTATTCGGTTATGTATTGATCTAATAATTAAACATTAGTTGAGATATATTTGTAATATGTTTGACATGACATAAATTCTAGCTATATGTATATTTATGTACTTGGCCGAATATCTGATCATTGAATTAGTCTCGAATATGACCTTTGTTACTTTGCATGATAGTAATATTAGCATGTTAAAATTCGGTTATGGTATGCTAAAGTTTTAGACAAATAGTTGTTATGCATTATGCATTAATATATATATTTGATGTGTTGATGTGAAAAGTAAAATATGTTTGATTTATTGGTTTAGTTCTTTGAAATGTTTCATACATGTAAAGTGATAGAGTATAATGGAAATAGACATTAAATAAAGCATAAGTATTTAGCGTGTTTAATATTCGGCTAAAGCTTTAGAAATTGACCATATGAATAGTAACTTATGCTTTTATTAAACAAGATAGTTTGATGCAAGTCTAGTATATGGCTTAGTTATTGTGCTTTAATTTTTAAGTATATGTTATATGACGTTCTATGTGTATTGATGGAATAGCAATTAGGTAAGCGTGGTTTGGTCAAAACTTATAATAAGGTTGCATGTATATTTGGTCTTGGATAATAAGTAATAAGTTGTTTAATTTATATGTTTATATTTGGCCGGTTGATAATAATTTATGGTTGAATGTTTATTGATTAAAGTGTAACATGTAATATTTTAGTTTGGCTAGTATACGTTTATATGTGATGAATTAAAATGATTAATTTCTATGTGTATCCATGAATGTTCGAAAGTTGTGTCTCGTTCGGTAATACCTCGTAACCCCATTCCGGCGACGGATACGGGTTAGGGGCGTTACACCATATAACAAGAATTTTATCAGAAAATCAAGAGCCATAAGAATATTTCTAAGAATAAATAAACACATAGAACACCTTAGAAGAGATTGTCATAATCTGTTCAGCTATAACTGCCACACTCAGATATCTTACTTTTCAAATATCATCCCTTCAACTATTTCTATCATCACTAATTTCGCATTAATGTTTTTTTTTAAAGAAAATCGATTCTGAAGAAATTCTAGTTAGTACATTCTTTCGACATCATACCAGAATAAATCAATTACCAAAGTTAACTTCTTCACTAACTGTGATATTGCGTGAATCAAATAATATTTTTTTTGTGTCAATCTAATACCTTACTAGCTCTGTCTTCACTTATCAACCAATCCTCAATCTCTGATCATATTTATAATCATTCTACCACTGAACTCTTTGGTCTCATACTTGTGAGCTTATTCAACACAGATCTCATAAAATCCTTTACAAAACACCACTCTGGCAAGGGGGTGGGGTTCTAAGGTCCCTAACTTGTCTCTCATACACATAAACATATAACACAACTTTTAGTATTATAGTAATATCATCACTATCATATCATTCACTTCAGGCAAACTAACATTCATATTTGTTTTACGCAAACTTTCCAATTACCTTATTTAAACAAGTGTACTTATGCATGTATTCTATGAATTCTGAAAAATTTTACTTATCCCATTCATTCAATCAAACAAGCCATGCACATAATATCATATAAAGGCCAAACAAATATGGATAAGTATATCACAATCAAAACTTTCATCTCTCCCATCATCATATACATATCATTACAATCATATGAATCAATCCAATCAATTTAACACATTTACTTAAGCTATACGAGCTTGTCAATCATAATTATTCAAACAAGTATACATGGACATTCATTCCATCAATATTTTTGATCAGTTACCTAAACACATGCATTCGTTCAAGCAAAACCAATCATATACATCATTTTACCCTTCTCAAGAAATCATTGTAATCCATCAAAATTCAACGTCCAATAGAGACAATGACATTTTATCCATAACATAAAGTTATGAACCTTTATTCATACCTTAATGAATTTCTACTTATCAAATTCACTTAATCAAACAAGTCAAGTGCACAATATCATATGAACATCAAACAAGCCTGGATATTCGTCGCAACATAAACCTTCATCTCACATGTTATCACATACATATCATGAACTTTTATTCATACTTTTCTGAGTTTAGGCTCATCATAACTGTACTCTACTCAGATACCTTAGCATCATATTTAACATGGTTGGTGTAGCTCGGTTAAAGAGTACCTTTGTCCAAACAAGATGGTTCTCATTCGCGTCGGGAGACATCACACTATCACAGATTATATGTGGCATGTACAATTAAACTCTCACACATGCTAGGTTGCTCCGAGAACTGACTAAACCATAGCTCTGATACCACTAAATTTAACATCCATTGCCCGAGTTCGAGGCCGGGACAGGGTACGAGGCATTACCAGACTAAAGCGTACACATATTTATAAAACAGAGTCATAAAATTTTGTTCGAAATAAAAACATTCATTCATATTCATAATGTCCCTTATATGGGCTTAAGAGGCCCAAAACATATATCAGGGGTGATTTGGGAATAAATTGAGAACTTACGAACTTTTTACAACACTTAGGAAATTTTCCATGTTTGGAGAGTCAGGCGCCTGTGTGGGTTAGGCCGTGTGGTCGCACATGCCCTTGTGGCTTAGGACACGCCCATGTCCTCAGCCCGTGTAACTCTCTGTTTATAATGTTAGCAACGATATAGGGTCACACAGCCAAGTCACACGCCCGTGTGCTAGATCGTGTCCACCACACGGATGAGACACGCGGCCATGTCTTTGCCCGTGTGGCCCAAAAAATGGCTATTTACCAAGCCAATTGGCACCCTTGTTAGCACTTACTTAAACATAACTTCAATGGCATTTTTCATGGAAATTTCATATCGATTTATTCATGCGTAAGGCATCGTACTTTACCTAGTTTAAACTTATCAACTTCATGCCATGATTATCGTTAACGCATTCTTACATTTCATACTTATGCTAAGGTCTATCCATAGGCCAATTTAGTTACTTTAAAACCAACAAGTAATCTAGGGCACATTCACAATTCATCCATGCCAAATACACATGACTACACCATATGAAATCTTTAGTAAATGCATGCATATATGAATAGGTTTACAACCCAATAACCAATATGAGCCACATCTCATGGCCATATACAAAATGAATACTATTCCCATTATGGGCCAATACATTTGGCCAAATCAAATGACACATACCCAATTGAATAAGTCCCTATACATGCCATAGACTTAAAGTGCTTGAAATCATTTATACCCTTCAATAGCTGGATAGTGTGATAGAATCTCCAACGCTCTCCAACCCGAGCTAGCTTAGTGAGCCTATAAAATGAGGAAAAAGGAAGGGGTAAGCTATATAGATTAGTAAGTCCATATGAAAATAATAAGAGATTTATTGACATGTTTTTTTTTCCATATTCTCACAACATGTTCTCAAGATAACACAATCATAATGGCACATAATTCCACTATTTATTCATATTCCAGCCAAGCTGTCTACACAAGTCATAGTCATTAAATTATTGATAACTTGAGCTGCAGAATTATAAATTAAGATCTGTTAAAAGAATTTGAAACTAGACTCATATATTTTTATACCATAAAATTTTTAGAATTTATGGATTAGCCAATAAGTACAGTTTATTCTTCAAACTTACCCCTATTCTGCTGTTTAACAGCTTTAACCTTTCTTTACTAAAAATTAATTATCTCACAGTACGGGATTCAAATAATGTTCCTATCTGTTTATCTTGAAAATAGACTAATTAAGGATTTAGTCATATAAATTCTAACCCATAATTATTTTCATACAATTTTTAATGATTTTACAAATTCAGAATAGGGGACTCCAAAATCATTCTGACCTTGTCTAACAAAAATTCAAATATCTCATAATATGAAACTATTTTGCTTACATCATTTCTTCTATATGAAACTAGACTCAATAAGCTTTAATTTCTTATTTTATTCAACTTCTAACTCAATTTCCAATATTTTTGGTAGATTTTCAAAGTCAAACTACTACTGCTATCCAAAACCGTTTTAATATAAAATAATGATAACTAAGTTTATAACACCTACACAAACCATTTCAACCATCATGGTAAAAATATCTATTTATACATCATAAGCATAGACCCATGATCACAAGGTCATCACAAAATCATTCTCATGGGCATGACGTACTTATTTGCATCTTTACCAAAGGTGTATCATAAACCGACATCATTTCTCATGAGTTTTGCGCACATACCTATACCACTTCGTAACATAATCATACATTATCACAAATTTGACATAATCTTTGAATTACCCGTTGAACCACTTGGAATACTAAAGGATACTCAAAATCATCATACACATAATAAGATGCCAAAGCCATGTCCCAGACGTGGTCTTACATGGGATCACATATTGTTGCCAATAGCCCAGCTACGGTCTTACGCAAAGTCTCATAATAGTGTCGATGCCATGTCCCAGACATGGTCTTATATGGGACCTCATATTGATGCCGATGTCATATCCCAGATATGGTCTTACATGGGATCTCATGTCGATGCTTATGTCATATCCCAGATACGGTCTTACAAGGGATCTCATATTGATGTCGATGCCATATCCCAGATATGGTCTTATACGGGATTTCAAAACTCACATGTCATGATATCCGTATCTTAGCTATTCCTAGGGTTTAATCGGGATTTCTAAGACACCAACTTTTGTCGAATCGTCATTGAGACATCATGAATCAATTTCATAAAGACAAATACATATACATATACATTTCATACAATATTTAAGCATTAAACATATAATAGTAATAACATGTTGCATTATTATCATATAAACTTACCTCGATACCAAAAATGGCGAAAAGAGACCTGACCGTCAATTTCTCGTTTTTCCCTCGTTCTAGGTCCGAATCTCATTTTTCTTGATCTATAATATCACATTTAGCTTATTAATTAGTCACATTATTCAATTTGATCCAAAAATCATATTATGGTAAAATTACATTTTTGCCCCTAAAGTTTCACATATTTATACTTTTACCCCTAGGCTCGTAAAATGAAATGTGTTAGATTTCTTTATTACCCATGCATAGGCGGACCTCTCTTATGCTTGTAACAGCCCACATTTTTCATTAAAATAGATTTTTAGCACATATTTTATAACTTTTATGATTTGGTCATTTTATGCATTTTCACCGAAAGTCACTTAGTAAAAGTCATTTCTCTAACCATAAACATGCATAATATATCACCAAACATCAAAATACACCAATTTATAACATGGGTCAAAAACTATACCTTCACCATATCTCAAATTAATGGTAGAAATAGGAAGATCTTGTTACGAGGATTTCAAAAACGTAAAGAACATTAAAAACGGGGCTAAAACGGACCTTTTATGAAGCTTAAAAGCTTAGCCAAACCCTAACCATGGATTCTCTTCGTACGTTCGGCTGGAGAAAGAAGATGGATAAGGGATTTTGGCTATTTTGGCTTTTTAATTCTTTTAATTACTAGATTAGTAAATGCTCTTAACTTAAAAATATTTTATTTCACTCATTCATGCCCATTTTTGTCCATCATATTAACCAATGTTCTAATTACCATCTAAGGACCTTCAATTTAAAAACTCATAACAATTTGACACTTCTAACATGTAGAACTCAACTTTTGCACTTTTTACAATTTAGTCCTTTTACTAAATTGAGTGCCTAAACGTCAAAATTTTCGAACGAGATTTTCACAAAATCATTCCATGAAATTGTAAACCATAAATGTACAATGAAAATAAATTTTTCTATGTCAGATTTGTGGTCCCAAAACCGCTGTTCCGACTAGGCCCAAAATCGAGATGTTTCATGGCTACGCAAAGGAAAGGAAGCCTAAGACAATCCTTCTTAGCCATCACATAATGCTATGCTGCCACAGTATGGACTGGGCAAGTGAAAGCTGTTTCCCAAATCTCTTTCGTTATTTCCATTAGTGTTCCTTCGGAAGATTGAATTGTAGTAGTTGAACATAATGTCAGATAATATTTTGGTTTGGAATTTTATTTCCCAACTCATGAGCTAAATTTCATAGGGTTGGAATTACTTTTGATGAAACCTTAAATTGTTTTTATGGATGCAATATATATCTAATTTACTCTACTGTTTCATTTTATTATTCTTATTTCTTAATTAAAATACAAACTATCTCTAGACATAGAAGATTGTTCGCATACTTATAAATTGATTCTAATTCCGAAAGGGTTGGATTGGTTGGATTAAAATTAAATGAAATGAGCAGGTATTCGATAGACACTTATAGTTGACTCTAGACATAGAGTCACGATCATACAGAAGGAACCCATGCAAGATATCTAAAAAGCATATAAACACGAGCAAGGTAACTTGAGGTTTTAATCTTGTGAGAGGCAGACCATTTTAGAACTCTTCTGTGTAGTAAAGTAGATACGATTTTTCCAAGGCATTATTGACAGTAAGGGTCGATTCTAGGTAATCCTGACCTTCCGAACCAACAGGACTCTATCCTTATTTTTTGTCGTAGTATCTTTGCCACAACATATTTAATTGTTTATTTCTTTGTTTACATTCTATTCGGATAATCACTCTCGTTATTGTCATTATATTTCTACTCTCATTTTGCCATAGCATTTTTAGTTATTCATTAATTCCATGTATTGCTTACATCATTACTCCACTAATTGCCACTGCATATTTATTATTGACTTTTCTATAGCATTAATTGTATTTGATTATACTAACTTGACTACTTTTGTGCCTCAATCTGATCCTCTTACGAACGATACTCACTCATCACTTTATTACTTGATTCGACATGTATACTTGCACAAATTGAATATCATATTCACACGCGACAGCTCACAGGTTAGATTTAATTTAAGATTTTCGAGTATAGACTTCAAAATCCAATCTACAATCCCAGCCTCATCCATGTTTGTTAGTTTTCAACATTACGTATATTTTGGTATGTACCTAATATGTTAGGTTTGTAGTAGTTGAATGATGTTATAATCAAATGTTATAACTTATATTCTAGTATTAATATGCATATGGTTGATATGTATACGTATAAAAGTATATGCAAATTGTAATTCTCATAGTTTGATAAATGTGTAAGATGTGATGATGCCTTAATTGAAATGCTTCTATGACCTTAATAAATGGTGGATTGTTGAATGATATTAGGTGCATACATAAATGAAATATAGATTTACTTTATTATGATTAAGGAATGTAAATTTGTTTGATAATTATCATAGAAATTGTATAATTTAATTGTGATTCGATCGTAGTTGCTCTGACAATAATGTGACGCAATATAGCTCGAACCTAATGATTTAGCCGAGTATAGGGTTTTACATAAATATTTCTTACAACTATTCATTACACATTATTCAACTCCAGTCACATATTTTCAAGATTTTCAAAATTGGACTAGTGTCTAACCAGTCAGGCCCCAAATCTCGACATCCAACAGATTCAACCAATCCTTTAATTCGACTAAATAAATCATTAAAAAAATTAAAATAAAAAATTCTATTCAGCCACCCAGTTCAACAGGTTTTTTTCTCGGTTAATCCAGTTTCTACCAATTCCTAGGTTAACCGATCTAATTAGTTTCTTTAGACCAATACCCTGGTCGATTTTCATTCCAGTTGACCGATTCGATCTGATTCAAACAACATTGCATATTTCTTAAGGTAAAGTTTGGAAAATCCAAAGGAACTTACCTCTTTCAATGACAAAAAAAATGCTCCTCTTTATTATCTCAACACTAGAATTCTATTAACATCTTCTCAAAGTCGTATTTTCCACTCATCAAAAAAATATAAACAAAAATATTAATGCACATTGTCTAACAACATTTCCTTACTAAATATTTCAAATAAATAAGGTGGAGATGTTGAAACCATGAATTCTTGTCTTGGTTTGAAGATTTCTCACTCTCTTCAACTTTCTCTCATTAAACTACAAAACCCTAGGTCTTGAATGAAGATGTTAATGGTAAAAAACAATAATAAGTTTGTTTTTATTGGAAAAATCGGTTTGGAAAAAAGGTGGAAAAGTGCACAACATAATTTTAGAAGTTTCTTTCGAAATCGACCAGTTGTGATGTTTATAGTAATAAGCCTATTTACTTGGATCATACTGGTATTTTGTATAAGACAAACTAAATCATTCTTGACTTTCAACCACTCGATCTTCTCCACTATCCTCAATCTCATTTTGCTAGAGTGTGGACTCTATTCACAAAAGTATAAAAGGCGTTATTTGAAACTTTTTGCCAAAAATCGAAAGGCCAATTCCATCAAAAGATAGTATTTATTTGAAGATGGGATAAGCACTTTCATTTTTCCACAAAGTCTGCATATGACCAGCTGAGTGATGATAAAACCGACATGGAGTCGGTAAGTGGAAGTTGATGTGGAAATTACAATGTTCGTAAAGGGTAAGGCTTTTCATGTGGTTAGCGACTCAAAATAAATTATTAACAAATGAGGTGAGAACTTGGAGGGGTCTCACTGTGGATATTTGTTGTGTAATATGTGGTAATGGGGTGGAGACTATTGACCATATTTTACGCTTTTCTTTCCTACTATCTCTGTTTGGATGCAACTTATAAGACTTTAGATGACAGATGCGTTCATGGATATGCCGATCAAGGATTGGTTCTTTGCTAATATTACAAGGGCAGAACAGTTTGCGTAAGAGTAAAAAAACTGGGGGAATTTTTTCAGTGCAATCTGCTAGGTGCTTTGGAAGCAAAGAAGTAGCAGAATTTTTACTCTTGATACTTTCAAACAAGGTAATGTTATACATGTTGTTCGTTTTTTGTGTAGGGTGCAGGCTGGTACATTGCAAGGTAATACTTCATATGAGGATCATGATTATATCACTATCCATTTGTCTAATCCAAATGAGTGATGGTCGAAGGTAAATTTGGATAAGTTAAGGAATCTTGATTCTGGCTTTGCTACTAGCGATAGTTTGGTGAGGGATCATGACGGGGATTGGCATGCTGGCTACGCAAGGAATATTGGCATTTGCTTGATTTTAGAAGCGGAGATATAGGGTGCCTACGATGGCCTACTGTTAGCATGAGGACAGGGAGCGAGAAGGGTTATACTCGAGGCAGATAGTATGGATGTTGTTGCTTTATTACAGCAATCGAAGGTGGATGTCCGAGTTTGGCTATTGATTGAGATGTTTGGAGATTACTTGGGAGAAATTGGGAGGTGAAGATAATTCATGGTTATAGGAAGGAAATCGTATTGTTGATACGCTCGCCAACTATGCGTTCAAGCTTCCTATTGGGTACCATCTGTTCTTGCAACCACCATATGACGCTTTGCAGGTGATCCACGATGATGTGAGCGGCATTAAGAAAACACGGGCAAAAGGGTGCTTACATAAAAGCGCTTTAGTAAAGCGCGCTGACGTGAATACTATTTACAGGTTAGAGGAGAAAAAAACGTTGAGATGGATATGTTTGTCTAGTTTTCCCCTGAAAACAACTTTAACTCAGCGCGTTTTATAAAAAACAGTCCATTTCAATAAATATCAAGCAAAATGGCCCATTTCTATAACTTTTTTTTAAAATGAGCCTTTTCTGGTAAATTAGTCAAACTAATTTATGAAAAAAATTATAATTAACAATAAATAAAGAATTTTATTATAAAAATAATAATAAGATTAATTTATAAAAAAGAGTCTTATAAATTATAATGTAAGTATAATAATTAAGTTATGTTTAAAGTAAATTATCTAATATGATTTAAAAAGGTGAGGAGAAAAGAATAATTTACTTAAAGTGAAAATAAATGCTTTAAATGGGAAGTGTCATTTGTGAAAAGTTGTAATGTGAACACATTAAACACACTTATTTATTTACAACCTTCTAATATATATATATATATGATTTGTTTGGTATAATAGCAAACAAAGGTCGCGGGAAGGGGTGGGCAAAAATTATATTTTTTTACCTTTAAAATGTATAAAAATTATAAATTATTAATGATAAATTTATATTTTTGCCTCTCGAAAAGTATAAATTTTTAATTTAACTATTTAAAAAATTATAAAGATATTATCTAATACAATAAAGAAATAGTATTTTAACTCTTATCAAAATTTATAACTTAATTCTAGTCCCTCCAAAAAATTTTTCTAACTTCACTCTTGTTATTAAAACTAAATATTAAATATAATTATGCCGTTTGATATATGTAAATCTTTATTTTTTTAAAAAAAAATTGTAATTTTAATCTTATAAATATAATATTTTATATTATTTTTGGTGGCTTTAGATAAAATTTAAATATAATAATTTGAATATTCTAATTTTAAAAAATACTATTTATTTCAAATATGGTCTTTAAAAAAATAAAAATGAAATTAATATAAGTGCTTTGTAGTTATCCATTTAATTATGTTATTTAACACTTTTCTATTAAACTTTTTATATTAATTAAAAAATTAATATATTTACCATATACGTTTAAAAATCAAATTAAAATTTTCAATAAAATGAAAATTTTTAATAATTTATCAAACATATAAGACAAAATGAATTAAAAAAAATTTATAACACGGGGTAAGCAAAATTCAATTCGATTCGAAAAACTTGATAAAAGATTCAAATTTTGAATTAAATAGTTCAAATTATTTGAGTTAATCAAGTTATTCGAATCAAATTAAATAAAAAATTAAGTTTTTCGGTTTAACTCGAATATGAATTACAATTCGAGTTATCTTAAAATTCGAATAAGAAAATGCAAAACTACGTCGTTTTGATAAATGTTTTCTTATTAAGTTAAAAAGCAAAACCATTATATTTGTTTATATAGTTAAATAATCATGTACTTCGTCCACTAGTTAAATAATAGATCTATGTAAATGCAACATTGAGTATAAATAATATGATTCATTAACTCGATTCGACTTGACTCGAAATTTTTTGACTCAATTTGGTTTAATATTCGAAAAAATTCAAATTGAGTTTAGTTGCTAAAATAAGATTTGTCAACTTGACTAACTCGAAATTTTTCACTCGACTCGATCAAATACTCACCCAACTAAAGGGTGGAGACCGTAAAAGAAAAAAAACTATTTAAAAAAATTAAAAAGAAAACAAAAATCGAGACGCAACACTTCATTGAATCTTCTCAACCGTTCCTTCTTACCTCAGTGTCTGGGCTTTGCTATTTCTTTTTTCCTGTTTTCTCATCCTTTCTAAACATCAGATTTTACAAAATAAAGAAAATAAAATAATATATTGTTTAAATTGTATCTTTATTGAGAAATATTTAGCATAATGCGAGTAAAATTTTTAGACTCTACAAATAAGATTAGGAATAAATAAGTAAAGGTGATTTTTACATCGAATCAAATTAAATTAAGTGAAAATTTTTGAGTTAATTGAGTTAATAAGTCCAATTTTATTATCCTAATTCAATTTAAAAATTTTCAAATCAAGTTGAGTCGAATTGAGTAAAATTGTTCGAGTTAAATTAAAAAATTAAATATGTCAAATTAAAATCTTGTTACGGTATAACTCATTTCATGTTAGAGTATATAAATTTAAAATTGTAACTTTTTCAGAGCAAAATAAGAAAAAAAAATAAAATATTTTAGTATGATAAACTTGAATTATTAATTAATTTATTTAGGTCCCAAAATTATTAATTTAGAAAATTATTAATTATTAATTTTCTTTATATATTCTTTAATTTTTTTATATTTTCTTAAAAATATAATTTTTTGAGTTTTTATAAATATTTTAAATTTTGAAAGTTTTGTAATTTTTGTTAAGAGTGATCAATTTGTTTATTTTCAAAATTGACAAAGACCAAAAGGATATTTACATCAATTTTGTTATTCGAATTATTTAACTTATTCGAATTGTAAAATTCAACTCGACTCAAAATCGAAATTCAAGTTACTTATTCGAGTTGACTCGAATAACTCGATTCAATTAACTTGAAATTCGAAAAGTTTTTTTTCGAATCGAAATAAGTTTTACTTACCTTTATTGACAAGTGACTTACAAGAGTATAATAAAATATTTAAATAATAATAATATTAATTTTTTAAAACTATTTATCAAATAAAACAATACGTGTGTCAAATACTCAATTTTTTTATTATAATTATTATTACTATCCAAAAACCTCATTTTTCTTTCGGCCCATTTTGGCATTACTTTTATCCTTCCAAAATTAAATTCTTCCCCCAAGAATATTTAAAGCCGAATAATTTTTTGAGGGTTAAAGCCAAATATATAAATGAAGAAAACCATGACAATCCATTTCATCTGTTATGCAACCTTTTCTAATCCCTATTTTCTGCTTTATAGGGTTTTATTTTTTTATAAAAATTATATAATTTTTTAATTGTTTATAAAAATTTTATAATTTATTAAAATTATAAATTTTTATGATTAAAAAAACATAAACCACATATGATGGCTTGTTGATTAAGGGTGTTTACTGTCATAAATGTAACTTAAGTTTAAATCGCGCTAGTCACATTAATTATTCGAGCTTTACCAGTCATTAGAATTTAAAAAAAAAACATTGGAGACTTGTAAAATGCACTCCTTGAAAGCAATGAGTGAGATAAATAAATGAATGAAGAATGTCTTTTTGTGAAAAATTCATTTATTCTGAAACCTGCAGTGAAACTGCCAAACAGAAGAAAGATGGCAATTTCATACCTCCTATTTTATGTTCTCATCATCTTATATTTAAATTATTTAATAAATATTATATAAAAATAGGATTATTGTCATATTAATGTTTTTTTTTGGAAACATTAATGTTTTTTTTTCAGTATGTTATATCGCTATTAATATTCATTCTAGATGTGTCAGACGCGGTCAAATTTTGAAGTAAAATATTTAGGTTATGTTGAATATATATATATATTCTTATATTAATGTAAATCGAATTTTGGTTGAGATAGTAAATTTGTTTTAAAATTAAAAGTATTCATAAGTTTGATGCAGTTGCAGTTAAATCTAATATTAATGTATTTTATGTTGAGAGGTAAAATTAAATTTTTTAAAAAAATTAAAATTAAATTATATTTTTTATGATAATAAAAATATAAATTTATTATTTTAGTAGTCTATATTTTTATAAATTTTAAAGAATTAAATTAAATTTTTATATTTTTAGAGGAGATAAAATGTAATTTTATCTTTACTAATTTAAAATTTAAAAAATCTTAAAGGGCCTAAATAGAAAATTTTTATTTTAAAGAGGACCGAGGCCTCTACCACCCCCTAATTTTGCCCCTGTTTATGTATTGAAATTTTGTTAATGTATGTTTATATTTGTAAATAACTAATTCAAACTTATTTTAAGTCTGCTCAAATTTTCTTTAAAATATATATATTTAATTTAATTTTTAATATTTCAGATTATTTTTCATTAAAATTTTAAATTTAAACACCTTAACATATTTTTAATTTTTACATAATATTGTATTATTATATATTTAATTTAATAAAATATAAATCTATTACAAAAAGTATAAAACGAGCCAAGCTAAATTGAGCTCAACCCTTGAATATTAAATCCTAAGCCCGATCAATATATAAATAAGTCTTTTTTTTTTCTCAAATCCATTTTTGAGTCTTGTACTTCTATTTAAATTGTTTCGTTTTTAGACTAACTTTTGAGCTTAAGGGGATAACTTGAATAGTGAATATACCTATTAAAAACTATGATGTTAAGTTTAAAGCGTAAACTTTTCTTCTTCTTTTTTTTATAAAAATAATGTAACATATTTTGTAAAAATATTATTTAGAAATTTGAATTAATGATATATTTTCAATTCAACCAATCCAACCACTCGAACCGGTTGAATTCAAATAACCATAGTAGTGAGTTTATTTAAGGATGGGGGAGAGAAAATATTGCTAAATTCACCACCACTGCATAGTTGACATACTCTGCTTCACCACCCACTCTACTCCACTATGGATGCATAATCTTGAAATCCACTACCACTTCCATAGATTTTGGATACATCCATCCTCACCCTGTCTCAGTACTACTCTACTTTGTTTCAATTTAATTTTTGTTACTTATTTTTAATATTTTCAATTTTTTAAAGTCAACCAAATATTCAAAAATAATTCTTCAAAAAATTAAAATATATGAATTTTTTTCTATATTACATCATTACATTTTTACCTTTTTAATAGTTTTTATATACAACAATAAAATGATTATTTCTATAGTGGAGCAGATTGGGGTGAACAATTACTATAACAGCTTCATACTCACATCCAACCGCTCTGCATGCATTCACTTTTCAAAAAAAATCATTTAGTTAATTTTTTTCTTTAATTCCACGTCAACGTATATATATTTTTTGAAAATTAACAACTGGGGTAAGATATAAGAAATTTCAAAAAGAAATTCATGTCAAGACTAGCATAGTTTTCAATTTATTAGTGATTTAAACTGAAGTACAACATATTATTAATAATAGTAAAAATATCACCAAACAATTTCAAATTAAAGCATATGAAGATGAAATCTCCAAATCGAGTGTAACATAAAAATTTTAATTTTAATTTGATAATCTAGGTTGAATCAAGATATATGTCATATCTATTCTATTGTTGATAAAATAATAATAATCTTTTCAAATTGGAAAGCGACACTGAAACTTGTTTCTCATGCAAAACCTCAGCTCACCAAGTCATCCCCTACGTGTCTCCATATTACACCCGTCTCTCCCTTTATAAACATCTCGCATCCTCCCCAATATCTCCCCCACCTTTCTCCATCTTTATTTTTCACTTTCCGCACACTTAGCTTAACTAAGCAAGCTCGTAAGCTGTTTTCATCAATGGCCGACCGTGACCGCTCTTACCGGACGTTTGACCAGGTTGTTCGTGGTGATAGAACGAACTATCAAAGCGGACCATCAACAACCCAAGTTCTAACTGTCCTCACCCTCCTTCCCATAGGCGGCACTCTCCTTGCATTAGCCGGGCTAACCCTCACCGGCACCGTCATCGGCCTATGCATGGCAACGCCACTCTTCGTCATCTTCAGCCCGGTTCTGGTCCCAGCTGCCATCGCGGTCTTCATGGCTGTGGCCGGTTTCTTGTCGTCCGGGGCATTCGGGTTGACGGGGCTGTCCTCGCTCTCCTACGTATTTAACCGCTTCAGACAGGCGACTGGCACCGAGCAGCTCGACGCGGACCGGGCCAAGAGGGGCATGCAAGATATGGTGGGGTATGTGGGACAAAAGACTAAGGAAACTGGGCAGACTATCGAAAACAAGGCTCATGAGGGTGGTAGGACATGAATGTGAACCATGGAAGGTTACTTTGCTTGCTTGTAAAATGTACTTTTAAGTGTTTTTCATTTTCGAGAAGTCTTTTGTCTTTGCGATTTTCGTGCGTGTTCATTTTATCTTCTTCTTTTTCTCTAGTTGTGAAATAATGGGTAATATAGTAATATATTAGAATTGTGGTATATGTTGTGTTTTTTTTTTTATGTTTAAATCGTTGAATTTATATGCGTTGTTTTTAAACCCAACTGAAAAAATTATTCCATGCCCTTTTGGACGTGTTCTCGAGGCGAAGATCGAGATCATAATTGTGAGGCTTTCAGGCAGGAAATCAAAGCCCAAATCGTGAGGTTTTCGGTGTCTTCTTTTTTAGGTTCCAAGACTGAAATGGTGGGGCTTTCGAGTGGGCTAATAATAGAAGACATAAAAAATAAAATAAAATTGACCGTTAAAGACATAAATAAAAATATTAAAATATTAAAATTACATTCATAAAGAGAAGAGAGATTCATGGGGAGAATAAAGAACAAACAAAAATATCAGAGAAATAGAGAATAAAGGGATATTATAATGTTTCATCAGAATCTTTATTTATAGTAGGTATAAGAACTATAAAAGAAGTAGAGATCTAATTTTAATAACTAATAGAATTAAAAGTAAATTAAAATTTTATTTTGATCATGATAGATATCCACTTAATAAGATATTTATAACACTCCTATTGGATGTCCATTGGTAGATAATATGCCTCGTTAATACCTTATTAGGAAAAATCTTGTGAGATAAAAACTTAATGAAGGAAAAAGAGTACTATAATACGCATAATATGCAGCCTCATTAAAAATCTTACCAAGAAAATTTAATAGGATAAAACTTCGGCTAAGGAAAAAAGAGTACAACGCGTATTTATTCTCCCTCATGAAAACTTAACATACTTTTTCATATTCTACGTATTCAATCTTGAATACTAGATTTTCAAATTACTATGTGAATGTATTGCTAAGCATTTATACCACCATTCTTTTGAAAATCATAAGTGATAGGAAAATTTTAGGGAAACATATTTTGATCTCTTCAAGAATTTCAACAATAATCATAACAAACTTTAATCATGATCCTTCTATAAAAATACAAATAGGTATTTTGGATCATTTTATAATTCTCTTTCATCTACTATTGACTAAGTCAAATTTACCACATTATTTCAATTCATATAAATGAAAAATTTCACGAGAATTTCAATATGTTTCTAACATTTTAAATCCTTCAAGAATTTTAATATAAACTTTCACTACAAGAAAACAGACTTTTAACGGCGCTTTTAGTGGCGTTTGAATAAAAAACACTACTAAAAACGAGCATTAGCGGCGCTTTTCAACGTCAACGCTGCTATAGGTTGACAATTAGCGGCGCTTATAAAAAGCTTGACCATTAGAGACGCTTAAGGGAAAATGCCGCAAAAAAAACAAACACAACGTCTTTAGTGGCTTTAGCGGCGCTTCTTAAAAACACCGCTAATGCTAACTTATAGCGGCGTTTTTCAAAAATGCGCCGCAAAAGATCGATCTATAGCGGTGTTTTTCAAAAAAATGCCGCTATAAGTCAGTATTAGCGGCGTTTTTAAAAAGCGCCGCTAAAAGTATAATTTATTTTTAATTGAATATTTAAATTCTTAAAAGAAAATAATGACACGTAGAATAATTTTAAAAGTAAAAACATAGGAAAATATTTAATAAAAATGAAAGAAATTAAAATACTATTATTTAAAATAATTTTAAAGTTTTTTGGTATATGACTAATTGTTTTTTATTTATATATTAAATATTTTCTTATATAATTGTAAAAGAGATAGTGTTAATTTTAAAATATTAAATTAATTATCATTATAGTTTAGGGTTTATGATTTAGGGTATGTAGTTCAGGGTTTAAGGTGTAAGAGTTACTATTTTAAGGGTTATGAATTATGTAGTTTAGGGTACTTTAGGGTTTAACAGTTATAGTTTAAGATTTAAGGGTTAGGGGTTAAGGATTAGGGGTTAGTGGTTAGGGGTTAGGGGTTTATGGTTTAAGGGTTAGAGTCTAAGGTATATGTATTGTGATTTAAGGTATCGAGTTTAGGGTTTAAGGTTTTAAGGTCGAGTAGGGGTTAGAGGTTTAGGGTTTTGATTAATTATCATTTTTTAATTTATATATTAAACGATTTCTTATATAATTGTAAAAGAGATAATATTAATCTTAATATATTAAAATTATATATGATTATAGTTTAAATTATTAAAATTATAAACTTTATATATATTAAATGGTTTAGGATTTAAGGTTTACTTGAAATTTATTAAATGATGAAATTTTATACAATCAATTAATGCTTTTATATTTAAAAATATTTAATCTAAACCATTTGAAATTTTGATAATTATTAGAATTAAAAAAATTGATAAATAAATAAATAAAGTAACAAATTTTGATATGGATAGGTAACTATATCTACTTAATAACATTATAAACACATAGAAACCAAATTATATTAGAAATTAAAATATAAGGATTAAATATTAAGCATATTTAAAAGATAAAAACTGAAAATTATCTACCTCTATAAAATGTAAAAGAAAAAAAAAGATTAGTATGTACCATATATCAGCAAGAGATCATAAATCTTTTAAACTTTAATTCGTAATATTAGGATTAAATTATAACTAATTATCATCATATTAACATTTATCATCATTAGTATTAATAATTAAAATCATTAATCTAAACAATTAATTGAACGAAGAATTCAATTCAAATTAATTCCTCTGCACTTAATTTATATAAGTGAAATTTAAACTTAAAATTTCAAAGTTATCATGCAATATAGATATATTATTAAATATTGACTATCATAAGTTAATTATTATGGCTACCAAATTATAACAAATAAAAACGGAATATAAAAATTAAGAGATTAGTGGCGTTTTTAAAAAAAAACACCGCAAAAAACAGTATAGTTTAAAGAAAACGGCGTCGTTTTAGTTGGATAGGAGATTAGCGGTGTTTCCAAAAAATGCCGCAAAAAATAGTATAGTTTAAAGAAAACGACGTCGTTTTAGTACACTACAAGAAAATAGGGCTTTAGCAAAAATTGTAAAACACAGAGCAATAGCGGCGTTTTGTGTTAAAACGACGCTAAAAATATAGAAATAGCGGCGTTTTTGCTAAAAAAACATAGCAATAGTGGTGTTTTACCAAAAACGTTGCTAAAAGCTAGAGCATTAGTGGCGCTTTTGGTAAAACGCCGCTAAAAACCAGGCATTAGTGGTGCTTTTGGTAAAATGCCGCTAAAAACTAAAGAATTAGCGGCGCTTTCTGTAAAACGCTGCTAAAAACCAAAGCATTAGCAGCGCTTTCGGTAAAACGCCGCTAAATGTCATATAACCCCTAAAACCCTAAACCCCAAAAAAACATAAACACTAATCTATAACCCTTAAACCTTAAACACTAAACTACAACCTTTAAAACTCTAAACCCCAAAAAACATCATATGGATGTTGATGTGTATATACATAAATATTAATGTAAAAGCTTATGTTCATAATAAATTATGGAAGCAATACTTAATATTGATTAAATTTATTTTTGGGTTTAAGGTTTAATATTAAAGGTTTAAGGTCTATGGTTTAGGGTTTTATGGTTTAAGTTTAATGGCCATGGGTATATAGTATGTTAATCTCAAGTGAATCATATTCAATAATTAAATCCTAAACCCTATCTAAACACTAAACTATAACATTTAAAACTCTAAACCCCAAAAAACATCATATGGATGTTGATGTGTATATACATAGATATTAATGTAAAAGCTTATGTTCATAATAAATTATGGAAGCAATACTTAATATTGATTAAATTTATTTTTGGGTTTAAGGTTTAATATTAAAGGTTTAAGGTCTATGGTTTAGGGTTTTATGGTTTAAGTTTAATGGCCATGGGTATATAGTATGTGAATCTCAAGTGAATCATATTCAATAATTAAATCCTAGACCCTATAATTAATTATTGTTATCGATAATAGATATCTTGATTTTGATAAAAAATATTTTTTTATATATTAATAAGGTGTTATATTGTTTAATGGATTGAAGGGATATTTTGTGGAAAATGTTTTAAATGATAAGTTTACCTTTAAATTTTATTAATAGTTTTTTGTTTATACTATTTTAATATTTATCTATACTGATTAATTAAAATATATATTTATTTATACGAACGAAAATCCTCTGCACTCATTTGTTTCTCCACGTTTTTTAATTGTAACTCATTTTCTTTTTATAAAACAGTGAGTTTTCCTTTATTCGTAAATCAATCTTCTTATTAAAAAGTTGCAACTCTTTTTTTGTTTTTTTGTTTTTAAATAATTGTTGTTTTAGTTCCAACTTGTTTTATAGAGTGTTTCTTTATTCTTTTAAGGTTGATGCATGGTTTATGGTTTATAGTCTGAGATTTATGGTTTGGGATTTGTGGTTTAGGATTTGGGATTTGAGATTTGGGGTTTGGGGTTTGGGGTTTGGGGTTAAGGGTTTAAGGGTAAATATGGTGAACTACTTAACTTGTGTATCTTAGATTTTTTTTACAATATAAATCTAAATAAGATAAATCTAAATTATTATTATAAAAGAATATATATCAAAATGGGTTAAATCCCAAAAGCATACATGAACAATGGTTTAGTGTGCAATGGGTTAAATCCCAAAAGCATAAATTATGAACACAATATTTATTTGAACCTTAAATATTTTAAAATATTGTTTTAAATAATTTCTTATATAATCGTAAAAAGAGATAGTATTAATTTTAAAATATTGAACTATTTATCATTATAGTTTAGGGTTTATGGTTTAGGGTATATGGTTTAGTGTTTAAAGTGTATGAGTTACTATTTTAAGGTTTATGGATTATGGGTTTAGGGTTTATGGTGTATGGTTTAAGGGTTGGAGATTAAGGTTTAGAGGTTAGGGGTTAAGTGTTAGGGGTTTAGGGTTTAGAGATAGATTATGTTTTATGATTTAGGGTTAAGGGATAGGGTTAGGAGTTTAAGGTTTAGAGTAATTAGTATTTTGTAATTTATATATTAAATAATTTCTTATATAATTGTGAAAGAGATAATTTTAATTTTAATATATTAAAATTATGATTATAGTTTAAATTATGTAAGAGATAATAGATAAATTTTATATATATTAAATGATTTAAGATTTAAGATTTACTTGAGATTTGTTAAATGATGAAATTTTATACAATCAATTAATGCTTTTATATTTAAAAATATTTAATCTAAATCATTTAATATATTTAAATATTAGATTTAAAAAAAACATTGGATTTAGCGGCGTTAGGGAATAAACGGCGCTAAAGGTTATTCTATTATACAAGACGACACCGTTTTCTTTGGATTTTTAGTGGCGTTTTAGGTTAAAACGCCGCAATAGGATTGATTTATCGGCGCAAGGTTATAAATGCCTCTAATGGTTATTTTGTTTATATCAAAACGGTGTAGTTTTCATGAATTTTTAGTGGCGTTTTTGGTTAAAACGCCACAATAGGTTTGATTTAGTGGCGCTAGGGTATAAACGCCACTAATGGTTATTTTGTTTATATCAAAACGATGTAGTTTTATTCGATTCTTAGTGGCGTTTTAGGGTAAAACGCCGCAATAGTTTCGCCTTTAGCGGCGCTTGGAGATAAAATGCCACTAAATGTTATTCTGTTTATATGAAAACGCCGTTACTTTTTTGGATTTTTAGTGGCATTTTAGGGTTAAACGCCGCAATTGATTTGCCATTAGCGGCGCTAGGGAAAAAACGCCACTAAAGTTTATTCTGTTTATATCGTCGTTTTGTTTGATTTTTAGTGGCGTTTATGTTAAAACGCCGCAATTGGTTTGCCTTTAGCGGCGCTAGGAGAAAACGCCGCAAATGTTAATTTATTTTGTGCTAAACGGTGTCGTTTTGCTCTCTTCTTTTTTACCCACACCGAGTTATTCATTTCCCCCCTTCTCCCTGGTTTATTTTCCTCATTTTCCCTTCTCTGAATCCCTAAAATAATCACCCCCTTCTCCCTAGTTTATTTCCCCCCTTTTCCCTTAATTCGAAACCCTAAAATAATTACCCTTTTTTCCCCAATTTGAAATCCAAAATCCCCAGCGGTAGTAAGAAAGGGGAAGGAGCACATTTGAAGCTAGGAACGGTTTGAAAGAAATTCTGGTAAGTTCTCTTTTGGACAGTTTTTGTTATTTTCATGCATCTATTCGCAAGCTGTTGGATTATTTTCACCTTTAGTTTAACTTTTTTAATTAATATAAAATATTTGGATGGTCTTTAAATTGCATATGATTTGTTTCAGTACTCTTAGAGATGTGAAAATACCTCCTAGACCAAGGCTCCTTATTCTTGATCATATTCAGAGGTTAAACTCGAATCTTCCATGTCGGATAATTATAATTATTGCCCTCGAGACCATTGAATCCTATCTTACATTCGGGTTTCAATAATTTTTTTCAGGGATCCAGTATTAAAAGAGAAGCAAGGGCACCGTCGTTGAATTTTATTATCGAGCCAGTTCACCACAAAGGGGCTATTTCTGGTATATCTGAAAACCGAAGGAGGGAGGTAGTTTGTATCTTTTCCAATGAAATGATTGTTTTTTTTCCTTTGGATTAACATGTTTGCTCTAGCTTTGATTTTGTGAAATATCGGATAAAAATTCTAGTTTTTGTGAACTCGAATGCAGTAGTTTTGGTATTTGCATCTGTTTTTTTTCTCTCTAGGCAAAACATTAACGATGACCAAGTTTAACTATAACAAAAATGATAGCTTTGCTGCCCTTAGGTAGCATTAAAATGTAAAAAAGATATTTGTGCTCGTAAGAGACCCATGGATTGAAAAAACTCCCATCGGTTTGGCCATTGCCTTAGCTGAGCTTAAACCCTCGAGAACACCTCGCAACTCAGCAAAAAGTACAGGGGCCATACTAATCCTCCTCCCAATACCGCATAACCACATCCCTCATCTCTTGAGCATCCCGTATTCTCCATTACCCAGTCATTTGACAGCAACCGCCACCCAAAGCCTCCCTCACCAACCTGCATGCTCCAACTCTGTACTAAAAGTCTTCTTATACCTGCTCGCTTCAACCCAACAGTGCCTAACTACTTGAGCAGCGGGTCTCGTAACATTCTAAAATATGTATTCATTCCACATCTTCCATATGTACCTTATCAAAGTCCTAAACATAGTTCCCTACTCAACACCCGAACCAGCTACGCTATGGGCTCCATTCACATTCTCCTCGATCCTATGTACTTGAGCTGGGCACATTATATTTGACATGTATATTCAAACTATATGATACTATGTCATCTTGGGGTCACGACATCTGGTATCTTGTTTGATGAAAAATGGATTGAAATACTGGAAAATAATGCTTTTTACGTATAGAACACAGTCTTTAAGAATAATTCGGAGAGTTTTCATTTCAAGAAATTAAAAAAAGAAAAAACGAGCCTAGTCATACTCTAAAACCCTTGCAGAGGCAAACCAAGCCTAAATTTCCAAAACATGGTAAGTTAACAGGGTAACTTATCTTTCATCAATGATGCATTTCCTCTCACTCTCTCATACATTCAGAAAATGAAAGATATAATGTTATGCTGCTGTGACTTCATTCCGTAAGCTTTTGATAGTACAAGAATGAATTACAATGTTCTGCTATAAGTTTATTTTGGTTATTCTTTTGTATTTTTGTTTGGTTAATTTGCATTGATGGCTTATGATTTTATAATGATATTAGATTTAAACCTCTCTAAAATGCTGTTGTATTACACAATGATGTCGTCCTGTTTTTTATGATTTAATGATGTCCGTTTGGAGCATTTTAAAACTATCCGAAATTGAGGACAACCCTGCTGTTCAATTGCTAAATTTTAATGCTGTCGAAAGCTAGATCTTCAAGAAATGTTTTTATTTTAATGTGACTTAACGATGCTGTTATTTTGTCTTGTTTATGTCCTGCTATGTTGATGGATTTATGCTGTCCAAAGAAGCTATTATGAGTAAGTGAAACTGGCTTTCCGGAATTTTGGAAGGGTTGATCAGAGTTTAAACGAAAGAGAGTAATAAACATTCTGTAAGTTAACAACTCATGCCTTCTCATCTTTAAGGTTGCTAAGTGCCTTAAATGCACATTATTTGTGAAATTGAGATCTCACTTTTTTATTTTATAAAGTTGTGCTAAATTTCATTCCGTGTTATGGGTTATTATTGCTGAATTTTAACTGTTGAATGCCATATGCTTTGATCTTTAGGTGCATTATCTATTGACAAAAGTTGCAATGAAGCTGATTGTTGAAACATAGGTAAACAGTTCTTGCTGAAGTCTTTTTTTTTTTTAATGTCTATTATAGTTGTTGAATTATAAATCTAGTTTTTTCATGTTACAGGATTGAATTTATCTTGGGCTCGAGTCAAATTGATCTCGGACTCTGATCTGTTACGATCTTCAGCCTTCTCGGGCTCACGTTTTGTCGGATTCACATTTTCTCAAGTTTGGATTTTTTCTGACGCCCTTTGTTACAGGTTCGAGTTTTCTCGAACTCTAGTTAGAAGTTTTGACTATTTAATCCAATTTTTATTATTTATTTTAGTTTTGATTCTAAAATTTTAGTTTTATTAATAAAAATAATTATTATTCAAAGATATACAATTAGTTATTTTTATTTATTTAATAACATATTACTAGTTCATGTAATATAAAACAATTAAGGTATTTTATAATATGATATTTGTTTACTTATAAATTTTAATAGTTTCAATTATAAAAAAAAGTGTAATTAAATATTATCATATTTAAAATGTTTTATTTTTTATTTTTTTGCTTTAATGTAATTCAATATTTATCAATTTTAAAATGATTTACTTATATTTCATTTATCAACATTTTAAATATATTTCAATATTTCAATATTTATCAATTAATATAATTTCATTTATCATGTAAATTTTAATTTTCTATTATATTGATCCAAAATTTTAAATATTTTATTTTATTTCACTTTAATTTAATTGCAGTGCTATAGCAACTTGAATTAAATTAAATTGTATTTAAAGTTTTATTTTAAATATTTTATTTTATTTCACTTTAATTTAATCACAACATATATATTTTGGATTAATTTATTTAAATTTTAAATTACATATTTTGGATTAATTTATTTTGGATTAATCAGGACACAATTTTTTTAAATTACGACACATATTTTGCAATTTAATCACGACACAATTTTTTAAATTACATATTTTGGATTAATTTATTTAAATTTTTAAAGGGAAATAATATTTATCTTAATGTTTATTATATATCATATAATAACTTACAAAACTTACAAAACTTACATATTACATAAATATATATCATAAATATATATCATATCATAACTTACACAAATAACATAATACATAAATATATTTCATAAATATATATCATATCATAACTTACACAACTTACATAATACTCCAAATATATATCTTATCATAACTTACACAACTTACATAATACATAAATATATATCATATCATAACTTACATACCTTACATAAATGCATATCATAACATAACTTACAAAGCTTACTTAACTTACGTAATACATAAATATACACTTGAAAATCCCCCTGCCTGAATTAGTTTACACCTATTAGATAATTTATACTTGATATATATTATCTATTTTAGTAAACGCAATTTATTGTTAACTTTAGATTTCAAGAACTACGAAATAGATAGGAGTTGGATGAAATTGTCAAGGGTAAGCAATGCCTATCGAAATGGAGTACAAACTTTTCTAAATTTTGCATTTCAAAATGCAAGCCAAGAGAATATGATTCTTTGCCCGTGTAAGAAGTGTGGCAACATCAATTGGCATTTTCGTGAAGTTGTCTACAAACATCTAATTGTTGACGGCTTTATTCGGGGGTATAAAAAATAGATTTTCCATGGAGAGTGTACATCTAGTGGAACTTCTTCAACGATTAATCCGACTTATTCTGATACTACTTACCATCAGTATGTTAGACAAGATGACATGGAAGGTATGTTGCGGAATGCATTTAATATGCATAGTCATGGTGAACAATCGTTTCCACCTGACTTTATTGCATCTGATGATTGTAATATTGGTGGAAATATTTTTTGCGAAACAGGAACAAGTGCACCTAATGAGGAGTCAAATGAAGAAGCGGCGAAGTTTTAAAATTTACTTAATGAAATGAACGAAGAACTTTACGAGGGATCAAAATATTCGAAATTGTCCTTCTGCATTCGTCTATTTCACTTAAAATGTTTGGGAGGGTGGACCGGAAACTCTTTTACAATGTTGCTAGAGTTTCTGAGAGAGATGTTTCCGTTTGCAAAAATCCCCTAGTCTTGTCAAGATATGAAGAGACTAATAAAAGATTTGGGCCTTGGGTATGATTAAATTCATAGTTACCCAAATGATTGCATGTTGTACTGGGGTGATCAGAAAAACCAACAGTCCTGTCATGTTTGCGGTAAATCTCGTTGGATGGATAGAAATACAGAAGATGTGAATGCGGATGAAGGTGGGGCAGAGTTAAGAAAGAAGCCAGTCAAGGTTTTGCGATATTTTCCCCTAATACCAAGACTTCAAAGGCTTTTCATGTCGTCAAAGACAGCCGATTCTATGAGGTGGCATAATGATGAACGAACCGATGACGGATTATTAAGGCATCCTACTGATTCTTCAGCTTGGAAATCGTTTGACAGTAAATTTCCAAGCTTTGCAAGCGATCCTCAGAATGTGAGGCTTGGGCTAGCAGCTGACGGCTTTAATCCTTTTAAAATCATGAGTACTTCCTACAGTACTTGGCCTGTAGTGCTTGTTTCTTACAATTTGCCTCCATGGATTTGTATGAAACAAGTTTCTTTTATATTATCTATGATTATCCCTAGAGAAAAAGGTCCCGGAAATGATATTGACATCTATTTACAGCCACTTATTAAAGAGTTAAAACAGTTATGGTCGGGTGTTGAGACATATGATGTATTGAGAAAGGAGAACTTTAATTTACGTGTAGCTTTATTGTGGATAATTAATGATTTCCCTGCTTTTGCTAATTTATCGGGTTGGAGTACTAAAGGACGTTATGCTTGTCCTTGTTGTGCTGCGCAAACTTGTTCGAAATGGTTGTATAATGGAAAGAAGTTCTCTTACATGGGCCATCGTCGGTGGTTAGATGGAAATCATAAATTTAGATTTTAGAGGACTCTATTTGACGGTACTGAAGAGTACAGAGGAGCTCCTGAGCAGACCATTGGATCTGAAATCTTGTTTATGTTAAAAGATATCAATTTTAGTTATGGGAAAATGAATCAACCACCTAACACGCAAACAAAGAGAAGATCGAGGGATGAATATGATGAAGAGGATGATCCTAATGAGGCGAACTTGTGGAAAAAAATGAGTATTTTTTTAGTTGCCTTATTGGGAGCATAACATTTTACGCCACAATCTTGATGTCATGCATATTGAGAAGAATGTCCGCAAGAACATAATTGGGACAATTTTGAATGTCGATGGAAAATCAAAAGACAATCTTCAGAATCGACTTGATTTAGTTGACATGAGAATTCGGCATGATCTTCATCCTCAAGTACTTCTGAATGGGAAATATCAGTTGCCGCCTTCTATTTTTTCAATGTCAAAGGAAGAGAAAGAAGTGTTCTGTATGGTGTTGAAGAATATAAAGGTCTCAGATGCGTATGCGTCAAATATATCTCGATCTGTGAGTCTTAAAGATCGAAGATTATATTCATTAAAATCACATGATTACCACATCTTAATGCAAGATTTACTCCCAATTGCTTTACAATGTTGTATGTCAAAAAATGTAACGTCCTGTATAATTGAACTATCCAATATAATGAAAGCTATTTGTGACAAAGTTTTGGATGTTGAAGAACTTGAGAAAGTACAGGATCGAGCCGCTTTGACTTTATGCAATTTGGAGAAGATCTTTCCACCTTCCTTCTTCACTGTTATAGTGTACTTGGTAATCCATCTCCCTCACGAAGCAATACTTGGTGGACCGATTTTTTATCGATGGATGTATCCTATAAAAAGGTGCTAATTTATTTCTCAAGTATTCATTCATTCACCTCTATACATTTAGTTACAACTTTTGATAAATATTGTATATCGTGTTTAGGTTCTTAAGCAAATTGAAGTCGTATTGTCGCAATAAGCGTTATCCAGAAGGATCAATTGCTGAAGGCTACTTGGTAGAGGAGTGCATGACCTTCTGTTCTAGATATTTAGAAGATGTTGAAACACAATTGAATAGACCAAGTAGAAATGCTGGGCTCAGTGATCATAACTTTGCCGAAACTTATTTATTCCAAAGTTATGGAGAACCAATCGACAAAGTTGAAATTGCAGAATTAGATGATATATCGTGGATACAAGCACATCGATATGTACTTTTTCACCACGATTCAATTGAACCGTTACGCAAGTAAGTTCTAAAATTTCCTCACATATTCGTTGTTTTGATTTGTTTATCTTCTAACCAATTAAACTTGTTTTTAACATAGTGAGTACAAACAAATTTTGAGATCCCGTGCACGCTCTCGAAGATTACAACATCGAGAGGTTAATAATTTATTCACAGAATCTTTTCATAAATGGTTAAGCCAAACGGTATGTAACTGAAGTTAATAAGTTACATATAATCGTGAAATTTAGTTAATCAAATAAGAATGTTTTTACATAATACATTTATAATTACTCAATTTACTTTCGATTCAATTGGTTTGGAGTGGGAAGGACATCAATGACGAAGTTAAATGGCTTTTCTAAGGTCTGAACAAAATAATAAATAAAAAGATATAGTGCCTTCCTCATCAATAGATACAGATTTCATACAAAATATTGCGAGAGAATGAGGAGAACTCAAAATTATGGAATTGTTGTTAATTCTTCAATTACAAGTTATGCTAATGCTAGGGACAGTAATCCGGTTGAGGGTAATGTGGAGTATTACGGACTTATTACCGACATTATTGAGTTGGATTACTATGGCAGATGGAAAGTTGTCTTATTTCGGTGTGATTGGGTTGATATTAGTACTGCTCGCGGAATTAAAAAAGATCAATTTGGTTTTACAATGGTTAATTTCTCTCGCTTGATCCACACTGGACAACAATTGATGGACGAGCCATATGTATTTTCCTCTCAAGTGAAACAAGTTTTTTATTCGAAAGATCCAACTGATGAGGATTGATATGTTGTACTCCGGAACACCCCTAGAGACTTGTTTGACATGGGTAATGGAAGTAGAGATGACATCGTCGAAAGATCAGAAACATTACCTTTTCCAGAACAAAACATAGATGAAAATATCCCTAGTACTAGTACACAACATCAATGGGTTCGACATGATGTGGATGAAAATATTTACGAATAATGATGTAGTAAGATTTTACGATTTTTTAATTATATGTAATATTATAATTTTGATCTTGGTCATGTTATATAATTTAACTATTTTATATGTACTATTATTGTTGTAATTTGTTACTAAAACTTCAACTATTTTATGTGTATTGCAGGAAAAATGCGTAGAAGAAGATTACGAGATTTAAGTATTGTCCAGAATACTCTAAATTTGAAAGAAGCAAATATTGAACAGCAGGCAGTTGTTGGATCTTCGAATGTGCCGGAGACACTTGACGAGCCTGGAGAATTTCAAAGTAATGTTAAGTTCATTTTACATGTGTTGAATTTTATTATTGATTTATTTGTCAATTTTAATATAATAATAATATATCATTTTTCAGTTGAAAGTGGTGAGACGTGCTGAGGTCGAGGACGTACGCTGCTTAAATATTTATACGACTTAAATCCTGTCGAGCGTGTCAAAGTAAGTAGAAACAGTCATGGTCAGCCTGTTGGATCTGAAGCTCGACTTTTAGCAGGCTATTTTGGCATTTTAGCACGAAATGCCAATATGTTGCCCATCAACTATGAATCATGGCATCACATGCCTGATAGCAACAAAAATCAGGCTCTCGATAATATTAAGGTAACAAAACGTGAATGTAATTTATAATACTTTGGTTTAAGTTTCATTTATATTTACATTCTAAACTTGTGTTTTTTTAGGAGAGATTTGCTTTAGAGGTCTCCGATGACTATATCAAGAAGGCATTGGGTAAAAAATGGAGAGACCATAAAAGCACTTTGAAAAAATAATATTTTAAGAAAGACATAAGCCTCGAGGAAAAATTGTGAAATGTCCCGCCGGGAATGCTGAGGTACCAATGGGAAAATGCGGTTAGATTCTAGAATTCAAAGAAATGAGAGGTATTACGTTCTTTCAAACTCTTATATATAGTGTTTACTATATACGTAATAACAATTTCATTATGTAGGACCATAAGCGAGTTAAAACAAGCAGCAGGTAAAAACAAAAATTCACTCACACGGCAGGGTCGAGAAGTTTTGCTTCTGTAGCTGAGGCCAAAGTATTATAAATTTATTAATTCTGTCAAATATTAATGACTTTCTATTATTAAATAATATTTTTACTACTATATTGTAGGAAGTCTCGTCTGGTCAAAAAGTTGGATGCCTTCAGCTTTTTGAGATTACGGATAAGAAAAAATATGGATCTCCTATAACATCCGAAGCTGGAGAAATTATGGTATATTTACTTAATAAAATTTCATTTATTATAAATATTTATAATGTTTAATTATAATGGTTTAATTCGTCGTTAGTAGTTTTAAATAATGTTAAGTTATGTTGCATTCTTTTTTATTATATATTTCGTTTCTCACTCTTTGATTGATTTATTAGGAGAAACTAAAGGGGAAGAAGGTGGAGTATGAAGCAATTGCTTCGACTGATAGTTCTGTTCACCTTGAGAACATTGATAACAGAATTATCACTGAATTTTTGGGTCCTGAAAGGTATGGTCGTGTTCGATTTCAAGGATCTGGTGTTACCCCGACCCAAGATTTTGGATCCGGCTCCTAGCAATACATGCCTTCCGAGAGTCAAACTCAAGCTGAAGTTCAAAGGTTAAGAGACTAGATTGCTTAGATGCAAGCGAACATGGTTGAGCAAATTACCGAGGTTCAAAGAAAATATGAAAAACTCCAGCAAAAACTTAGAGCGGAGGCAGCAGCGAGGGAGGCAGAGGCAGCAGCGATGGCAACAGAGCAGAGCAGAGCAGAACAAAAAGTACGATGAACTCTAGCTGCAGCTTCAGCATATGATGCAGATGTTTCAGCAGTCGCAAAAGCCAACATCTTAGACATTAGTTTTCTCGTTGTAATAATATTTTTAACATTGTCACATTTAACATTATTGTAAGAATATTATGAGTATTACTTTATTTATTAATTATATATATCTTTCGTTAAATTTGAATTATCATTTAGATTTAATGTTTTTGGTTGTATTTTTTATGCTAAATTTACTGTTTTTGGTTACATTTCATGCTATATTTGTTGTTTTTGGTTGGATTTAATGCAGGAAGGATTGAATATTGGTGAAAAATATGCATTTCAAATCTGTCAAAATTAGCAACGTTTGTGAAAAAAACGCCGCTAAAAGCCATGAATTTTAGCGGCGCTTTCCTCACAAACGCCGCTAAAAGCCATGACCTTTAGCGGTGCTTTTCCAACAAACGCTGCTAAAAGTCATGCTTTATCGGCCCTTTTCTCACAATGCCGCAAATTTTTGCGGCGTTCCCTATAGCGGCATTTTTTGCGGCACTTGTAAAATCGCCTCAAATAAACGCCACTAAAGGCTAAAAAAAGCGTCGCTAAAAGTCTATTTTCTTGTAGTGTTTACTATATAGTGATTCATAAAAAGTTGTAATAATATCCATTAAACTCAAGTTAAATCGTTTATGAATTGTCAATTTAATAATATATCTAAAGGTTATTGCATCCACCACAAAAGAATATTATATCTTTTCATAATCAATGCCAAGACTTAGTGAAAAAAATTCATATTTTTATTCCGCTTTTGCAAACTACTTTAATTGCACCTTTACTGGCTTTATACCTTTAGATATTTGGACTACTGGTCCAAAAACTCCACAAATTTAATTGTACTTGACTTGTGTCTTTCTATTTTGATCAATTTATTCTATATCTATATTTCTCAATAGATTTATTCAGGATCTTCCTTTTATTTCGTTATAATAATACTGCATGCAAAATCATTGTCAACCACTTTTATTATTCGATTCCACATTTTCTCGAATTGACATAACTTATCGAGATCTCTTAAGTTAATTATTTTAAAATTCAGTTTCAAGTACGTGAATCTCTTCTGAAGTTTTACTTATTAGTTATGTCTTGGGTCTTTTTTGGAGCACCCGCCTCCACTATATGACCATCTAGAAAAATTTTCATCTTTGGAATCGATCAATCTATTATTTATTCTAACTGATTGTCCTACTAAGACTTTGATTCAAATTAAAATATTAGATGGTATATAACACTTGGTTATTCTCATTAAGGTTGTAAATACATCTAACAGTTAACTTGTAATAAGTTATTCTTATTGAACTTCTGGTTCAATTACTCTTCCCCCTAACTCATTACAAGTTATTGTTTCTCTCCCCCTAATGTTGGGAAAATTAACAACTCATGTCACAATTAAATCTCGAATTAATTGCTTAAAAATATTATAAGGAAACTCATATAAATATACACTCTCAATCGCTTATGACCTGTGCGTTGTGGTGGAGCAGTTGAAATATATATCGCACATACAAAAATTGTAAGATGGGAAATATTTGGCTCTTGACCAAAAATCAATTGTAATGGGGAGTATTTATAATTTATTGGCTTGATGCGTACAACATGTTAATCAATACAAGCATGAATCTCATGCTGAAATAGAAAGTTTTGTTCTCAAAAGTAATAGTTTAGCTATTAGTTGGAGGCATTTGATAAACAATTCAGCTAAATCATTTTGTCTGTGAACATGAGCTACAAGATGTTCAACTTTTATTCCAATTAACATGCAATAATCATTAAAAAGTTGGGATGTAAACTCACCAACATTGGCAAGATGAATTGTTTTAATCGCATGATTTGAAATTAATCATTTAAACAAGCAATCTCGCAAATGACAGGTTGCGAGTTGATAATGCATGTGATTATTTTGTAGATCCATCTACAAAAATCATATAATATCAAAACCATCCACATGGTGGATGAATGGACCCATATTCATTTTAGAAATGCAAAACATTAAATCTCAACTTTAGCTAGTGAGTTTCTAATAATCAATTTTCATTGAGAACAAACAACAAATGAGAATTCTTTAAATTAAAGAATCTTCTAGTTCTTTAATTGAATGTCCATATGAATTCTCAATTAATTTTCGCATCATTTATGATCCAGGATGGTCTAACTGGCCACGCCAAGCAGTAAACGCATTTGTATTAGTAAACTTCTAGCATGTGTTTCAATTGTACTAAATTGTAACAAATTGATAATTTTATTATCATTCATTTTAATTTGTATCCACATATAAGTACTATTGTGACATTTACTACTGGAAGTGTCTAAATCAATGTGAAGTCTATAATGTCACCAAGTCAATAAATATAATTTCCAAATAATTATATGCAATATTCGCTTCAGGGAATATGCCAAAATCTTCAAATGCCCAAAACTCTATTAATAGCAAACTTTGAGAGTGAATCTTATTTTCCATGTGTATAACAGGTACATAACCAATGACTTTTCATACATAAGTTTTCTCTGTTGCAAGTTCTCACCAGTAATATTTTACCACGTAATTTTAATTGAAAACTTATTCTGAATATTGTAGAGTTATATTCGCAGTTTTTAAAAAATACTTGCAACTTTAGATACATCCAACCATAATAAGCTTTAGATAGAATAATCATATTCTATTACTCATGAGTATATCTTTCACAATCAAATATTTTGTTTTCAACCCTTTAATAGGGATGATGACAAAAGAATATCATAAAGATTATAAATTAATAACTCAATCCCCTTTTTTATTCATATGAAATATAATATTTTCCTCATTCACAATCTCAATATGAGATCTATTATAAATAACTTTTAAAAGTAATGCACTAACCATCACAAATTTTGTACTTTTTAGATAGTGATATATTAGCTCTTCTGGAGCTTTCAACTAATTTTATACTATCAAATATTTGAATAATATTTGTTTGTTTCAATACCAAATAAGATAAATATTTTCTATCTATAATGATAGAATTCATTCCTACATTTTCATATTCTTCCTCAAAGAATATTAACAGAAACAAAATATTTGGGCATACGCTACATATGTGGCCAATAATATTTCATATCACATATTGATAACATAAGTTATCTTTACCCTTTAAAGAGTTATCTTGAGAATTCTCGTTATTCTCTTATTTATTACTATGTTCCTACTTTTAGTGCTCCATTAGTATATCTTTTATTTTCTTTATGTTTACATTCACTTCGGAGAATGCAACAAATCTAGTAGGACGAACTTATAAACATCCCAATAGATTCTTTATTTCATAATCACCATCACAAACATGCGTGGATTTTAAATCATAATCTATCTATTCATGTTGTCATGATTAGTCTCAAATTATAATAAATAATAAATAAAACATAGTAAAATATACCTGAAGATCTTTAACATTATCGTCA